>NC_143020.1:7962125-8332000 GCF_055824585.1 Amblyomma mixtum
TATGCGGTAGCACTGGCGTTACGCCGTCGTTCTTTGTTGCGAATCTGTGCTGGTAGTGGCGGTTGTGTGTGTGGCAGCTCTGGCAGCCGGAGCACCCTGAGGTGCGTCGTACGGGACGTGGCTACGCGAACTGCCGTTTAGCTGCTCCAAGGCACATCTGAGTTCCCGGTAATTGTTTTTGTGCAGGTTGGCTTCGTGTGACGAAAAGGCGGGAAGTTTCTGTCACCCCCCGTTTGATGCAATAAGTTTTACTGCTCTTTGTTATACCCAGAGCCATATCGAAGTGCCACGGTTTGCGTCGTCTTGCAAAATTAATGAATCGATAGCTGCTTAATTGCTCTGTCGTATGGTCAATTGCAGCAATCGGTACTCAGACATCGAGCAACGAGTTCTATATCAGGATATTTTCTCCAGAGAAGGTGCTGTTTTGAGTGAATGCCTTTAATTGTAACCTGTATCGCGTACGCGAAGCCTGCCACATTACCTTCCTTGCTTTTGTCGTGATTACTCGAAAAGGCGGGAAATATTAGCGGCTGAAATATCCACCGGTCCGGAATTCACGCAGAGGATTAAGTAACCCGCCGTTTGATGCTGTATTCTCTTTTACCTCAATTGAAGTGTGATTTGCCACATATATTTTTGATCGGTGTGTTGCGAGAACGAAGTGCCGTCTAACTGCTGCAAGGTACAACTTAGTCATCAAATAAATTTATAAGATCATTTTCTGCAGAGACGGATGTTTGGTGGAGACTTTAATTGCGCCCCCCAAACGTCGAGTGCAGATGCGGAAGGAACCACCTTTTTGTAATCCTTGAAATAAGATGTCTAACGCTGTCTTTTTTTTTATCCTGGAAATCTCATTTGATTATTCTTTCTACAGCCGTGGAAAGTCGCACAGGTTGCGTCGACCCGTTGCAAGGGACAAGCAACTTCTAACTGCAACAGGGTACATATCTGTAATCAGTCGATTCATTGCAGTTTATTTCTTCCCCGTTATGTGTGCCTTTATTTTGCCCTGTTTAACATATGTTATACTGCCTTGCCTTCTTATGTTACTCCGTAAATGCAGGTTTGGTTTGGTTTGGTTTATTGGGTTTAACGTCCCAAAGCGACTAAGGCTATGAGAGACGCCGTAGTGAAGGGCTCCGGAAATTTCGACCACCTGGGGTTCTTTAACGTGCACTGACATCGCACAGTACACAGGCCTCTAGAATTTCTCCTCCAAAGAAATTCAACCGCTGCGGCCGGGATCGAACCCGCGTCTTTCGGGTCAGCAGCCGAGCACCATAACCACTGAGCCACCGCGGCGGAAATGTGGGCTGCGATGTGGGCTGCGAAAGCAGCCACTCTTTCTATGTAGGCCTCTGGCTGACGCTAGAAAGTTTCGTTTTGCTTTTCGTTTTTTTAATTTGTAATTGAATGCTCAGCATTGCTGTGTTGCTGTTTTTGAATGTACAGACATGAATCAGACATTCTTGGTATGCTCATTAATTTTCATGTGGTCTTTGGCAGCTGCCATGACTGCTGTGCACAACTGCAGTGAATTCGTGGTTGAGACTGCCCTGAGAGATTGGCTTAGCCATGCTCCTGCGAGGCATCGAGATGCATTTGGAAAGGTATTTCACTCAGTTTTCCTATGCTTCAAAATTTGCATTGTGTATTATCATTTTGTTGCAAAATTTGTTCTATATTTTTGCATGGGCTGAAGTGGTTCAACTATTTCACACGCCGCGTGATATTTTCTGATAGAACTTTGGAAACATTTTAGTGCCTAGGCAAGGGAGCATTCAGCTGTTCTAACAAAAACTGAAAATGAGCAGAGCATGCAGTTCGCATGCATAGGGCATACGCCAATCTGTTGCTATTGTGCTGATTTTATAGCAGTGAAGATTCCACTTGGAAGTTCTCGATAGTGTCCCATGAATTTTGTACTAGTGCAACTGTGATCACCAAATTTTATTGTCAGAACTTGGAGTCTCTTACCTAAGACTACAAAACTTTTGCCTCAACATGTAGAGAATCCGCCTTTTTACACTATAGTTAACGAGCTCGTTCGGCTGAAAACCCGGCAAACCCCTCCATGACTCTGGAAAAAATCTCAAATTTCAAATGAAGTTAGGGGAGGGTCCAAATGTAGGTACAATTAGCCAGGAGGTTGCTCTTGGGGGTATTTCGTAAAGTAGAGGTAATTCGTTAAATTCGTGTATTGCAGCTCAAACCCAGGCCCTTTGTGTGGCAGGTGGGCATGCAACACAAACGCAATGAAGTGCTGTCGGTTGAGCGCGTTACAGGAGCGACCAGCTAGCGGATGCGTCATTTGATTATAGAGATTGTTCATCGATAATTTTAATCAATGGTGTAATTCAACATTGAAAATTGATAAATTCAGAAAGTGTCAATCTTTCACAGATGGCCATCAGGGAGAGAGTAGGCTGTTATGATGTGTGAAGTTTCCATCAGGTGTGCTTGCAGCTGGGGGTACTGCGGAGCGATGACATATCACATGAGGTATAAACAGTTAGTACTACTGGTCACTGGGGGAGCACTTGTGATGGCGCTCTTAGTGTCTACTAGTGTGGACGCTATTTTCTCTACTGTTAAGATGAAGCTTAGCCATCACCCTAATTTTTCACATACCTCGTACTCTGGTACCTGAAAATTTAAGCTGCAGGAAGATTGAGTTTAGGTGCAAGCATATGATTGCCTACATGTGTTGCGACAGTCCAGAAGCTTATTAGATGATTGCAGTGTCTGTCCCAACTGAAATAGACTTGCATTTAAGCGGGCAAATTTAAAACAAAAAAAAGGTTTGATGTCATGACTGAGTTGATTTTGAAGCCCAACTTTTGTGTAGTCTACTGCAGTGTTTTATGAGTTGGAGTGCCTACGTGACAGATAACCATGTGGAAAATTTGTTTATTCACTTCAGCCAAACTGCCATTACAAAATATCTGGCTTGTAAACTGGTGCGAGATATTTTGCCTGTTTTATTTTATAGTGAAGTCCAGAGTTAAGGCATAAAATGAACAAGGGGCAAGCTGGAGGAGAGGATAGCTGTTTGTGTCTGCTAGAGCCGATTAAGGCTCCTTTTGAATTGGCTTGTTCGTTTTATGCTGTCGAGAATCTAATCTTCCCCACCTTCTTTCTACTGTAGTGCCACATAGATGTAAAGATTGCTTTGTGTTTGTGATGTCTGGTGAATGGACATTCTTAAAAATTGGAAACCAGTGGTGGTGCGTTCTCATTTTTTACTATTAATTTGGGATTCGGAAACTATAAAAGGAAGCAGGACAGAAAGATCACAAGAGGAAACAGGCTCCATTGTTCATTTCTAAAAGCGTAAAACTTAGCGTTGATGCTGTATTGTAGATAGTCCAAGCATGCCCATGGACCCTGTTCATTTGTAATCAGTATAGGATGCACACAGCTAGTTTCAGGAAACTAAATTTTCAGCATGCTAGAAGTTTTGAGGTATTTTATTTATTTTGGGCACAGCGCTGAAGTTTCTTTGTCGCTTTTGCTGCCCAGCGGAGTGGCCTATGCACAGCTGAACAGTGAACCCACTAACTTGAAGCCAGAACAAGAGCTGCAAGGCCTCGTCGCTTTTGTTGCCCGTTGGAGTGGCCGATGTGTAGCTGTACTGTGAGGACCTGCTGAAGCAAGAGCTGCCAAGGGGTCTTTACGGGACTGCATATTTTTAGAAATTATAAATGCGTGAAAAAACAAACTGGAAACAGTATGCAAGCAAAAGCTTGTAGGCAGACTAGAAACAGGACTTGTCACAAAAAAATCTAGCATCCCAATTCAAATCACAGTGAATGGGCTGGCAGGGACTGAGAACAAAATGTTATTGAATAAGCTGGTAATTGAATATCCACCAACACAGCTAAAGTTGCTTATGAAGTGTTATGCTAGAGTTTTTTATGACAACTCCAGTTGATAGTCTTTACAAGCTCCTGCTTGCATATTCATTTTAGATTTCTTTTGTTCAACGCAGCATTTATTTCTTATGGTAGAGAGCAAAGCATTATGCCATATGGTCCTCATTCATTCGGACTTTTATATGTATAGGTGCCGTCAAAAGTAAACGGAAGGCAATATTCAGGAAAAAATTTAATCATTGGCCCCCAGTTCATGCATCCTTGAATACATTGCGCAGCCCAGTTGTGATTGTGCGAATTCCACTGTGCCCAAACAAGCATGGACCATTATGCTTTAGATTTAAAGAAATTAAATTTTTTTGACAAAGTCGCCTTCCATTTACTTTTGACGGCGAGTGTACAGTGGTTCTGTTATGTACACCTCACAGCTAACGTGAATAGCATTTCATGTCATCTTTTCTTTTTTTGAAAATGTGCTTTTTACTGCAATTTCTATCTGCCTTAAGTTGTCACGGTTCCACTCACTTAAGTAGTTTTAGTCCTTTCTGTACAGTGCTGCGCCTAGTCTGCAAATAAGAGTAACAGCTATTAGGTTTCTTTGCATTTCTTTTGGCATTTGTCTTAAGTGATTGTTTTGTACTTACAGTAAACAGTGAATTTGTTACTTTTCACATATTTGTTTTCTATTCATTTGGCTAGGAGGAAAGCTAGCCTGTCCGCATTTATTTGAATTTTTGTGTTTCTTTTCGTTTCGGCTCTTATCATTTAACATCGATGTTGTCATATACATTACTTCCTTTTCTATTCATTTTGAAAGAAGTATCTACTAACCAAGCTTCTGTTTGCACATTCATGCTGTATTTTTGGGACAGCAATTTGTTTTTTTGGTCTACAAGCTACTGTGTGCATATTCATTTTAGTTTCATTTTTTGTTTTATTATTATGACTTGTTTTTAATCGGCAGCCGATCTAAGTACTCATCGTTCTGTTCAGTCTTTTGCAGTGGCTGTATGCATATTTCACAGTGAACTCAAGTAGCACTCTGCTTGCGTTTTGTATTCTTTTTGAGTATGCCTTTTTATTACAGTGCTATGTGTCTTAATTGTGACAGCAAGAGTAGCCACTGTTAGCATGTTTTAGTAGTGTTTTGCTGAGACCTGTGCTCTGTATACTCACCTACCAAGCACATTAGGCACAGTTATTGACCTGACTGACTTAAGTGACCATTTCGGTGCCGCCGCGGTGGCTCAGTGGCTATGGTGCTCGGCTGCTGGCCCAAAAGACGCGGGTTCGATCCCGGCCGCGGAGGCTAGAATTTTTTTGGAGGAGAAATTCTAGAGGCCCGTGTACTGTGCGATGTCAGTGCACGTTAAAGAACCCCAGGTGGTCGAAATTTCCGGAGCCCTTCACTACGGCGTCTCTCATAGCCTTAGTCGCTTTGGGACGTTAAACCCCCCAAAACCAAAACCAAACCATTTTGGTGTTTAGTTCTTCTGTAGTGTAGTAGCTGTATTTCGTATGCTCATTTTATAAACACTAAAGACAATCCCTTTCCATTTGGGTTTTCTTCGAGTGTTTTGCTGCTGACTGTTAAAATGTGTTATATGCTGTTGTAAGACATTTTTGTAAACAATGAAGATATTGATGCCAATTTAACGCAGCTGCGAAGATTCAGGAAAGCTTGATGTACAATGAATATCTTTTGTAAGTTTTTTCTTGACCTTAGCTAGACTAGAGGATTGAGATCCTAATTATTGCACATCATTCAAATCTTATAGTTTACATTTACTACAGCGGTTGTCAGTCAACCTACATGCTATCTGTATTAGCTAGCCTAAATACAGTTTATACACAGGCTTCAGGCAGATACCAGGTGCTATACACCTTTCCAAAAAGGGTTCCCTGTGCGCTGCCATATTGTTCCCTGGACTGCAGTGGGCACCTCGCGCTAGCAGGGTGGAAGCGACGGGGGAACCGGTTTCCAGATATCCAGAGAGGTGTTTCGCCGCTTCCACCATGCTAGCGCGAGGTGCCCACTGCAGTCCAGGGAACAATATGGCAGCGCACAGGGAGCCCTTTTTGGAAAGATCTATATACTGCCAATAAGGCATCTGTTGCAATGCATAGGAGGCACTATAGATGTCTAACTGCCCTATGTGCACATCCATTATATGCGACAAATGTCCAGCCGTAACATCTGTACAACATACTATTTTAGAGGTACGGATGCATTTCTGATAATCCTGTGGATATCCCTCAATGTTATGCAGACATATTTGGAGATCTATCGGACATACACAATGTCCAGCAAGTGCTGTATTTGATGCGTCAAAAGGCTGTATGTGGTTATCTGGGTTCCCTCATGGAGGCTGTAGCCATGGGGAGACTGTTCGCTTTCAACAATTTCCCTTTCTCTCTCTTCTTTTTCGACTTTGGATGCTGCCGATTTGGTGAGCGCACAGGCCCTTGTAGGCCATCCACTTACGGTTTCAAAGCTGCCTTTTTACTTCTCTGTAAGGTCGACATGCTCTTTCCGGGGCGGTCTCGCGAGGGCTAAGATGCTCTTCGATCTCCGCGCATACTGGAAGCGCAAACCCTTCATATTTGGGGGTATTAACGGTACCTCCTTGTTTGCTATAACCGACTGATGCGGCCGTAGTTGTATCTGAAACATATTGCCATTGCCCAAGGCATACTTTGATGGTGGCACCGCACTTGTTCATGTCAAGCAATTGTTTGTTGTGTCTGTGGCAGTTATAAGTGAGCTCTACTGTACTGCACGTGCATCATGCCACAGACACAAGCAGATGCATTTAAAATAGGCAGGTGCCTGCTGCATAATATGTGCTCTATATGCAAAGCGTATAAACAATGCTGTTGTGGCTTTGGAGACTCCTGCTTAGTCTACTGTGCTCTGTTTCGATCTTCAGACATGAGGACCAGTATTACGAGGCCAGGGTAAAATGTGCCTGAGGATGAACCTTCGAAAGCAATGTACTGCTGCGAATACGGGCAGAACCTTACTTTCACTTATTTGCATCTGCAAAGTTAGGTTCATGAGAATCCACCTGGATCTGCCAAGAGAACTAGCCTGACCAGCTGGGCCGAAGTGACAAGCATTGTTAAAGATACCGTAACTGATATTGCATTTCAGCTGGTGGAAAACATCAGTTTCAAATTTTTTTACTCGCAGTTAACAGCACATTGCAAATTGCTCTTCTGTTTCCTATCCATATCCTTTCACATTTTGTGTCTAGAGAAGAAAGGCTACAGAAAGTGTTGTTAAATGCGCTTTTTGTGCATTGCCGTCTACACAAAAGCACACATGTTCCGATGCCTGTGGCGTTTGTGTTCATTCCAAAGTGACACTCCTTTGCTCTCTGTTATTTTGCAGGCCATGACAGAAAAGCCAATGCGTACAAGGTTCCACGCCTGCCACCCTTTCATGACTCCATTACTTCATGCTTATAACCTGGAAAATTCCATGTGCAGTGATCTCAGTGCATTGTGTCTATCACAAAGTGGATTGGAAATAGTTTTGATGTAATTGCTTCAATTACAGGGATCTTAATAATGATTAAAGTGGGCATTACCGTGAAAACAAAAATTTTGTTTAGTGAACTTGTTTCGTAAGCAATATGGTTCTTTCCCCTGAAATCACAACAGGCTCACTTAAAGGAGAAGGAAGCAGGGAATAACGGGCGGCAGCATAGTTGTCGCTAACAGTTGTTCCTGTTGTTGACGAGGCACAAGGTTCTTTTTGTTCGTTTTGACTCGATAGTGGTTGTGCAGAAATCACTGCTGTGGAATGGTTGACCAGTTTAAATTAAGCTCTCGGTGAGATTCCCATTTCTGTCGTGGTATGAAGAGAACACCTGAAGTTGAACGTAGCCTATTACCTATGTACTCTTGCGGTGTACACTCAGTAGTAGAAGTATTAGAATCATGATATTTGGTCACTCAGAACCAAGCACCAAGAGAGGATTATGCCTGTCGTGCAAAGGACATTGGTCTTCCAGCTATCTTAGCCAAGCCAGGCACTCCACATAAAAAGGGGTGGATAGGAGATCAGAGGATACTGTGTGGTCGTCCTGCATTCCACAACACAGTGAGTGAAACTGGGGTATGTTTCAGGGCAGTTATTATATTCAGGTGATTTCGCATATTTTTGGAAGATGGCCTGTGCCGGTGTCTGTAGGGTGTTGCATGTCAGTTTGTCAATTAACTTTGTGATGCGGAGAGTCGAAAAAAAATAAGCAGCTGGTGCTCATCTTTAATAAAAGAGAGGCAATGGTTCCAAGACATTATGCTCGGTTAAACATGCAAACGGCAGAAAATGACGCCTTTACTTTTGGTGCAAAGTTGGGTTAATCTGACTCCATTCTATTATTCAGAGATCAAAGCAGGATCTCTGGAACTGAAGAGATGGTCATTGCGCAAGACGGTGTGCGAGATCACACGAACGAAAACAATGTAATTGTGCTGGACATTGTGGTTGCTGTGATAAGTGTGCAAATTGGTTATTTCATTTATACCAAATTCTTTCGTGTTTTTCACTTAAAGCAGAAAGATCGTGTGAATATTGCATGCATTGAAATAATTTCCGTTTGGATGAATGTGTGATTGACACATCAATTTTTATATTGATTCTTGTTCTGTACAGCCACACATATTTTCAAAATGCTTGCTGTCGTCCTTCGGTGTGACTCCACCGGGTTTCACTTTGCTCTGTCCGCTAGGTGGGGCTTATGAACATTGGGGCTCTGCAGGAACCCTGCTGTCAGTATTGTGTGGTGAATTATAGATGGTATCGTATCTGCTGCCGTTCACTGGTTTATGGGCATTTTTATGGCTTTGCTGAAGACTACGCTATGATTCCTTGTGGTTGGTCACAGGTGACTGTCCTCACTTTGTCATGTGCGAAGCATTCCTTACTCTGTCCAAGCTATGTTTGTTGCTGTGTGCATTTAGCCTGCATTCTGACGTCTTCCGTTCTGTTTTGAGGCTCTTTTAAGAGCAGGCGACATTTGGCTGTACGGGGTGACATGTTTTTTTTAGTTTTCACATGCTTAGTGCTGTTGTGCGCATTTGTAATTCATCAGGTGTGGACTTCAGTTCGTGATTATTGTATGTACCTTGAATTATCTTTGAGGAGGAAATTCTTTTGTTATGATGTGAAGCCATTTGAAAAAATTTGCCTCCCCAGTGTTTCTGTATAGCTCTGTGCTCTGTTGACCCTGTTTACCTTGTGCGGTACTGACCTATAGATGCAGTGCTCTTTGCCGTGTTTCCCAAGGCAATGCAAGCTGTAGCAGACTTACTCGTCTAAGAACCACACTGTTTCTGTCTTTTTTTCTGATTTTGCCGGAGTGAGTTCCTGACACGTGGCAGGTCTTCATGCCTCACAAAATGCCTGTAAAACTGATTTAGTGTTGCTGCGATTCTGATAAGTGATGACAAGTTGTACTTTTATTCTTTGTCTTGCTGCGTTCACTCTCCCCGCATCAGTGGCATAGTCATTGGAGGATGCACCGCGCATGTGGGATGTGCAGGGTATTATTCTCAGTACTAGCACTGGATACCCACCAGTGATGCAATAAGCAAGTTTTCCCCCTAGCTTGTGCTGGGTGCAGTGCTTGGAAATGGGCCTTTAACCCCAACCTGTGTCGAAAAAAGTGCCTTGAGCCATGGCCTTCTTTAGCCAAAGCTGCCCTTTCACCATCTCACCTATTGTCGTCATCAGCTTTCATTCTCATCACAATTTTTCATTCCACATTCGAGGCGTGGGCCTTACACAAGTAAATATGTTACGCTCAAACTGCACTTGACACACAGTAGTGTGCTGTTTCAGATGTGCTTCTACTGGTTTGTTTAATGCCACTCTTGGAGCTTCTGCAGGGGAAATACCGTGTTCGGCATGTTGGCCTCACTTGTGGGCGGCTGTAATCTTGGCTCCAAGCAAGTCTCCTGACAATTTTTTACCAGTTGTCAAGCTCTGAAAATTTTTTTCCTACGTGCTGTACAAAGGGCTTAAGAGGTCTTCAAAAAAAAACAGGAGGAATCCTGTCCCAATGTGTTTTGTCTCTAACCATAACTCACACTCGTTAGTTTTTAAGCCTACGTAGGCAGACTTGTACAGTCGTTCCCATGAAGCCAGTTACTGTACTGGCGAACAGGTCTATAAAGTGGCTGTTGGTTTGCTTGCAACCGCTTTCCGATATTTTTAGGTAACTGATTCTTTCATGAGCATAATTATAGTTCTCGTCTGGAGGCAGAATTGAAAGTTTGGAATGTTTGCTTTGGAACTTGATTGTTTTTAAGCCTGTCCTACTCAATTTACCTGACCTAGCACAACACTTTTATGAGCTGGTATGCTATTTTCACTGTCTCATCCACATAACACCATGTAAGTTGTTGCACATGTAATCCTGTGTCTTATGGATGTAACCTGTCTATCACTTGCAGGCTTGACCACCGGTGGACGCAAATACGGTGGATTTTCTGGACAAAACTCATCAGGTTAGAATCTTCACTTTTTCTTCATTAATCTGTTCCTGAAGGTTGTCTTTCAAAGAGCAGTGTGAAGAATACAGAAGCTTCAGTTCATAGAGCTCTGGTGAATTATGATGATATTTGCCTTTGATATTCTGGAAAGTTGTTTTCCAGAATATGTGAACTGTTGACCAAACTGTCACCCCTGTGAGTTCTATGCATTGATGTTAGGACTTGCGCAGGCGTCCAAGGCCTCATCAGGTTTTTAACCTTTAGCTTTTGCTTCCTCTTGTACCCTGCCTAAGGAGCAAATAAAGAAAACAAAAGTGGCAGTGTGCTAAACTTAGCTAATTGTCATTTGTTGGGTATTAGGCCCACTTTGGTGGGCTTAGCACAGCGTCTATCATGATGGCAGTAATGCAAGTGCTTAGAATGGATTTCAAATGCTACCCTATATTGTTGGCAAGGATGACATTTTTTGCAGCTGAAATGTTTTCAGCTGCTTGCAGAATTCATTCTAGGGATATCTTTCTTCAGACCTGAATTCTTCTTAAGGCCGACCTATTCAATAAAACTTTTCATAAACATCCACAGCTGTTGACAATTATGTCCTGCACATTGATCTTCATTTCCTTAGCTCCAGGTGAGCTTTGCAATGTTGGTTCCTGCATTTGATTGAAAGTATTCTTCCTTTACCACACAGGTTCGCCGCCGCGGTGGCTCAGCGGCTATGGTGCTCGGCTGCTGACCCAAAAGACGCGGGTTCGATCCCGGCCGCGGCGGCTAGAATTTCTTTGGAGGAGAAATTCTAGAGGCCCGTGTACTGTGCGATGTCAGTGCACGTTAAAGAACCACATGTGGTCGAAATTTCCGGAGCCCTTCACTACGGCGTCTCTCATAGCCTTAGTCGCTTTGGGACGTTAAACCCCATAAACCAAACCAAACCAACCTTTACCACACAGGTTCAGTCGTCACACCCAGCGACCATGGTGCACCTCCTGTGCAAGATTCAACTGATCAAAGGCACCCAGTGAGCCACTGCATGGAATCTACTCCTTCTGGCAGTTGTAACCACCGGGGTAAACTTGCAGTAAAGAAGGTGCACGAATGCACCCACTGCAGCAAGGGGTTCGAAAAAAGATCACAGCTGGTGGTGCATCTCCGAGTCCATACTGGGGACCGCCCATACCATTGTGATGACTGTGGAAAGAGCTTTGCACAAAAGGCCCACCTGGAGTCACACCAGCGCACTCACACTGGCGAGCGTCCTTACCATTGTGACTATTGTGATAGCAGCTTTTCAGACCGGAGCAACTTAGTGAAACACCAGCGAACTCACACAGGTGAGCGTCCTTGCCGTTGTGACCACTGTGGTAGCAGCTTTAAATCGAAGAAAAGCCTGGTGGCACACATCCGTACCCACACGGGTGAAAAGCCGTATCAGTGCCAGCTGTGCCCCATGGCCTTTGTAGTACGTGCAAATCTTGCAAGGCATGTGAGATCCCATAAGGGCGAAAAGCCCTTCCAATGTGATTTGTGCCATAAGAGATTTGCTCAGGGAAAAAATTTAAAACGCCACAAAAAGACGATTCACAAAGAATAGCAGCAGTTTCTAATGCCCTTAGTCGATATGTTTTCCTATCTACCTTTTTATGTGCGATCTTATGCGAGTCTAGCAGAATGCTATATGATGGGTGGCGGTAGCTAACCTTCGTCTTTCTTTACATTTGTATGTTTTGTTCACGTTTAAAGTTTTTTCAGGAAAATACATTTGTTCTTCCCTTAGGCTAGACACACACTCGCGATAAGTATTTCCTGAACACAGAGAGTAATCCTGCTATGCTTGTAAACTCGCATGAATGGAAATGAAATCTCGGTCATACGTGGATGGCATCACTTCTCGTTGGAGAGAGATTTTAACAACATTGTTCCCAATATTACAAAGAGATGTAGCATACCAGAGACGTAATAGCATAGACGTGTGCCAGCTTACCGCAAATTGACTACGCACGCGTTGTGGCATGGATACAATCAGGCAGGGCACTGCGCATTCGGAGCAGGCGTTCAGTAAACCAGTCTACATCTACGCTACTTCGTCTCCACTGCGCTAAATTTTTATTGCTAATGCCATTTATCTGCCTGCTTCAGTGAAAAGATTCAAGGGGGCAAAACATGCACAACCATTCATTTTATTCGTGCAGTCTGAGTGGGCGTGTTTTTGTGATCGTCATTATAAATTCCCTCATTAATATCATTGAACCGATTTCTGTTTGTGTGACAACACAGGAAAACCTGCTCTTGTGTTCATCTTAGTGTGTTTATTCTGGCAGTGCTAGTGGCTGGAATGAGTGGCGAACGGCAAGTGTCCGACCTCGTGTTGATGTGTCTTGTGTTAGTGTGCACGTTTTAGAACAGTTCTCTGTACTTCGGTATCAAAGCCAACAAAGAGTTTACGAGCATCTACATCACCATTTCTCAGACCACTATCTCTTCTGGATATAAATGGCATAATATTTGTGGAGCTTTATATTCACACCATTTTTATCTGTTGTGGTTGTCACAATATCAGGTGTTTGTCGCCATTTCGTTTTGTGCTAGCTTCTTTGTTGTGTTGGTGTTACTTGAAGAAGCCTTGTTTTTTACATAAGGTGTTCTTGATAACAAGCTGCAGGGGTCATGGCTGCTGAAACAAAAATACTGTGATTAGTGCCTAAGACAAACATTGTAATCTTGTAGTGTATTGTAACGCACGTAATTTGGGTCATTTTTGTGAGGTTGCTTAGTGCACATAAGTCTTTTATTCCAGTTTCCATTACACATTGTTGAATACGCTCTGGTTGTTTGTAAGGTTTTCATGATAACTAGTTGCAAGGGTCGTGGCTGCTGAAAGAAAAAGTGATTTGATTGGTGCCTATGAAAAACATTGTTATTTTGTAGTGTATTGTAAAGTTAGTAATTTGGGTTTGTTGTGTGAAATTGCAGATGATTATTTTATTACATTTGCGATTACAAAATGTTGAATACCTTCTGGCTGTTTGTAAAACGTACTTGACATGTTGTGCACTAAATTCAGAAGCAGTGCAGTTCTTTCGTTAACCTTTTTCTTCGAGTAGCTGATGTTTCCATTTTTTAGCATTTTGCTTCGAGCTTCCACAGACATCATTGTGCCTTGCATCTAGGAAAGAATTTTTATTGCCAATTGCTTCAGCACTTGGTTCTGGTTCCCACAGCAAGTCTATTCTGTCTAATAGCATTGTATTTCCAGTGGCACGACAATGAGCGGTAGTTTGGTCGCTTACTTTGGAGAAAACTTTCAACCTCTCTTTTTCTCAGCCACTGTGCATTTTCATGCCGTTACATGCATCCATTCAGATAAGAAACATTGAGCAACCTTCTGGGGAATTCAAATTAAATAGCCCCCGCTTTTCTTCGTTGCACGGCAGTAAGTGCTTTCCATATCTTGCATTCGCATTCTTTGAAGGTCAGGCACAGTTAACGCATATACGCCTCGCGTCCTATATGTAGAACACCGCTTTTTGTTTGTTCTGAAACTCAAAATTTATTCTGTAAACGCTTGTGCCTGCTAACGTAGATTCAAGAGGGTCTAAACTTTCTCTACATAGGTATCGCATTGCGTTGGTTATGTATTGTGCGTTTTATGCATTCAGAAATATTGCGCACTCTAGTCTGGAGTCCAGTTTTGAAATTCGGCCTCAGTGACTATATTGCAATGCTGCAAGGAAGACACATAACATTTTTGCATTGTCATAAAAGGAAACCACTCCGCGTTATGAGAAATGAGATTTTTGCATTGGATGGTCACAACTGTCATACCGTGATTGGTGTCTGCGAGAAACATTGTCATCTTGTAGTGTACTGTAAAGCTCGGAATTTGATTAATTGCGTGAAATTGCTCAGTGCACATGAGTATTTTATTACAGTAGCCTTTGCAAAATGTTACATGCATTCTGGCTGTTTGTAAGACTCACTTCTTTGACATGTCGTGCATTAAAATTGTATTGCTGTGCGGTTCTTCAAAAAGCTGCTGTTTCTCTCTTTTACCGTAATTTTACTTCGAGCATGCACAGACAGAATTATGTTTTTCATCCAGCGAAGAATTTCTATCATCACTCTCTTCAGCACTCAGTGCTGTTCTCTGATGGCGTAGCATTACCAGTGGCACGACAATGTCAGGTAGTTTTCTTGGCTGCTTTGTAGAAAAGTTTGAACCTCTCATTTTCTCAACCACCATGCATTTACGTGCTATTCATACATCCATTCTAATAAAGAATGTTGAAGAACTTTCTTGGTGAATTCAAATTAAATACCCCACTTTGTTGTGTTGCACATATTGAGCAGTCCTCCCCATGCCTTGCACTAATTATTATGTGAAACTCAATCGCAGTTACACTGCATGTGCTGCCTGCTCCTTTGCAGCTACTTCTTTGTGAACACCCCCACGAGGCATATACATAGGTGCCAGTCTGATTTATTTCATTCAAAGACTATAAAATGTATGCTCATGCTACCATCTTTTATTGTCCTGAGGAGTATAGTGTTCTGCCTGACATTTATGTCCACAGCTATTTCGATGGAGGCTAAATTCTAGAGGCCTGTGTACTGTGCGATGTGAGTGCACGTTAAAGAACCCCTGCTGGTCGAAATTTCCGGAGCCCTTCACTAAGGCGTCCCTCATAGCCTGAGTCGCTTTGGGACGTTAACCATTCACTTAGGTTCAAGTAAACGACATATACAAGATGTTCCACCTAAAACTTTGCACAATTTTTAAATATAGACTTTTTTAGTTGGAACGCTTTTTTCAGCGTTGCACTGTCAGGAGGGAAACACGACGATGAGTGGGCAGTGCCGCGGGACGGAGCACTCGCGCTAGGCCAGCTGCCAAGGCTGACAAGGGACTATTTTGTTCGGGGTGGGTATCCATCGGATAAAAGCTGGCGCACTAATAGCACTAATAGGACTAATAAACCGTCGTACGTACAAGTTAAGCCGGATAAAATTCAAAGCCTGCAAGGATAGCGATCCGCCGAATGCGATATCGAAACCAAGAGCAAACAGCGTCCAGTTTCGGTTTTTCTCTTGCCTTAATTGACGGCCAGTTTCCAATCAACTATACCTTGTGCGCGAGTGAAACCTTGCAGCCTCATATAAGATATAGTTATCTTAGGTTGTCTACTTGATGCTCATAATGTTTATTCGTATTTTAAATGCGTCCACGCCAACCATGCAGGCAAGTTGTGTGACGGCGAAAGCTGCGTCGCGGGCGGCATCAAAACTCGCACGCTTTTCCTGTGTTGCCGGTTGTGCCCGTTCCTTATCTGTTGCTTTACATATTCGTGTTTGTGTGTTGTCAGTCTGTGAGAAGGAGCTTTGAAGCAGGAAATCTATGCGCATACAGAGCAAGGATAACTTCATTGCAGCCCTGTGAACGTTACTTTTGTAGCGTGTGGTAATGAAAGTGAAGACATAGTCCGTCTTTGTGCGCGCGTGCCGAAGTGTCAGCGTGCAGTCACGAAATATTCAGGATTGCTTGTTAACGCCTTACCTAACATGAAAGCCGGAGAAGGGTACAATACCGGACAAATTTGCTCCAGTTATTCCTTTAAACCTGCTATTTCAACACTTGCATCTGCGGGCAAGTAAATGCAACATGCGGTAGGGTTGTAACTGACGTTAACCTATCTAAATTCATTACGTGTGTCTTCTGCCATGACCCTGTCACTCACTCGTTCGAAAGTGAGATTTGCTTGCTTAATTTCTCGTAGCGGGCTTTAGCACAGACATCACGTTCGTGGCGATCGATGTATGAGTTCTTCTGTGTCCGTAATCGCGTGGAAAATGCTACCGTTCTTTCGGTGTTATTGTATGAAAAGTGTTCACGGTGCACTGTGGTGACTAGTGCAAGCTGGTGAACCATATCCCAATGGCGGTACCTGTAGCCAGCAGCCTACGCCGAAAACTGCTTCAAACCGCCACTAGTTACTGCGACTCACCGGGCTTTTTTTTTCTATGTACAAGTCGTCCCCCTCTGCATGCTGGCATGGCATGCAAGTATTAAATCCTTTTTCCAGGTCCTAATAGCCGCGACCCAGGAATGAAAAGTGCATGTCACCCTCAGTGTTGTCGGTAACGCGTTACAAGTAACGGCGTTACCGGTAACGCGTTAGTTTTTTCGGTAACTTAGTAACGTACTCGTTACCATTTGGGAACTGTAACGGTAACGTACTTACGTTAACATTTTTCGGTAACGTGAGGTGTCACGTTACTTGTTACTTTTTATTTCAGTTGTCCTCCTCCGCCTCTTTTAAAAAAAAACGAAAATGATGTTGCAAATAAACAAATTCTACCGGTTTTCTCGATGACTCTTGTTGCGGCTCATGCATGCCAAAAAACATCTGCCCTTGACGAAGCACTCAACTAAAAAAAAAAGCACGAACACGCCGTCACGCACTTGTCTTCACCCCCAAACCACTCACACACACAACTCTCTAAAGGGTGGACGCATGCCGAGCCACCAATGGACCATTTGCAGAAATCTGTACGTCAGTTTCTGCGTAAGCTTGTTTTCCAACCAAAAGGTCTCGTTCCCAGGCGACACTCTCGCATTCTTGGTGGAAGCAGTTCCCTCTTCTGAGCAAAGCCAGGAATGTCGCCAGTTTACTTCAAGATGCCCCCAAGAGAGCCTTCGAAGGAGTACAATGGTACAGCACAGAAAAGGAGACTGCAGTCAACAGGGCTGTTTCCAACTGTGGCTATGTTTCTAGTTGAGTTCCTAAGCGAGCGAAGCTTACCTCGAACACCCTGACGTAAACACTTGAATTTTTGCGATAATAATGCAGGTTCAAGTAAAAAAAATTGTTTATGTGCGCAAATATATCTTTTCCCCAACTATGACATTTAAACATTTCTTTATGGCTACACAATTTCCGCGAGTAATTTCGTAAGAAAACGCACGCCAGAATTGGTGTAAATTTGTTATGTTCAGCTATGGTTTTTTTCTGAAGTTGGAATTAAATGAAGCATGAGCTTTATAAAATTGTTATCTTGAGTTCTTATAGCGAAGACGCACTGATTAAAACTAATGGCCATTGAGAAACGGCAAAGTAACGAGCGTTACGTTTTTTCGGTAACGGCAACGGTAACGCGTTACCTTTTTTTGTAGGTAAAGTAGGGCGGTAATGCGTTTTTTTTAGTGTAACGAGTAACGTATTTAGTTACTGTTTTTTGGTAATGCCTCTGGAACTCCTGAATTCAATATCCTGCATATTCGCACTCAGGCTATGAGGGACGCCGTAGTGAAGGGCTCCGGAAATTACGACCACCTGGGGACCTGAAATGTGCACTGACATCGCACTGTACAAGGCCCTCTAGAATTCTGGATCCATCGAAATTCGAGCGCCGCGGCCGATTTCGAATCCGTGTCTTTCGTGTCAGCAGCCGAGCGCCATAACCACTAAGCCACCATGACGGACAGGCAGAAATTTTATTTTTCTTTCCCTCGTCACATGGATTTTCGGAAGTCATTGTTTTTGGACGTCTGGATTTGTTGCTGATGAGTCATATAATTCTCTCGCAATGAAAACCGGCCTCACAGATACCTTAGTAGGATAAACGCTCGGGAGAGTATATGAGCCAGAGCTTGGTCAGGTTTCTTGAAGAGAATATTCTCAACCACCTACTCTAGCTTAACTTTCTATACCATATATGGCAAGTGTTGAAAATAAAAAAAAAATGATCCCCAGCGCTTCGGTCAGTGCATAACAAAGACGAGAAAGGCCTCTCCTCAATGCCGCGAACTGATCTTTCGCCTTTTGCTAAAGATCACCGCGGGGAGGGGCATTCCAATGAGCCTATAGGCCAATTTTTGTGGGGCCTTGCCCGTTTCGGTGAGGTCTAATTTTTTTTTTTCGCAGAAGCGTCGTGCTTCCTCGTCACCATCTAAATCTAGTTCTCATGAGAAGAAAGCTAGAAAAGTACCACCAAAACTTCTTCCCAATGTTGATATCCTCAAAGAGGCGGTGTCTGCCTCTTCAATTCGTCAGTAATCATGGCAGGTATCAAAGTGTTACAATGGAATTGCCGCTCCATACTCTCTTCTCTTCCAGATCTAGAACTACTTATTCAGAAACATAACCCTGATATCGTGATTTTACAAGAAACGTGGTTATCACCTTATAAATCATTTTCAATGAAAAACTTTCGAATTTTCAGATTAGATCGAAATGCTGGTAGGGGAGGTGGATTGGTAATCATGCTTTCTAAACACATATGTCATCAGGCATCTATCTCTAAGAAAATTCTTCTCCCTGACCGTGAACTTTTAGCGCTCAAAACTTCATTTCCGCAGTGTGCTGATATTACAATTGCTAATACCTACTTTCCTTTAGGTGTCCACAGGACAGACTGCTTAGACAGGTTGGTGGCTGGCGCAAGCAGTGTAGTTATTGCGGGAGATTTTTATTCCCACCACAGTGAATGGGGAAGTCGCACTGATTCCTGCGGCCAGCTTCTCTGGTCGTGGCTGTCTGCAAATGCTGTACGCTGCTGTAATTCAAGAGATATAACATTTATGCGAGGTGGTGCTCGCTCAGCCATTGACTTATCATTATCAGCAGGTAGGCTAGAGGTGACCGATTGGTTGACAGAAGATTCGGGTACATCTAGTGATCACTTTCCTGTAACTTTCACTATCCGGTTATCTCCGCACAAAAATAATTGTGTAAACGATAAATTTGTCAATCAAAATATTTATAAAAGTTTGATGTCCGCCTCACTTGCCTCTATAGTCAGTACTAGCCGGGATGACAGAGCTCAGCAGGCGGTTTCATTTTTGCAAAGTGCAGTAGACCTAATAAACAGCCGTCTCCCTGGTGGACCCAAGAATGTGAGAAGGCCTATCGTTGCAGAAAAGCGGCCTGGAAGAGGCTATCCTGCAACCAGTGTTCAGCAAATTCGTTAAATTACACATCTTTTTCTGCATCTTTGAAAAGAACAATTGCAAAATCCAAGGAGGACTATAACAAAAATTGCTCAGGGACTAGCGGTACGTTTCCAGACTCAAAGAAACGTCCCTCTGCGCGGAATCACACCCTCTTCGGATTATACCGAGGTTGATGCATCAGAGCTCCTCTCAGTCCTGGCAATGATGCATCCCTCAGCTCCCGTACAAGATGGTGTCACTGTTGGTAAGATTAAAATTTTAGCCCAGGATTTTACAAGCAACCTCTTAGAGATTGTCAATATTTCATTGAAAAATGCATGGATTCCAAGCATTTGGAAGATAGCGAAAATTATTTTATTGAGGAAAGATGCAGGTAAAGGGTACGTCTTAGATAATATTCGGCCAATTGCGCTAACTTCAAATTTAGTCAAATTAATTGAAGGAGTAGTGCACAGTCATCTCACAAAACATGTCCAGGATGTTAATGGCCTTAGCTCAGCACAGATTAGCTTTCGTCGCGGATGCTCTATATGGACAGCGCATGTGGATCCAGAAAGTAGAATCCGGCTCTCGATACGCAGAAGAGAAGTTTCAGCTTTGGTGACTCTTGATGTAGCAAAAGCCTATGATAGTATAGAACATACTATTTTACTTAACAGACTTGCGCAGTTACATCCTCCAACCTACATTTATGCATGGATATCTGAATTTCTAAAGGACACATACTTTTACTGCGCAGAGGGTACCATATGTTCTAATACTTATCATCAATCAAGAGGAGTGCCGCAAGGTTCGGTGTATCACCGCTGCTTTTAATATTTTGGTCAGTGACATCCCCATCCATCCTGATATAACAGTTTTTGTGTATGCAGATGATAGATTTTTTCGCCTCGGCCACGGATATCCATTCAATTTACCAGATTCTGCAGGGATATTTAGGTGCTCTTGGAGTTTGGTTGCACCGTATTAATTTATCCCTGAATGTTAACAAATGTGGCATACTGGTATTCCCTCCAGACACGCCTTTGCACATTTCATTAGCCCATCACTCTAATCTGATTCCACAAGTGGAATCTGTTACATATCTAGGTGTTACTTACCATCCAAACTTAGATTGGAGCCTTCATATAAAGAACAACGTGCGTAAAGGAGAACGCGCTCAAGGCCGGCTGACACGAATCGCCAATAAAAGGTTTGGGATGCGCCGCGACACATTATTGTTACTATACAAAGCTTATGTAAGACCTATACTTGAATTCAGTTGCATTCTGTTCTCTGGTAGCGCAAACTACAAGGTCACACCCTTAATCTTACTGGAAAGGTGTGCTCTCCGTCTCTGCCTTGGTCTCCCAAAATCAGTTTCAGACGCCCTGCTTTATCTCGAAGCCAGTATGCCCGATTTAATTTCCCGCTTTCAAATACTCATGGTGCGAACTTTCCTCAGGTCGTTGGACCCGATGACTAATGTCAGTGCTCCTATTTTTGTGTCTCAGCCGGCCTTATTTTTTTACCATCATTGGCCACGATATCAAATGCCACAAATTACCTTAACACAGAAACTTTTATCACCGGTTGGTGTTGATCTCAGTTCTTTTCAGTGGGTTGACGACACGCCGGCGGCAGTGGAATACCATTTTGACCACATCTTCTCATCTCATGCGAAACACATGCCTACAAACATTTTAAACGGCATTCTTTCTGGTCAGATAGCGGAATTCCCCCATCATGTGGTGATTTCTACCGATGCCTCCGTCAGCTGCCAAAAAGCTGCAGTTGGCACCTTTCGCAGGATTGGGCATGGAGCTATTCTGCCCGCATCCCAGATTATATCCCTATATTCTTTGCGGAATTTTTGTCTCTTGGAATGGCCCTGCACAAAATTCCGTGTCATGTATCTCACGTTATCATCCTGGCTGATTGTTTGTCAGTTTTAGTCTCCCTTGAAATTTCCCAAAAAGATTTTTTGTGCCGTTTCCTGCGATTTTTTGTCCCATCCACTTTAAAGGAGGTCCGTTTTTTTTGGGTTCCTGGTCATGCAGGCATTCATTCAAACGAGGTGGCTGATTATTCAGCAAGGTCGGCTCTTCACGGGTCAGTAACGCATCCCGTCCCGAATTTCAGTCTGCTGGCGATCTGCACGTTTCAGCGGTTCCAACACATATCAGCCAGGTTACGCGATTCCTTACTAAATACTACTGATTATCAGCACTTAGCGTATAAATGGAACGTCCGTTCGTGTAAAACCAGGCAGTGTGAGGTATCAATGACGCGACTGCGGTGCAGGATTCCCAGTTTAAATTTATACCTATGCAGATGTGGGTGGTCACCGACAAACCTATGTGAGTCTTGCGGGGACGTTGAATCTGTCGACCATTTCCTTCTCTATTGTCCAAAGTTCGCACTTCAGAGAAAGATTTACCTGGAGGTCCCTTTCTCCAGGTTAGGGCTCCCGTTATCTCTGCCAGAGTTGTTATCGTTCGGTGCGAGCGTCAAAGGATTTGCATTGGGTTCAATTTGTGGGAATCTCCATGATTACATAATTGCAACTGGTAGGTTGATTTGCTAACTCCTTTAAAAGTATTGGATTTTTTTTTATGCGAAGCATACTACTTTAGCTACCACTTCAGCCCTTCACCGTGGTTATGCGCCTCCAAATCACATGATACATGACGTCACATCACGTGACACGATGACGTCACGGCAGTGGAGAAACGGGGGCCCACCTCGCGCCGTCGCGGCGGTTGTGCGCCTCCAAATCACGTGATACATGACGTCACACCACGTGACACGATGACGTCACGGCAGTGGAGAAACGGGGGCCCACCTCGCGCCGTCGCTGTGGTTGTGCGCCTCCATATTACGCGACACGATGATGCTTAACCAAGTTAACCAAGCTTAACCAAGTTAAGCCTCAGCTATTTTTTCTCCCTAAACGTTCTTTTTTTTTAACTTTATATATTCTTCTGTCGTTTTTCATGGACACATTTTCAAAATTCACGTTCCGATATTTTGTCGTCATACTATGAAAATTTCCTTATTTATGCCACTACACCTTGGCCAACCCCCCGTGTGGGTATGTGCCATTATAGAGAGGAAGAAGAAGAAGGAGAAGATGGAAGCTCGGCCGACGAGAGAAGACCTACTTTCGCCAACTGGAACCGGTCGCCCCTGGACTCGGACTTCCATCCTGCGAAGTAAAGAGTTGCGATCGGCAGGCGTCTGCCTGAGCTGCGCAACTGGGGCCGCTTTAGCCACCGCCACCACCGCGCTGGCCTGACTCGCTGTTCACTGGGCTGCCAAGAGGGTGAGCACGCGTGGCACTGCGACGAAGTTCTGCTGCCCCAGCGAGGCAGCCACGCTTTTCGCCGCCAACGGCGCCAACCAGCAGCCGTGCACAGATTTCTTCGCGTACATCTGCAAGAACGCCCTCGAGACAGGATTCGTCCAGCGTGACGTGGCACGCGACCTGCTAGTGAGCAGCTTGCGCACGGAGAATACACTTCTAGTTTCCGCGAGGGTGCACTAGCAAAAGGAAAAAAAGCGCAACAGAAAATGGCTCAGTGCTTATGGTGCCCTGCTGCTGACCCGAACAACGCGGGTTCGATCCCAGCCGCGAAATTCTAGAGGCCCGTGTACTGTGCGACGTCATACCACGTTAAAGAACCCCAGGTGGTCGAAATTTCCGGAGCCCTCCACTACGGCATCCTTCATAGCCTAAGTCGCTCTGGGCCGTTAGACCCCCATAAACCGTAAACCAAACCAGAAAAATGGGATGCCTGAAGCACTAGGCACGGCAGGTTTTCTGTTTTGCCGTCGTAACCTTGCTGGTTTACCCCTTTGACGCCAGTAGTAATCCGTGCTTAATAAATATATGCTGCTATTTCCTACCCTTCCACAGGCATTTGGAAGTGGCTGCTGTGATGTTCTTTTTTTCAGCAAAAGTCTTTCTTTCGGTGAGTATCGGAAGCGAAGATAGCACAAACTGTTTCGGGTTTACGGCGCAAAAATTGTTTTTGAGGAAAGGAAATGGCGCAGTAACTGTCTGACATATCTCGGTGGATATCCAAACCGCACCGTAAGAAAGGGAGAAAGAAGTGAGTGAAAGAAGAAAGGATGATGGAGGTCACATAGTGGAGGGCTCCGGAATAATTTCGACCAACTGGAGACCTTTAACGTTCGCTGACATCGCACAGCACACGGGTGTCTTTTGCGTTTCGCCTCCATCAAAACGCGGCCGCCACGGTCGAGTTCGAACCCAGGTACTCCAGCTGAGTAGGCGAGCGCTCTAACCACTGAGCCACCGCAGCGATAGCTATGGTGCGGTAATTTTAAATAATGGCTTTTAATCCAGTGTGCAGCTAATAATTCTAACTGCTATTGATTTGAAAACAATTTGCATACCTCATCGATGCGGCCCTTTTTGGAGAATTTTTACGCCATAAAAAATATCCCACTGCTCACGTGGTCGTACGGGGCAGTCTTGGGGGGAGGGACCTGGCGTGAGCGATATCAGCTTCAGCAATTGCTCGGCACTCTTTAACTTTAGCTTCTCGGATTTTGAGAGCCGTAACCATGTCCCTGGTGTATACCAACAAGAAGAAAACAAAAAGTTCGTGTTGCTCAAAAATTTACCGAGAAATTGTTGACCATTCAAAAAACCGTACCGTTTCGCATAACTTCGACGTGTATGCTCAATAATGAAAGTTTGCTTGCTTAGTGCGGGTAGGAAAATTTTTAACAATTTTGCACCTCGAGATTTTCTACGAAGAGCACGATGGCGAAAAAGAGCTGTAACTTTTATTTAATGGTCCCAGTAGCAAAATATACAATCTTATTTACCTGCTGACTGCAATCTATATCAATTTTCTTAATTTATAAAAACCTGAAGGCCCCGGAACTGCCTTTATTACACAATATCTATATCGGACTCGTCATTGCCTACAAGGTATTTACTGACGCAATTGCGAACGGAACAACCAAGGAACCAGGCTGCCTGTCTCAAAAGCAACCCCACAAGACCCCATATTCACATTACCGAATAGATGATAGATGCTCAGAATATAACCAGTCGCTATATTTAGCTTTTATTGATTACTAGAAAGTAGTTGACTCAGTCTAAATTACAACTATCATGCAGGAATTTCGGAGCCGGAGCATAGAAGAGGCATGCGTAAAAGTACTGAAAAATATCTACAGTGGCTGCACAGATGCCATAGCTCTTCTCTACAAAATAAATCAGGAAAATAAATCAGGGAGACACGATCTCTCCGGTACTCTTCATCATGAGTTTGCACGAAGTATTCATGATCTTGATTGGAAATAGGCAATAAAATTAAATGGATATTAACTTGTAAATCGATGATTCGCTGATGTTTCCTTGTTAGGTACCGCAAGGGACAAATTGCAAAGCGTGATCAAAGACCCAAACACGCAAAGCAGAATAATAGGTTCAAAATCTAATACAGTCTAGCCCGGTTATAACGAAGTCGGCGGGAATCGGAAATCACTTCGCTATATCCGCTATTTCGTTATATGTGGACTGCGAAAAAAAAAATGCAAACATCGGCATACCGATTTATTGCCGCTCAAAGAAGTCGTCCAGCGTCCCCTGAACACGTTTCGCGAGTGCGGACTTCAGGATTGCGGCTTCCATACCTTCCAACTGCGAACCAAAGATCTGGTCGAACTCCGCGATAACGCGATAACGATAAAAATGAGCCACGCTTCCAACATGCACAATGCTGCCGCGCTTTCTCCCTGCCTTGCGCACCGCGGCACTGACATAAAACAAAGCGCGCGCTGCCACACCTCCTGCAGACTGCAGTCCAGCCTTGGCGCCGACTGCCTGGGAGAAATAGAGAACCGAGATTGGCTAAGACGGCCGCTCTCTGCGACGTCATGAAAACAAAAAAAAATCGTCTCTGTTCTTTTTTACATTTTTCCCCTGCGCGACGTGCTCTACCGCTCGACGCCGTGACGCCCTGTCCTCGCTTCGGCGAGTGCGGCTTCGGCCGCTTACCTGATTTTTTTCAGCAGCGTCCGCTCCGGCGGACGCAGTTGTTGCTGCGACGCGCGTCTTTTCTTTCCTTTTTGTCTTTCCTCTGATCTCTTAGCTCTTCTCTATCTGCACGTGGCAGCGGTGGTGGCTTGGTTCGAGCCAGTAGCAGGCCCGTGCAATTTCCTTTTCATCCTTCTCTCAGTCACAACAACAACAACGACGCCGTTCACGGACGGCGCAACACCAGACCGGCGTGCCATGCGATGCAGTGAAGCAACCTTTCGCTCCGCAGGAGAGCAGACGACGGCACGAAAGGACGCCGTCAGCCGAATTTTGCTCCTATTTTCGCAGAAAAAATCGCCTCAAGGACGCAAAAATGTGTTTATTGGCAGATTATTTTCCGGTTGGTATTAAATCTCTTCGTTATATCCGCTGACGCGCTCTTATTTACTTCGTTAAAACCGGACCCAAAATGTATTCAAAATGCAAAAATGGGAATGGGAAATTGAAATCCCTTCGTTATAACCGCTATTTCGCTATAAGTTGCTTCGTTATAAACGGGCTAGACTGTATAAAGAAAAGTTGTTTTCTTTGGTTTGGTTTATGCGGGTTTAACGTCCCAAAGCCACTCAGGCTATGAGCGACGCCGTATTGAAGGGCTCCGGATATATCGACCACCTGGAGTTCTTTAACGTGCTCTGACATCGCACAGTGCACGGGCATCTAGAATTTCGCCGCCATTGAAATTCGACCGCCGCGGCCGGGATCTAACCAGCGTCTTTCGGGAATATAAAGAAAACTGATGTTCAACAGTGTCGGAAGAGAACCCAACTTATATAACACAGGCAGCGAAGCGTTGGGATTGGTGAGGGAATACCTATATCCACTACATAGGACAGGTAGTCACCGCAGGTCCGGATCCCGCAGATGAAATAACCAGGAAAGTAAGAATGGGTATCGGATCGAGTGCACTGGAGAGGTACTTTCAGGTAATGAATGGCAGTTTACGATTATCTCTCAAGAGGAAAGTATATAACAATAAGGGAGTAATTACCCCCCCCTCCTCCCCCCCTTATTACAAATCTACTCCACCTTGGGGGATTCCCCTAAAAACATTTGGTAAAGTATATATCAGTTGTATGTTTCTGAACTCACCTATGAAACAGCGACATAAAGGCTAAGGACAAAGCTTTAACTTAATTTCAGCAACCCTAAGCGGCCAATGGAAAGGAAAATTAAGAGGCACGATGAGAGCAGAGTGGCTTAATGAGAATGAAACACGAGTTATTGATATACCTAGTCGAATTGAAAAAATGAGAAACATGAAATGGGCATGAACAGAACATGTAATGCGAATCAGGAGAGCAAGCTGCCGGGCTAGTTGGTGAAGCATGTTAAATTGAATTCAGCGCAAAAAAACAGACAAGGGACAAAGAGAGACACACTGAGACAACACGAGCGCTGACTACCAACTGTTTATTCATGCTGAAGTACAGGGGATATATAGGAAGGGAATGAAGAGCATGCGCGTAGCGAGGTACAGATAATGCACATCCGTCAAGCAAACGAGTTAATCAAAAAACGAATCTAAAAAAGCACATTCAGATGAGTATATGTGTACCGACGTGTCACTGACACAACGTTCGGACAGCTTTCTGATATAATAAGCTTCTAAAACGAGCCTTGCCTTATCATTACCGCTCTTGCCAAGAATCGTGGTCTTCTCTAATCCCGCCCTACATTTACACGAAGCAAGGTGCCGCACAAGATTCACATTCGTGTCGTTATTTTCTATGTTTTTGGCATGCTCCCGTAGCCGGTCATTAATACAGCGGCCAGTTTGGCCAACGTATGAAGCCCCACATGAGAGGGGGATGCAGTACACCACACCTATTGTACATTTGGCGTAGGCGAACCCATGTTTTTTGTTGCAGCCCCTGCCGGCACAACCAGTAATGCGAGGGCATAGCTTGGACAGCTTGTTTGGAGCTGAGAATACCAAGGGCACGTGGTGCCTGCCAGCCACTTTTTTGAGGTTGTGAGAGAGTTGGTGTACATAAGGGACCACCACCGGCTTAGAAGAAGGGGTTTCATGTCTTTTCTGGGCGCCAACAAAAAACATGGGTTCGCCTACGCCAAATGTGCAATAGGTGTGGTGTACTGCATCCCCCTCTCATGTGGGGCTTCATACGTTGGCCAAACTGGCCGCTGTATTAATGACCGGCTACGGGAGCATGCCAAAAACATAGAAAATAACGACACGAATGTGAATCTTGTGCGGCACCTTGCTTCGTGTAAATGTAGGGCGGGATTAGAGAAGACCACGATTCTTGGCAAGAGCGGTAATGATAAGGCAAGGCTCGTTTTAGAAGCTTATTATATCAGAAAGCTGTCCGAACGTTGTGTCAGTGACACGTCGGTACACATATACTCATCTGAATGTGCTTTTTTAGATTCGTTTTTTGATTAACTCGTTTGCTTGACGGATGTGCATTATCTGTACCTCGCTACGCGCATGCTCTTCATTCCCTTCCTATATATCCCCTGTACTTCAGCATGAATAAACAGTTGGTAGTCAGCGCTCGTGTTGTCTCAGTGTGTCTCTCTTTGTCCCTTGTCTGTTTTTTTTGCGCTGAATTCAATTTAACATGTAATGCGAAGGCAAGATAACCGATGGTCGTTAAGGGTAACGGACCGGATTCCAATAGAGGGCAAGCGTAGCTGGGGGCGGCAATGTGCTAAGTGGACGGAGGAGACTAGGAATTTTTCGGGGATAATGTAACCACAGCTGGCACAAGATTAGGTTACGAGACAGCCCTTTGCCTTGCAGTGGGCATATTTAGGCTGATAATGACGGTTTCAGAATTTTAATTTTTCTTTTTTGCGTAACGTCAACAACATACCCGGCAGATTCTCACCACCTAAAATTGAAAAAGTAAGTTCCGTGCTACTTGCTCAGGCAAACTTCTGGGGTGTTTAAGCGCCCGAGCTCGAAACTTCTGCTTCACTTTACTCGAAGCCTCCATTTCAAAGCCGTTGTGCGCAAACGTACTACGGTCATATGACCTCATTTGACCAATCGTAACTAGCGCCCATTTTCCTAACCACGTAGGTGCGATGTCAGAGCACGTTAAAGAACCCCAGGTGGTCGAAATTTCCGCAGACCTTCACTGCGCTGTCTCTCATAGCCTGAGTCGCTTTGGTACTTTAAACCCCCATGAACCAACCAACCAATATTTCAATTGACCGCGGAGGTTTATATATTTGACATGCAGTACCCCGGATAGTTTCCCGGAAATACTGGCCAGCGTAGTTCCTGTTGAATATCAATGAACCACATCCTGCATGTCAGCCTTTGTCAAAAGTTTGGAGCACAGGGGGTCTTCTTTTGAGCCACACTCAATGGGTCCCTAGCGCTCCAATGGGTCTCTAGCGCTCCAAATTTCCTGGACAAGAGAAGATTTCTGGTACTGCCCCCTGCAGTAGGTACGACTCCCATGAAAGCTCCTGAAGTCTCAATATAAAGCTTGGAAGTGAAACCCCTGGGCTCTAAACTTTTGACAAAGACTGTACGCATCATTAACGGACTAACCAGTGGCTACGAACAGGGGCATCTCTGCTTGACAGCTGTGGCATGAAACGGTCTAGTGTCGAGACGCGGCGTCTTGTTCTACTTAAGACATGTGCTTAACAATAACATTATCTTCGGTTTAACATTTCTCGAGCTTCTCATATCGTTAGTACTAGGCTACCTACCAAACACACACTAAACATTGCTATCAAAAATTCTGTTCTTCATTTCCACTAGATGCCCTTTGCTGCAGTGAATGACGGAATGATGTAACGCGAGTGTCCTTGAGTGGCCGCGTTTAGGGAGATTTCGGTTCCTGCAAGGCAACTTTGTAAGTTGCCTAACAGATCAGAAATGAGGCGCTTAGCTCTATGCCACTATTGTGTTTTAAAGCCAGATTCCTACTACTGGTGGTACAACTTACGATTTCGATGCGGATGAGACAGTGACCTTCAATGCCTCACAAAGTCAAACCGAATTGCGTGGTGGTATGGCCCAAGCTATGGTAGTATACGAGCACGTGATCATATCACTGTGACCACAGGGTACCGCACCTTAACCTTTACCCTTGACCTTCGGCTTGACCTTTGATATGAGACAGTGGGCACCACATTGACAATGACCTTCAGTGCACCACAAGGTCAAAAGAAACTTAACTGGGTCGTGGTATGCCCAGAGCTATATTATTACGACCACGGGATCATATGTATCCGACCATTGGGTACCTGACCTTGACCTTTAACTTGACCCTTGATCTTGATATTTTATTTCAGACAGTGTAGACTATGGCTAACAGACCTTTCGCTCGTGTAACTAGCTTCAAGGCACGTTGAACCCAAGTCATTTTTTTGCAGTTGGGTGTCACCTCTGACATCATCAAGGGCACCCAGGACTACGGCAGTCAGGCGGCAGTCGCACTTCACACCCTATACACATCGTGCATCAAAGAGATATGGCAGGAGGACCAGCGAGTCCGGGATGTTGCGGCGGCCGTGCTAGAAATCACCAACACCACCACGCGAACTAGTGGCGCAAGCTTACTTCGTTTCGGCCTTGTGGTGAATAAGCGGTACGGCCTGCCGTTCATCTTCGAAGTATTGAGTTCAGCAGGCAAAACACCGCGGCTCATGTTCGTTAGATTCACACCTCGTGTCGGTGACCACCAACATCACTGCGATGCTTCCTGCTCTGATGTCACTCTGTCCATCCTTAATTCGCACTTTGGCACTAATTATACCATAGAGCACGTCTCGAAGTGGGAACAGAAATTTCCGGCTGCCTCTCCAAAACGATCATCCGTGTCTTTGACTGAGATTAGAGATGCTTTCGGACATCTTGAAGCGTCCCAATACAAAAAAATATTGCTCGAGTTCCTTCTAGATGTCGACCGTGCGAAAATAATTTCTGCCATAGCTAAAGCGGGCCTCTTTGCGGACATTCGGCTTCTGATAGACGCAGACCATCAACCGTTGGCGTCGTTGTACGTGATGCTTCTTGTCACTCTGCAAGCCATGCGTTACATTACACAGGGCAACACACTAAGTTCACCTGATATGCGTAGCGAGGACGTCTGTCAAAGACACGTACGCCGGAGCTACCACCTGTGGCGCGTAACGTACGTGACGGCACTTGCGACTCCCGCTAAAGACCGCCAGCTGCACAAAATATTCGAAGCTACACGGCGACGGTTCATTGACTATGACCCACTTCGGCGGCTGATGGCAGCCGGAAACGACACTGACAACTTCCGGGCCGTAGTCGCCAACGTATCGCTCATGCTACCTGGAGACCTGGTCTTCAGAGAGCCAGCCGTGCCGCACCTGACCTCCCAGGGCTTCCCCCAGAACTTGTTCTTGGCTTTGAACTTCGAGTTCGAAGCTAAAAAGGAGACAGTTCGACGTGGCGTGCCCTGGTTTCGAGACAACCCCGACAGCAGAACGGCGGACCGCATGCTCTTTGCGAATGAGACCAGTCTGTACGTGTCATCACTGAGCTACGGGTGGCTGAGTTCCGGTACCACTGACCCACTGCTCGCCGATGCTGCGGTCATTGCGAGTCGCATTCCGCAAAGAATTCTGCAAAATTCCGCAAAGAATATAGGGATATAATCTGGGATGCGGACAGAATAGCTCCATGCCCAATCCTGCGAAAAGATGCCAACTGCAGCTTTTTGGCAGCTGACGGAGGCATCGGTAGAAATCACCACATGATGGGGGAATTCCGCTATATGACCAGAAAGAATGCCGTTTAAAATGCTTGTAGGCATGTGTTTTGCATGAGATGGGAAGATGTGGTCAAAATGGTATTCCACTGCTGCCGGCGTGTCGTCAACCCACTGAAAAGAACTGAGATCAACACCAACCGGTGTTAAAAGTTTCTGCGTTAAGGTAATTTGTGGCATTTGATATCGTGGCCAATGATGGTAAAAAATAAGGCCGGCTGAGACACAAAACTAGGAGCACTGACATTAGTCATCGGGTCCAACGACCTGAGGAAAGTTCGCACCATGAGTATTTGAAAGCGGGAAATTAAATCGGGCATACTGGCTTCGAGATAAAGCAGGGCGTCTGAAACTGATTTTGGGAGACCAAGGCAGAGACGTAGAGCACACCTTTCCAGTAACATTAAGGGTGTGACCTTGTAATTTGCGCTACCAGAGAACAGAATGCAACTGAATTAAAGTATAGGTCTTACATAAGCTTTGTATAGTAACAATAATGTGTCGCGGCGCATCCCAAACCTTTTATTGGCGATTCGTGTCAGCCGGCCTAGAGCGCGTTCTCCTTTACGCACGTTGTTCTTTATATGAAGGCTTCAATCTAAGGTTGGATGGTAAGTAACACCTAGATATGTAACAGATTCCACTTGTGGAATCAGATTAGAGTGATGGGCTAATGAAATGTGCAAAGGCGTGTGTGGAGAAAATACCAGTATGCCACATTTGTTAACATTCAGGGATAAATTAATACGGTGCAACCAAACTCCAAGAGCATCCAAATATCCCTGCAGAATCTGGTAAAGGGAATGGATATCCGTGGCCGAGGCGAAAAAATCTATCATCTGCGTACACAAAAACTGTTATATCAGGACGGATGGGGATGTCACTGACCAAAATATTAAAAAGCAGCGGTGATAGCCCCGAACCTTGCGGCACTCCTCTTGATTGATGATAAGTATTAGAACATATGGTACCCTCTGCGCAGTAAAAGTATCTGTCCTTTAGAAATTCAGATATCCATGCATAAATGTAGGTTGGAGGATGTAACTGCGCAAGTCTGTTAAGTAAAATAGTATGTTCTATACTATCATAGGCTTTTGCTACCTCAAGAGTCACCAAAGCTGAAACTTCTCTTCTGCGTATCGAGAAACGGATTCTACTTTCTAGATCCACATGCGCGGTCCATATAGAGCATCCGCGACGAAAGCCAATCTGTGCTGAGCTAAGGCCACTAACATCCTGGACATGTTTTGTGAGATGACTGTGCACTACCCTTTCAATTAATTTGACTAAATTTGAAGTTAGCGTAATATGCCGGATATTATCTAAGACGTACCCTTTACCTGCATCTTTCCTCAATAAAATAATTTTCGCTCTCTTCCAAATGCTTGGAATCCATGCATTTTTCAATGAAGTATTGACAATCTGTAAGAGGTTGCTTGTAAAATTCTGGGCAAAAATTTTAATCATACCAACAGTGACACCATCTTGTCCGGGAGCTGAGGGATGCATCATTGCCAGGACTGAGAGGAGCTCTGATGCATCAACCTCGGTATAATCCGAAGAGGGTGTGATTCCGCGCAGAGGGACGTTTCTTTGAGTCTGGAAACGTACCTCTAGTCCCTGAGCAATACTATCCAGGGTTTCCTGAGCCTGTTGGGGTGATAGCAGTGTTGAAGAAGTAAGGTGAGGGACTGGAGAACACTTGTTACGTTCTATGAACCTATACAGGGACTTCCGACTACAAGGATTTGAAAGATAAGTGTTCAAATTTTGGTTATAGTCCTCCTTGGATTTTGCAATTGTTCTTTTCAAAGATGCAGAAAAAAATGTGTAATTTAACGAATTTGCTGAACTCTGGTTGCAGGATAGCCTCTTCCAGGCCGCTTTTCTGCAACGATAGGCCTTCTCACATTCTTGGGTCCACCAGGGAGACGGCTGTTTATTAGAGGCTGTTGCGGGCACAGTGAATATTGCATGGTCTACTGCACTTTGCAAAAATGAAACCGCCTGCTGAGCTCTGTCATCCCGGCTAGTACCAACTATAGAGGCAAGTGAGGCGGACATCAAACTTTTATAAATATTTTGATTGACAAATTTATCGTTTACACAAGTATTTTTGTGCGGAGATAACCGGATAGTGAAAGTTACAGGAAAGTGATCACTAGATGTACCCGAATCTTCTGTCAACCAATCGGCCACCTCTAGCCTACCTGCTGATAATGTTAAGTCAATGGCTGAGCGAGCACCACCTCGCATAAATGTTATATCTCTTGAATTACAGCGGCGTACAACATTTGCAGACAGCCACGACCAGAGAAGCTGGCCGCAGGAATCAGTGCGACTTCCCCATTCACTGTGGTGGGAATAAAAATCTCCCGCAATAACTATACTGCTTGCGCCAGCCACCAACCTGTCTAAGCAGTCTGTCCTGTGGACACCTAAAGGAAAGTAGGTATTAGCAATTGTAATATCAGCACACTGCGGAAATGAAATTTTGAGCGCTAAAAGTTCACGGTCAGGGAGAAGAATTTTAAGATAGATGCCTGATGACATATGTGTTTAGAACGCATGATTACCGATCCACCTCCCCTACCAGCATTTCGATCTAATCTGAAAATTCGAAAGTTTTTCATTGAAAATGATTTATAAGGTGATAACCACGTTTCTTGTAAAAGCACGATATCAGGGTTATGTTTCTGAATAAGTAGTTCTAGATCTGGAAGAGAAGAGAGTATGGAGCGGCAATTCCATTGTAACACTTTAATACCTGCCATGATTACTGACGAATTGAAGAGGCAGACACAGCCTCTTTGAGTATATCAACATTGGGAAGAAGCTTTGGTGGTACTTTTCTAGCTTTCATCTCATGAGAACTAGATTTAGATGGTGACGAGGAAGCACGACGCTTCTTCGAAAAAAAAAATTAGACCTCACCGAAACGGGCAAGGCCCCACAAAAATTGGCCTATAGGCTCATTGGAATGCCCCTCCCCACGGTGATCTTTAGCAAAAGGCGAAAGATGAGTTCGCGGAATTGAGGAGAGGCCTTTCTCGTCTTTGTTAAGCACTGACCGAAGCGCTGGGGATCATTTTTTTTTATTTTGAAGACTTGCCATATATGGTATAGAAAGGCTGTAGTTAAGCTAGAGTAGGTGGTTGAGAATATTCTCTTCAAGAAACCTGAACAAGCTCTGGCTCATATACTCTCCCCAGCGTTTATCCTACTGTGAGGCCGGTTTTCATTGCGAGAGAATTATATGACTCATCAGCACCAAATCCAGACGTCCAAAAACAATGACTTCCGAAAATCCATGTGACGAGGGAAAGAAAAATAAAATTTCTGCCTGTCCGTCATGGTGGCTTAGTGGTTATGGCGCTCGGCTGCTCACACGAAAGACACGGATTCGAAATCGGCCGCGGCACTCGAATTTCGATGGATCCAAAATTCTAGAGGGCCGTGTACAGTGCGATGTCAGTGCACATTTAAGGTCCCCAGGTGGTCGAAATTTCCGGAGCCCTTCACTACGGCGTCTCTCATAGCCTGAGTGCGAATATGCGGGATATTGAATTCAGGACTTCCAGACTGCGAGGCAAGCATAGAACCAGTGTTATAGGCATTACCAAAAAACAGTAACTAAATACGTTACTCGTTACACTAAAAAAAACGCATTACCGCCCTACTTTACCTACAAAAAAAGGTAACGCGTTACCGTTGCCGTTACCGAAAAAACGTAACGCTCGTTACTTTGCCGTTACTCAATGGCCATTAGTTTTAATCAGTGCGTCTTCGCTGTAAGAACTCAAGATGACAATTTTATAAAGCTCATACTTCATTCAATTCCAACTTCAGAAAAAAACCATAGCTGAACATAACAAATTTACACCAATTCTGGCGTGCGTTTTCTTACGAAATTACGTGGAAATTGAGTAGCAATAAAGAAATGTTTAAATGTCATAGTTGCGGAAAAGATATATTTGCGCACGTAAACAATTTTTTTTACTTGAACCTGCATAATTATCGCAAAAATTCAAGTGTTTACGTCAGGGTGTTCGAGGTAAGCTTCGCTCGCTTAGGAACTCAACTAGAAACGTAGCCACAGTTGGAAACAGCCCTGTTGACTGCAGTCTCCTTTTCTGTGCTGTACCATCGTACTCCTTCGACGGCTCTCTTGGGGTCATCTTGAAGTAAACTGGCGACATTCCTGGCTTTGCTCAGAAGAGGGAACTGCTTCCACCAAGAATGCGAGAGTGTCGCCTGGGAACGAGACCTTTTGGTTGGAAAACAAGCTTACGCAGAAACTGACGTACAGATTTCTGCAAATGGTCCATTGGTGGCTCGACATGCGTCCACCCTTTAGAGAGTTGTGTGTGTGTGAGTGGTTTGGGGGTGAAGACAAGTGCGTGACTGTGTGTTCGAGCTTTTTTTTTTAGTTGAGTGCTTCGTCAAGGGCAGATGTTTTTTGGCATGCATGCGAGCCGCAACAAGAGTCATCGAGAAAACCGGTAGAATTTGTTTATTTGCAACATCATTTTCGGTTTTTTTTTTAAATAGGCGGAGGAGGACAACTGAAATAAAAAGTAACTAGTAACGTGACACCTCACGTTACCGAAAAATGTTAACGTAAGTATGTTACCCGTTACAGTTCCCAAATGGTAACGAGTACGTTACTAATTTACCGAAAAAAATAACGCGTTACCGGTAACGCCGTTACTTGTAACGCGTTACCGACAACACTGAGGGTGACATGCACTTTTCATTCCTGGGTGGCGGCTATTAGGACCTGGAAAAAGGATTTAATACTTGCATGTCACGCCAGCATGCAGAGGGGGACGACCTGTACATAGAAAAAAAAAATCCGGTGAGTCGCAGTAAATAGTGGCGGTTTGAAGCAGTTTTCGGCGTAGGCTGCTGGCTACAGGTACCGCCATTGGGATATGGTTCACCAGCTTGCACTAGTCACCACAGTGCACCGTGAACACTTTTCATACATAACACCGAAAGAACGATAGCATTTTCCGCGCGATTACGGACACAGAAGAACGCATACATCGATCGCCACGAACGTGCTGTCTGTGCTAAAGCCCGCTACGAGAAATTAAGCAAGCAAATCTCACTTTCGAACGAGTGAGTGACAGGGTCATGGCAGAAGACACACGTAATGAATTTAGATAGGTTAACGTCAGTTACAACCCTACCGCATGTTGCATTTACTTGCCCGCAGATGCAAGTGTTGAAATAGCAGGTTTAAAGGAATAACTGGAGCAAATTTGTGCGGTATTGTGGTTATACCCTTCTCCGGCTTTTATGTTAGTTAAGGCGTTAACAAGCAATCCTGAATCTTTCGTGACTGCACGCTGACACTTCGGCACGCGCGCACAAAGACGGACTATGTCTTCACTTTCATTAGCACACGCTACAAAAGTGACGTTCACAGGGCTGCAATGATGTTATCCTTGCTCTGTATGCGCATAGATTTCCTGCTTCAAAGCTCCTTCTCACAGACTGACAACACACAAACACGAATATGTAAAGCAACAGATAAGGAACGGGCACAACCGGCAACACAGGAAAAGCGTGCGAGTTTTGATGCCGCCCGCGATGCAGCTTTCGCCGTCACACAACTTGCCTGCATGGTTGGCGTGGGCGCATTTAAAATACTGCCACGTATCATTGTAGCGTCCGTTCGTTCGCGCAAGGCACCAGAAAAGGGGTGTTATCATTTTGGTTCGTGACGCAAGAAGCGACCGGACTTATCTCGATTGTTCAAAGCCATGAACAGCTGCATCTACGTGTTTCTAGATTACTCTAGATGATCTCGACCTGTTATCTAGAAGTTTCCTTGCTGGCTTTAAATTGAACGATCCCGCGAGCAGCGGGCATTCGTAGTTCCACGATTGACGAGCAGGCTTGTTGCTGCCCGAGCTGTGCCCGAGCTTGTGGCGGCAGCGTGGAGTGGCATCCTTAAATGGGCGTCCGCAAAGAACAATGTTCCCGATGTTGCAGCGCCTGCGCACGCGCATCATTGAACAAGCATGCATGGCCGCTCTGTCAATGAGCGAGGCTGAGTTCTTGCGCAAATGGTCGACATACTTTATCGTCCTGCGCGGCAGTCGAGTATCGGCATTTTTACTGCACTACTGACGTGCTCAGTGCTGCGTCACTGCGCATGTGCTTGACTGATCAGATCATTAAGTTCATCTGTTTTGTTTTGTATTTTCTATGTTAAAACAGAAAAAATAAACTTCTCTTTCTACGCCCGAGCTCGTCAGACCCAGCGAAGTATTTTCGGCGCTGGCTTGCTGAGAAGTTTTGAGAAGTGCAGGCGGGCCTCGGATCCACTGCGACCCCGAGGTTCCGCAACCAGCCTCCCAGCCCAGGCGCCCTGCCTTTGCCGGTGCTCGGGCAACTTCGAGACCTTCAAGCAGCCGCCCAGTCGGCCACCCGTGACGTCATGGGAGGCCCGGGACCTGCTGCCCCCCCGGTGTTCCGTGCGCCGCCCCCAAAGGCGCACTGTTTCCAGTTCGAAGTTACTTCCGACGCGACGGCTGACGACATCGTCGACGGCATCGAGTCGGTTGTCGGCCCGAAAGGGCTAGAGAGCCTCCAACACCATGGAAGCATGAAGTTCTGCGTCGCCATGGCCTCGGCTGCGGCGGCAGAGAAGATGCTAGTGGAAGGCGCCTTCAACGTGAATGGCACTTCCGTCCCAGTAGCCTGCGTGGGTCCTGCCGTGGTCCACGTGACGGCTTTTCGTGTGCCGCTGTTCGTGGGAGACGCGGCGCTGGCGGCGGCACTGAGCTCCTACGGCAAGGTGCTTGACATCACCCACCCCGTCCTCAAGGGCCGTCGTCACGTCGGCAACGGGACGCGCGTGGTCCGGATCGAGATGAAGCAGGCGGTGCCGAACTTCTTGACCGTCGAGGGCCACCGCGTCATGTTTGACTACCGAGGCGTCCGGAAGGTGTGTTCCCGCTGCGGGCAGGACGGCCACATCGGCGCGGCGTGTCGAACGCCGCGGTGCGCTCGCTGCGAGGTGTTCGGCCACGACACGGCCGGATGCGGAGCGGCTTGCAGGCGCTGCGGTTGAAGCCACGCCACAGCGGACTGCCTGCGGCCACGGTCGTATGCGGCGGCCGCCGCCTCGAGGAAGGCCCCGAGCAAAGACAACGTGGCCGCGGAAACACGGAGCACACCAACCCTCCGGACGCCTGTTGCCGACGTGGTCCCTACGACCAGCAGCCCGAGGGAGCCCGAGCCCGCCCCCGCGACGGAGGTGCCCGTGAAGGAGCAGCTCGAGGGGACGCCTTCAAACGAGGTGGAGCCGTTCGGTGCTGTTTTCGCGGAACCCTTGCCGCCGCTACCACGCACAGCTTCCTTCAACACCGAGAGCAGCAGCGGCGATGAGTCGAGCGTGGCGTCGGGCGACCTGGTGGACGTACCGGACAAAGTCACGCCGCTTCGCCTGACAGGCGACTTGACGTGCGGCCAGGTGTCAGGACCGACGACTCCTGGAGGTGCGGACGACGCGCGCTTCTCGTCACCAGCCAGCCACACCCTCCCATCGGCGACCCTGGCGTCGGCATCGGCTTCAGCTGCGAGCGTCGCCAAGACCACGCAGCAACCGGTGAGCGAGGCCACATGCGCCGACGGCCCCGAAAACATGGACTTTTCCCGACCAGACTTCAAACGTGCCCACCCCCAATCATCGGAATCCGAAGGGACTGTTAACGAACGGTCTAGCAAAAAAGTGCCGCGCGCGCCAAGCGCCGCCCATGGCAGCGCTCTTTAGGTTGTATGCTATGCCGTCGGTAATCTTGGCAGTCATGGCGGTTGTGCATCTCCTCTCCCTGAATGTTCGGGGATTTCAATCCGTAGACAGACAGAGAGAGGTGATGCACTTTGCCAGGGCTAGGGGCGTCGACATCCTGTTTTTACAAGAATGCAACTTCCGTACTTCACTTGATGTGTGCTGAATTTCACCACCCGGTTTTTTGTTTTTGCTTATTTTTCGTTGACTGATTTTCATATGTGCGGTGTTGGTGTCGTTTTTGTAAACCCCTGCCTGCGCGCGGGTGCTCATTGCACTTTCGGGCTGGACGGCCGCACTCTTGCGGTCGACTTCACACTAAACCAGCAGCGGGTACGTGCGTTGGTTGTATATGCGCCAGCACGGCAGACTAGCAGTTCTGATTTTTTTGAGCGCCTCGACTCATTCCTCCTTGATCCATACCTCACTTTTATCGTCGGTGACTTCAATTGTGTACTTAACATCGACCGTGACGTCCGCGTACAGGGTCACGGTCGCCGTTATTGCGGTGCCCCCGCGCTCCGCGATCTCGTGACTCAGTTCCGCTTGTCTGACGCGTGGGTGCAGCTTCACGGGGATGCCTTTGGAGCGACGTTTGAGAGAGCACAGTCAGCGAGTCGGATAGACAAATTCTATTTTCCACCAGAGCTCGCTTCTTTTGTCGTTAGCTGCGAAGTTCTCGCGTTCCCTACAGGCACGCCGGTGATTTCCGATCACCACCCCTTGTCAGTCAGGCTCGACTTTGGTGAGGACACCCCACGTACTGTTACGTGGCGCATGGACACGAGCCTACTGGCGGACCCGGAATGCATGGCGTCACTGCGTACGGCGTTGACAGCATCGTGCAAGAGCTTCGTTGTGACTGATTCATGTGACACACTCAAGGCTCGTTGGCAGGCAACTCTGGTGGCGGCCGGTCAAGACCGCAGACGCCAGGTAACTCATGCACTGAATGACACCCTCAAGCGCATCCGTATAGTGCAAACGGGAGCACCCTTAACCTTTGCCATGAGCGATTACCTTAGTCTACTTAAAGCACGTTACCACGTGTTGCTCTGCCAGTCATCACGGGCAGCTAGTCGTGCACACCAGCTCGGGCGGCCGATATCAGACCCGGCTGTGCTACCACACGTACGCGCAGGCACGGCAGAGGAATTCGCTCCCGCTACTGTGCCTTTCGTGACACTCCCAGACGGCACCCAAAGCAAAACCACGGCCGATATCTGCACGATCTTCGCAAGCCACTTTTGGAACCTGTTCTCTAAGGACAGTTGGCTACATCTTCAAGATGGTTATGACGGCTTCTACAAAGTTTTTTTGGAAACTTGCCACGAGTAGCTGAAGAGTTGCATGAAAACCTTTGCGCACCAGCCACAAGCCAAGAGCTGCACGCCATCCTGCAGAGTATGAATGCAGCCTCTGCCCCCGGTCCAGACGGCATTCCAACAAGTTTTTATTCGAACTTCTTTTACGAGATCCAAGGAGCGCTCCTGAAGATGGTCAACGGCTTCCTCGCGGATGGGTTACGTCCAAACTCTTTCCGCGAATGTCGCATCATACTCATTCCGAAAGCGGGCGGTGACCCCTCCGACCCGCAAGCATGGCGGCCCATAAGCCTCTTAAACACAGATTACAAAATAGTCACATCTTTACTGAACACAAGAATGCGGACGATCCTACCTCACCTAATCCACCGGGCTCAAACTAGCAGCGTGCCTGACCGCTCTGTGTTTGATGCATTGGCACTCACTAGAGACCTGTTCACATTTGCCAGCAGGACGGGCTTCAGCGGGTGCTTTGTTTCACTAGACCAGGCGAAAGCATTCGATCGGGTGGAACACTCGCATCTGTTCGGAGTCCTTGAAGCCTTCGGATTCCCTCCGCAAATTTTCAGCAGGCTGCGCTTACTTTACGCAGACCTGAATGCTCGTCTCTCTGTAAACGGCCACCAGAGCGCTCCCTTCTCAGTCACCAGTGGCATAAGGCAAGGATGCCCTCTCTCCCCAACATTCTTCGTGTTATGCCTGGATCCACTCATCCGGCGCATTAACGACAGCCCATCCATACGCGGCCGCCGCGGTGGCTCAGCGGTTATGGTGCTCGGCTGCTGACCCGAAAGACGCGGGTTTGATCCCGGCCGCGGCGGCTGGAATTTCTTTGGAGGAGAAATTCTAGAGGCCCGTGTACTGTGCGATGTCAGTGCACGTTAAAGAACCCCAGGTGGTCGAAATTTCCGGAGCCCTCCACTACGGCGTCTCTCATAGCCTTAGTCGCTTTGGGACGTTAAACCCCATAAACCAAACCAAACCATCCATACGCGGCTTCCCTCTGCCTGGCCAGGGCCAAAGCAAGGTATCAGCCTACGCCGATGACGTGTCGCTTTTCATCAAGGACGAGGATAGCTACGCCGCTTTTTCGCGACTGTTTCTCGAGTGCAGCGAGATATCTGGGGCCCTATTGAACAGGAGAAAAAGCAAGGCACTAAGGTTTGGCACCTTCACAGCGAACCTTGCGGGCGAGGTGGAGTGGGTGCAGGGAGTGAAAGTCCTGGGAGTAGTATTCCTCGCCAGCGGAGAAGTAGCCCGCGAAACCTGGACTAACCTCCGCACGAACGCTGAGAAACGCCTCTCGGTGGCGTCAACTTTCCGCCTTTCAATGGCAGAGCGCTGCTATATAGTTAAGTCCACAATCCTAGCCGCATGTTTTTTTGTCGCCCGCGTCGCAAACCCACCGCGCACGTTTGCGCGCAGGCTAACCTCGGCCTGTGGCTCTTTCGTTTGGGCGGGCAAAACCGAACTTGTGTCACGAATGTTCATGCGCCTTCCATCGTACATGGGTGGGTTTGGTATACCTTGTATCCGCACCATGTGCAATGTGCTCGCCTTGCGAGGAGTACGAGATCTTGTACACAACCCAGACTATCCCGGGAGAACACTCCTCACATACTTTCTGGGTACAGCGCGTAACGTGTTTTTTTCACAACACGTGGTTGGCCCTACAGCCGAGCAGCCCCCGGCATTTTTCGTTAATGTGCGTCGCACACTGACGTCGTTGACCGCCAGCGTGCCCGATCTGGATGTTGATGAAACCCCGCCCTCCAGGATGTGTGAAGCACTAACGGTTGATGCGCTGACCCGCGAACAACTCCAGAAAACGAGACGGGCACGCTGGCGCCAACTGACCTCAGCCACGCTTCCTGCAGATGTCAGGGACTTCGACTGGCTGCGAGGCTGGCGGGTCCTGCCCACAAGAGACCGCCTTGCGGCGTGGGGCGTGGCGCCCTCCGCCCGATGCCCGCAGTGCGGTCTGCTTGAAATTTTGCAGCACGCAATGTTTGAGTGTGTAGTTGCGCGCACCTTTTGGACATTAGTGTCACGCATGTTTTTAACCCGCCTGGAAGCGCGCACTAGTTCTCCCGAAGTGTTTCAAAATATGCTCATGTGTGTCGGCATGTTCGTTTTGTGGCGGCAGCGTGGAGTGGCATCCTTAAATGGGCGTCCGCAAAGAACAATGTTCCCAATGTTGCAGCGCCTGCGCACGCGCCTCTTTGAACAAGCATGCATGGACGCTCTGTCAACGAGCGAGGCTGAGTTCTTGCGTAAATGGTCGACATACTTTATCGTCCTGCGCGGCGGTCGAGTATCGGCATTTTTACTGCATTACTGACGTGCTCAGTGCTGCGTCACTGAGCATGTGCTTGACTTATCAGAGCATTAAGTTCATCTGTTTTGTTTTGTATTTTCTATGTTAAAACAGAAAAAATAAACTTCTCTTTCTACGCCGCGGACAACTCCTGAAAACGAGACGGGCACGCTGGCGCCAACTGACCTCAGCTGCGCTTCCTGCAGATGTCAGGGACTTCGGCTGGCTGCGAGGCTGGCGGGTCCTGCCCACAAGAGACCGCCTTGCGGCGTGGGGCGTGGCGCCCTCCGCCCGATGCCCGCAATGCGGTCTTTTAGAAACGTTGCGGCACGCTATGTTCGACTGTGTAGTGGCGCGCACCTTTTGGGTACTAGTGTTACGAATGTTCGTAATCCGCCTCGAAGCGCGCTCTAGTTCACGCGAACTGTTTACAAATATGCTCTTGTGTGTCGGCATGTTCGTTTTGTGGCGGCAGCGTGGAGCGGCTTCCTTAAATGGGCGTCCGCAAAGAGCAATGTTTCCAATGTTGCAGCGCCTCCGCACGCGCCTCTTTGAGCAAGCATGCGTGGACGCACTGACAATGAGTGAGGCTGAGTTCTTGCGCAAATCTTCGACATACTTTATCGTCCTGCGCGGCGGTCGAGTGTCGGCTTTTTTACTGCCTTACTGACGTGCTCAGTGCTGCGTCACTGCGCATGTTCTTGACTGATCAGAGCATTAAGTTCATCCGTTTTGTTTTGTATTTCCTATGTCAACACAGAACAAAATAAACTTCTCTTTCTACGCCGCCACCGAGTGAGTCGGCTCTTTGGCGGGCGCAAGCCAGCCCAAATAAAGAGCTTCGTTTGCAAGTATTTCTGGTGTCCTCCTGACCGCTGGACTGCCGTCACTACAACGTGACATCTGGTGGAGGTGCTGGGTAGACTTCCATGTTCCGGACACCCCCTAGAAGTCGTGACGCCAGCCCTCTGAGTCATCTACCGCAGGACCTGAGTCCAATCCACCGCGCAAGCCGACGCCTGCAAGGGGACGCACCTGAGTTAGGGATTCTGCCGGACCCTACCCGGAAGCGAAAGCCAGCAGAAACGTCTACCATGAGCTTGCCCCAGACGATGACTCCAATCATTCTTCAGCAGCCCCGAGTGCCACCAACCTTCGACGCTTCGCCTGGCGCCGACCCCGAAGAATGGCTGGAACAGTTCGACTGTGTGGCTGTCTTCAACAACTGGGATGATGCTACGAAACTTAGGTACGTCTTCTTCGCCCTGGAGGGACCAGCAAGAATCTGGTTCGAGAATGAGGAAGCCAGCCTTGCCAACTGGGAAACCTTCAAGGAACAGCTTCTGAAGACCTTCACAAAGGTCGTGCGAAAGGAGAGAGCGCAGCAGCAGCTACAGTCTCGCATACAACACCCGAATGAGACCGTTGGAGATGAAGCACTGAGGAGATGAAGCATCTCTTCCGGCGTGCCGACATGAACATGAAGGAAGAAGAGAAGGTGAAGCTGCTTATGCGAGGAGTTAAAGAGCAACTCTTTGCCGGCCTCGTCCGCAACCCACCGAAAACCGTCGCGGAATTCTTAGAAGAGGCATCCACGATGGAAAAAACTCGATGCCAGAGCCCGCCAGTATGACCGCCGGCAGCGCTTTTTGTCAGCAAGCTGCCTGGACACAGCTAACAACAATGACCTGTGGGAGGTTATACGTCAAGTTGTGCGAGAGGAGCTCCGACGATTGCTGCCAACGGGAACGCAGCCGCAACTTTCATCGCTCACTGACGTCATCCGGGACAAGGTTCAACAGGCCTTGGGTGTGACGCCGACACCCACGCAGCCTCTGCAGCCCGCAGCCATGACTTACGCCGCAGCTGTGCGCCGTCCTGCCCCTCTACAGCGGGACTCAAGCCCCTATCACCCTCAGCCAGCTGCGTTGGACCGCCGCCCACTCGCCCCAACCCGCCCGTCCTACGAGCGACGCGCGCAGCCGAGGAAATGCGGCGAGTGGAGAACTCCCGGCCAGCGCCGACCACTATGCTTCCACTGCGGCGAAACCGGTCACATTCTCCGGTACTGCCCATACAGGAGAATGGGCATCCGAGGGTTTTCTTACGACGCTCCACGACCCCGACCCGGAAAAGCGACCAGCCGAAATCGAGGAGTTTTTGCGTCGGGAAGGATGCTCATCGCCGAGCCGCCTATCACGTTCCCCGTCGCCATCTTCACTGCGCTTTGTATCTCCTAGCCGAGGTTACACGATGCGTGGACGCTCCCCCAGCCCCCGAAGGTTAAACTGAATAAAGCAGCCTCTGGAGGTTAGGTTGCTTATGAGCGCAAGAACTAAGATCCTCCATCGACGAAAACACAAGACTATGCCTCAACGACGACGACCCCTACGACGACGACCCCTACGATGACGACAACTACGACTACAACGAGAGCTACGACTACGACGACAGCTACGACTATGACGACAACGACGACAACTACGACGGCGAAAACTACGACAACACCGACGACAACTACGACGACGAAAATTACGACAACACCGACGACGACGACACGGCCAGACTTGAAGCTTTTGCCGCTGCCCTTAAACCTTGTTACGAACGCTAAAGGATTCGAAGTTTGCATTCTCCGTGTTTATTTTTATTTTAAAGCATCGGGGCGATGCTTCTTTGAGAGGGGGGTAATGCCACGTATCATTGTAGCGTCCGTTCGTTCGCCCAAGGCAGCAGAAAAGGGGTGTTATCATTTTGGTTCGTGACGCAAGAAGCGACCGGACTTATCTCGATTGTTCAAAGCCATGAACAGCTGCATCTACGTGTTTGTAGATTACTCTAGATGATCTCGACATGTTATCTAGAAGTTTACTTGCTGGCTTTAAATTGAACGATGCCGCGAGCAGCGGGCATTCGTAGTTCCACGATTGACGAGCACGTTTGTTGCTTACGCCGCCACCGAGTGAGTCGGTTCTTTTGCGGGCGCGAGCCAGCCCAAATATAGAGCTTCGTTTGCAAGTATTTCTGGTGTCTTCCTGACCGCTGGACTGCCGTCACTACAACGTGACAATACGAATAAACATTATGAGCATCGAGTAGACTACCTAAGATAACTATATCTTATATGAGGCTGCAAGGTTTCACTCGCGCACAAGGTATAGTTGATTGGAAACTGGCCCTCAATTAAGGCAAGAGAAAAACCGAAACTGGACGCTGTTTGCTCTTGGTTTCGATATCGCATTCGGCGGATCGCTATCCTTGCAGGCTTTGAATTTTATCCGGCTTAACTTGTACGTACGACAGTTTATTAGCCCTATTAGTGCTATTAGTGCGCCAGCTCTTATCCGATGGATACCCACCCCGAAAAAATTCGCCCCTTGTCAGCCTTGGCAGCTGGGACTATACCAGCTGGCCTGGCGCGAGCGCTCCGTCCCGCGGCACTGTCCACTCATCGTCGTGTTTCCCTCTTGACAGTGCAACGCTGAAAAAAGCGTTCCAACTAAAAAAGTCTATATTTAAAAATTGTGCAAAGTTTTAGGTGGAACATCTTGTATATGTCGTTTACTTGAACCTAAGTGAATGGTTAACGTCCCAAAGGACTCAGGCTATGAGGGACGCCTTAGTGAAGGGCTCCGGAAATTTCGACCAGCAGGGGTTCTTTAACGTGCACTCCCATCGCACAGTACACAGGCCTCTAGAATTTCGCCTCCATCGAAATAGCTGTTGACATAAATGTCAGGCAGAACACTATACTCCTCAGGCCAATAAAAGATGGTAGCATGAGCATACATTTTATATTCTGTGAATGAAATAAATCAGACTGGCACCTATGTATATGCCTCGTGGGGGTGACCACAAAGAACTAGCTGCAAAGGAGCAGGCAGCACATGCAGTGTAACTGCGCTTGAGTTTCACATAATAATTAGTGCAAGGCATGGGGAGGACTGCAGAATATGTGCAACACAACAAAGTGGGTTATTTAATTTGAATTCACCAAGAAAGCTCTTCAACATTACCAACGATACCATCTAGAATTCACCACACAATACTGACAGCAGGGTTTCTGCAGAGCCCCAATGTTCATAAGCCCCACCTAGCGGACAGAGCAAAGTGAAACCTGGTGGAGTCACACCGAATGACGACAGCAAGCATTTTGAAAATTTGTGTGGCTGTACAGAACAAGAATCAATATAAAAATTGATGTGTCAATCACACATTCATCAAAAGGGAAATTATTTCATTGCATGCAATATTCACACGATGTTTCTGCTTTAAGTGAAAAACACGAAAGAATTTGGTAAAAATGAAATAACCAATTTGCACACTTATCACAGCAACCACAATGTCCAGCACAATTACATTGTTTTCGTTCGTGTGATCTCCCACACCGTCTTGCGCAATGACCGTCTCTAAAGTTCCCGAGATCCTGCTTTGATCTCTGAATAATAGAATAATAGAGATCTCTGAATAATAGAATAATAGCTCATGGTAGGGCTCTCGCCCTACCATGAGCTTGCCGTCCCGGTTAGCTCAATTGGTATAGCGACTGCTCCGGTGTGGCGGTGGTCCCGGGTTCGAACCCCGGACCAGGACGAATTTTTCTTTAACTACGAAGTTTCTGTGAAAGCTGTATAGCTTTCCTTTGTGGCCGTATGGCTGCGCTCGGGTGGACGTCAATGAGTAATTACTCCTTTATTAAAAAATCTACTCCACCTTGGGGGATTCCCCTAAATATTTGGTCAGAATGGAGTCAGATTCACCCCACTTTGCACCAAAAGTAAAGGCGTCATTTTCTGCCGTTTGTATGCTTAACCGAGCATATAGTCTTGGAACCAATGCCTCTCTTTTATTTAAGATGAGCACCAGCTGCTTATTTTTTTTCGACTCTCCACATCACAAAGTTAATTGACAAACTGACATGCAACACCCTACAGACACCGGCACAGGCCATCTTTCAAAAATATGCGAAACCACCTGAATATAATAACTGCCCTGAAACATACCCCAGTTGATATGATTGAAACAGCGCAAGGCCGAAGGCCAAAAAAGAGAGCAGAGGAAAGGAGGAAAAGGACAACACAGCGCTGAACTAGCAACTGACATTTATTTGGCACGCTGCGCGTATAGATACATTCAGGCACCAAAATAGAAAACAACGCATAGAGCAATTCATGCACCAGGATCCCTGCAAGCAAACACAAACTAAGAAGTGCGATTCAGGAAGCGAAGTTCTTTTTGTGATAAAGACACTGATGCAGCACTTACACATGTATCACCATACTTCTTGATATTCGAAGCCTCGATAATTTCCCGGCAAAGCTGGTCTTTGTTCCTAGCAACAACTCGGCAAAAATTTAACTGTGGGGTGCAATCACATTCACGGCAATGCATGCTAAGGTTACGAGACTCTTTGTTATCTACATTGTTGCGGTGCTGTCTGAGCCTATCATTTAAGCACTGTCCAGTCTGGCCAATATAAAACCTATTACAAGTGAGAGGAATGGAATACACGACATTTTTTTGACACTTCACAAAATTGCATTCATGGTTTTTGGGGCAATCGGGGGAAGTTTTCCCTGGGTTGTTGACACGCGTACACAAGCTAGATAACTTTTTTGGCCTGCGGCCTTGCGCTGTTTCAATCATATCATGTACAACCAACTCGCCCATCAGCTCGTGCTTTCAATACCCCAGTTTCATTCACAGTGTTGTGGAATGCAGGACGACCACTCAGTATCCTCCCGTCTCCTATCCACCCCTTTTTATGTGGAGTGCCTGGCTTGGCTAAGATAGCTGGAAGACAAATGTCCTTTGCACGACAGGCATAATCCTCTCTTGGTGCTTGGTTCTGAGTGACCAAATATCGTGATTCTAATACTTCTACTACTGAGTGCACACCGCAAGAGTACATAGGTAATAGGCTACGTTCAACTTCAGGTGTTCTCTTCATACCACGACAGAAATGGGAATCTCACCGAGAGCTTAATTTAAACTGGTCAACCATTCCACAGCAGTGGTTTCTGCTCAACCAATATCGAGTCAAAACAAACAAAGCGAACCTTGCTCCTCGTCAACAACAAGAACAACTGTTAGCGACAACCATGCTGCCACCCGTTATTCCCTCCTTCGTTCTCCTTTAAGTGAGCCTGTTGTGATTTCAGGAGAAAGAACCATATTGCTTACGAAACAAGTTCACTAAACAAAATTTTTGTTTTCACGGTAATGCCCACTTTCCTCATTATTAAGATCCCTGTAATTGAAGCAATTACATCAAAACTATTTCCAATCCACTTTGTGATAGACACAATGCACTGAGATCACTGCACATGGAATTATCCACGTTATAAGCATGAAGCAATGGAGTCATGAAAGGGTGGCAGGCGTGGAACCTTGTACGCATTGGCTTTTCGGTCATGGCCTGCAAAATAACAGAGAGCAAAGGAGTGTCACTTTGGAATGAACACAAACGCCACAGGCATCGGAACATGTGCGCTTTTGTGTAGTCGGCAATGCACAAAAAGCGCATTTAACAACACTTTCTGTAGCCTTTCTTCTCTAGACACAAAATGTGAAAGGATATAGATATTAAACAGAAGAGCAACTTGCAATGTGCTGTTAACTGCGAGTAAAAAAATTTGAAACTGATGTTTTCCACCAGCTGAAATGCAATGTCAGTTACGGTATCTTAAACAATGCTTCTCACTTCGGCCCAGCTGGTCAGGCTAGTTCTCTTGGCAGATTCAGGCGGATTCTCATGAACCTAACTTTGCAGATGCAAATAAGTGAAAGTAAGGTTCTGCCCGTATTCGCAGCAGTACATTGCTTTCGAAGGTTAATCCTCAGGCACATTTTACCCTGGCCTCGTAATACTGGTCCTCATGTCTGAAAATCGAAACAGAGCACAGTAGACTAAGCAGGAGTCTCCCAAGCGACAACAGCATTGTTTATAAGCTTTGTATATAGAGCACATATTATGCAGCAGGCACCTGCCTATTTTAAATGCATCTGCTTGTGTCTGTGGCATGATGCACGTGCAATACAGTAGAGCTCACTTATAACTGTCACAGACACAACAAACAATTGCTTGACATGAACAAGTGCGGTGCCACCATCAAAGTATGCCTTGCGCAATGGCAATATGTTTCAGATACAACTACGGCCGCATCAGTCGGTTATTGCAAACAAGGAGGTGCCGTTAATACCCCCAAATATGAAGAGGTTGCGCTTCCAGTATGCGCGGGGATCGAAGAGCATCTCAGCCCTCCCGAGAACACCCCGGAAAGAGCATGTCGACCTTACAGAGAAGTAAAAAGGCAGCTTTGAAATCGTAAGTGGATGGCCTACAAGGGCCTGTGCGCTCACCAAATGGGCAGCATCCAAAGTCGAAAAAGAAGAGAGAAAGGGAAATTGTTGAAAGCGAACCGTCTCCCCATGGCTACAGCCTCCATGAGGGAACCCAGATAACCACATACAGCCTTTTGACGTATCAAATACAGCACTTGCTGGACATTGTGTATGTCCGATAGATCTCCAAATATGTCTGCATAACATTGAGGGGATATCCACAGGATTATCAGAAATGTATCCGTACCTCTAAAATAGTATGTTTTACAGATGTTACGGCTGGACATTTGTCGCATATTATGGATGTGCACATAGGGCAGTAAGACACCTATAGTGCTTCCTATGCATTGCAACAGATGCCTCATTGGCAGTAAATAGAGCTTTCCAAAAAGGGCTCCCTGTGCGCTGCCATATTGTTCCCTAGACTGCAATGGTTACCTCGCGCTAGCATGGTGGAAGCGGCGAAACACCTCTCTGGATTGCTGGAAGCCGGTTCCCCCGTCGCTTCCACCCTGCTAGCGCGAAGTGCCCACTGCAGTCCAGGGAACATTATGGCAGCGCCCAGGGAGCCCTTTTTGGAAAGGTGTATAGCACCTGGTATCTACCTGAAGCCTGTGTATAAACTGTATTTAGGCTAGCTAATACAGATAGCATATAGGTTGACTGATAATCGCTGTAGTAAAAGTAAACTATAAGATTTGAATGATGTGTAATAATTAGGATCTCAATCCTCTAGTCTAGCTAAGGTCAAGAAAAAACTTACAAAAGATGTTCATTGTACATCAAGCTTTCCAGAATCTTCGCAGCTGCGTTAAATTGGCATCAATATCTTCATTGTTTGCAAAAATGTCTTACAACAGCATATAACACATTTTAACAGTAAGCAGCAAAACACTCGAAGAAAACCCAAATGGAAATGGATTGTCTTTAGTGTTTATAAAATGAGCATACGAAATACAGCTACTACACTACAGAAGAACTAAACACCAAAATGGTCACTTAAGTCAGTCAGGTCAATAACTGTGCCTATTGTGCTTGGTAGGTGAGTATATAGAGCACAGGTCTCAGCAAAACACTACTAAAACATGCTAACAGTGGCTACTCTTGCTGTCACAATTCAGACACATAGCACTGTAATAAAAAAGGCATACTCAAAAAGAATACAAAACGCAAGCAGGGTGCTACTTGAGTTCACTGTGAAATATGCATACAGCCACTGCAAAAGACTGAACAGAACGATGAGTACTTAGGTCGGCTGCCGATTAAAAACAAGTCATAATAATAAAACAAAAAATGAAACTAAAATGAATATGCACACATTAGCCTGTAGACCAAAAAAAACAAATTGCTGTCCTAAAAATACAGCATGAATGTTCAAACAACAGAAGCTTGGTTAGTAGATACTTCTTTCAAAATGAATAGAAAAGGAAGTAATGTATATCACAACATCGATGTGAAATGATAAGAGCAGGAACGAAAAGAAGCACAAAAATTCAAATAGATGCGGACTGGCTAGCTTTCCTCCCAAATGAATAGAAAACAAATGTGTGAAAAGTAACAAATTCACTGTTTACTGTAAGTACAAAACAATCACTTAAGACAAATGCCAAAAGAAATCCAAAGAAACATAATAGCTGTTACTGTTATTTGCAGACAAGGCGCAGCACTGTACAGAAAGGACTAAAACTTCTTAAGTGAGTGAAACAGTGACAACTTAAGGCAGATAGAAATTGCAGTAAAAAAGCACATTTTAAAAAAAAGAAAAGATGACATGAAATGGTATTCACGTTAGCTGTGAGGTGTACATAACAGAACCACTGTACACTCGCCGTCAAAAGTAAATGAGAGGCGACTTTGTCAAAAAAATTTTTTTCTTTAAATCTAAAGCATAATGGTCCATGCTTGTTTGGTTACAGTGGAATTCGCACAATCACAATTGGGCTGCGCATATGTATTCAAGGATGCATGAACTGGGGGCCAATGATTAAATTTTTTCCTGAATATTGCCTTCCGTTTACTTTTGATGGCACAATGAATGAGGACCATATGGCATATTGCTTTGCTCTCTACCATAAGAAATAAATGCTGCGTTGAACAAAAGAAAGCAGAAATGAATATGCAAGCAGGAGCTTGTAAAGACTAGCAACAGGAGTTGTCATAAAAAACTCTAGCATAACACTCCATAAGCAACTTTAGCTGTGTTGGTGGATATTCAATTACCAGCTTATTCAATAACATTTTGTTCTCAGTCCATGCCAGCCCATTCACTGTGATTTGAATTGTGATGCTAGATGTTTTTGTGACAATTCTTGTTTCTAGTTTGTCTACAAGCTTTTGCTTGCATACTGTTTCCAGTTTGTTTTTTCACGCATTTATAACTTTTAAAAATATGCAGTCCCGTAAAGACCCCTTGGCAGCTCTTGCTTCAGCAGGTCTTCACAGTACAGCTATACATGGGCCACTCCAATGGGCAACAAAAGCGACGAGGCCTTGCAGCTCTTGTTCTGGCTTGAAGTTAGTAGGTTCACTGTTCAGCTGTGCATAGGCCACTCCGCTGGGCAGCAAAAGCGACAAAGAAACTTCAGCGCTGTGCCCAAAATAAATAAAATACCTTAAACTTCTAGCATGCTGAAAATTTAGTTTCCTGAAACTAGCTGTGTGCATCCTATACTGATTACAAATGAACAGGGTCCATGGGCATGCTTGGACTATCTACAATACAGCGTCAACGCTAAGTTTTACGCTTTTAGAAATGAACAATGGAGCCTGTTTCCTCTTGTGATCTTTCTGTCCTGCTTCCTTTTACAGTTTCCGATTGCCAAATTAATAGTAAAAAATGAGAACACACCACCACTGGTTTCCAATTTTTCAGAATGTCCATTCACCAGACATCACAAACAAAAAACAATCTTTAGATCTATGTGGCACTACAGTAGAAAGAAGGTGGGGAAGATTAGATTCTCGACAGCATAAAACGAACAAGCCAATTCAAAAGGAGCCTTAATCTGATCTAGCAGACACAAACAGCTATCCTCTCCTCCAGCTTGCCCCTTGTTCATTTTATGCCTTAACTCTAGACTTAACTATAAAATAAAACAGGCAAAATATCTCGCATCAGTTTACAAGCCAGCTATTTTGTAATGGCAGTTTGGCTGAAGTGAATAAACAAATTTTCCACATGGTTATCTGTCACGTAGGCACTCCAACTCATAAAACACTGCAGTAGACTACACAAAAGTTGTGCTTCAAAATCAACTGTCATGACATAAAACCTTTTTTTTGTTTTAAATTTGCCCGCTCAAATGCAACTCTATTTCAGTTGGGACAGACACTGCAATCATCTAATAAGCTGAATGGCTTGCCTTCTGGACCGTCGCAACACATGTAGGCAATCATATGCTTGCACCTAAACACAATCTTCCTGCAGCTTAAATTTTCAGGTACAAGAGTAAGAGGTATGTGAAAAATTAGGGTGATGGCTAAGCTTCATCTTAACAGTAGAGAAAATAGCGTCCACACCAGTAGACACTAAGAGCGCCATCACAAGTGCTCCCCCAGTGACCAGTAGTACTAACTGTTTATACCTCATGTGATATGTCATCGCTCCGCAGTACCCCGAGCTGCAAGCACACCTGATGGAAACTTCACACATCATAACAGCATACTCTCTCCCTGATGGCCATCTGTGAAAAATTGACACTTTCTGAATTTATCAATTTTCAATGTTGAATCACACCATTCATTAAAATTATCGATGAACAATCTCTATAATCAAACAACGCATCCGCTAGCTAGTCGCTCCTGTAACGCGCTCAACCGACAGCACTTCATTGCCTTTGTGTTCCATGCCCACCTAGCACACAAAGGGCCTGGGTTTGAGCTGCCATACACGAAGTTAACGAATTACCTCTATTTTACGAAATACCCCCAAGAGCAACCTCCTCGCTAATTGTACCTACATTTGGACCCTACCCTAACTTCATTTGAAATTTCTGAGATTTTTTCCAGAGTGATGGAGGGGTTTGCCGAGTTTTCAGCCGAACGAGCTCGTTAACTATAGTGTAAAAAGGCGGATTCTCTACATGTTGAGGAAAGGTTTGTAGTCTTAGGTAAGAGACTCCAAGTTCTGACAATAAAAATTGGTTATCACAGTTGCACTAGTACAAAACTCATGGGACACTATCGAGATCTTCCAAGTGGAATCTTCACTGCTATAAAATCAGCACAATAAAACAAGATTGGCGTATGCCCCATGCATGCAAACTACATGCTCTGCTCATTTTCACTTTTTGTTAGAACAGCTGAATGCTCCCTTGCCTAGGCACTAAAATGTTTCCAAAGTTCTATCAGAAAATATCACGCGCCATGTGAAATAGTTGCACTACTTCAGCCCATGCAAAAATATAGCACAACTTTTGCAACAAAATGATAATACGCAATGAAAATTTTGAAGCATAGGAAAACTGAGTGAAATACGTTTCCAAATGCATTTCCATGCCTCGCAGGAGCATGGCGAAGCCAATCCGTGAGGGCAGTCTCAACTACGAATTCACTGCAGTTGTGCACAGCAGTCGTGGCAGCTGCCAAAGACCACATGAAATTTAATGAGCATACCAAGAATGTCTGCTTCATGTCTGTACATTCAAAAACAGCCACACAGCAATGCTGAGCATTCAATTACAAATTACCAAAACTAAAAGCAAAACGATACATTCTAGCGTCAGCCAGAGGCCTACATAGAAAGAGTGGCTGCTTTCGCAGCCCACATCGCAGCCCACATTTGCTACATTTACTGAGTAACATAAGAAAGCAAAGCAGTATGACATATGTAAAACAGGGCAAAATAAGGGCACACACAACGGGGAAGAAATAAACTGCAATGAATCGACTGATTACAGATATGTACCTTGTTGCAGTTAGGTGGTGCTTGGCCCTTGCAACGGGTCGACGCAACCTGCGCGACTTTCCACGGCTGTAGAAAGAATAATCAAATGAGATTTCCAGGATAAAAAAAAAGAAAGTGTTAGACATCTTATTTCAAGGGTTACAAAACGGTGGTTCCTTCCGCATCTGCACTCGACGTTTGGCGGGCACAATTAAAGTGTCCACCAAACATCCGTCTCTGCAGAAAATGATCTTATAATTTTATTTGATGTCTAAGTTGTACCTTGCAGCAGTTAGGCGGCACTTCGTTCTCGCAACACACCGATCGAAAATATATGTGGCAAATCACACTTCAATTGAGGTAAAAGAGAATACAGCATCAAACGGCGGGCTACTTAATCCTCTGCGTGAATTACGGACCGGTGGATATTTCAGCCGCTAATATTTCGCGCCTTTTCGAGTAATCACGACAAAAGCAAGGAAGGTAATGTGGCAGGCTTCGCGTACGCGATACAGATTACAATTAAAGGCATTCACTCAAAACAGCACCTTCACTGGAGAAAATATCCTGATATAAAACTCGTTGCTCGATGTCTGAGTACCAATTGCTGCAATTGACCATACGACAGAGCAATTAAGCAGCTATCGATTCATTAATTTTGCAAGACGACGCAAACCGTGGCACTTCGATGTGGCTCTGGGTATAACAAAGAGCAGTAAAACTTACTGCATCAAACGGGGGGTGACAGAAACTTCCCGCCTTTTCGTCACACGAAGCCAACCTGCACAAAAACAATTACCGGGAACTCAGATGTGCCTTGGAGCAGCTAAAGGGCAGTTCGCGTAGCCACGTCCCGTACGACGCACCTCAGGGTGCTCCGGCTGCCAGAGCTGCCACACACACAACCGCCACTACCAGCACAGACTCGCAACAAAGAACGACGGCGTAACGCCAGTGCTACCGTATATCCTCGTCACTAGCCCTAAATGGACCCGCCGTTACTATGGTTACGAGCTAAAGCCAATAAGCCCCTCTGGCCCCTCGTTACGAGTGTGTTAACTTAACCTACACAAAAACAATTACGCACGACCCCAGATGCAGTTGTACATACACTACTTACCCATAGAGAAAGATATTGGTAAAGAGCGGACACTCCCATAATGCCCAGAGGCCCATTTGACTGCAGCGCCCCAAGCGGGCAGTGGTACTCAGTGCAAAGCAGGAAGCAGTAGGAGTTGTGAAACGACAACCCTATGCTCATTTCTTCAACCTGCAGAGCAATGAGGGCCACTACAAAAAGCGCTTATGTGTAAAAGCATAATGGAACAGATGGAATGCACTCGATAAATTAGGCGGCACATAGAGCAATCCTGCAGAGGCTTGCACATTGCTTGTGCACTTAAATCCAGTCCCCTCCACGCTTCAAGTCCTGTGGGCTGACCTTCCATCCTGTGCACTTCTCTGAAAGATTATGTTGAGGCACGTTGGTTCCAAGTTCACCGTATGCTTCAACGCAACATTAACTTTTAAATTTATCAAGTTGTACACCAGAAACTGATGACTGAAAGCGAACTTTGTCTAAATTTCTGCTCACAAATCTCATATGCCAGCATAAACGAATTCTACAATACATTTTCACAAACTTCTGCCGGCACTCAAGAGAACAAAAATCAAAATCCCCATTGCATTGGAGATGTCGCAGCAAAACATCACAAACCCTTTCTAGATGTGCAGTATCCTCAACCAAAGCAAAGTGGGTCTCAAGTGCTTGCACAAATGTGCATGCCCTTTGCGATGGTACAGTTAAATTTCTAAACACTTTGCCTGGTACATGATATGCTTTCAGCATCGTAAAATATTGATGAGAACCACTCAATGTATTGTCTTCATCTTTCAACAACTGAGGGCAAATGCAATTCTTTGCATATTTACCAACAAAATATTTTACCAAGAAGCCTGCCATGTAATAGACAACAGAATCCTCAATACCATGAGAGTGCTTATCCGCGGCTAGCTCTGAAACATCTTGCAAGGACGGAAAGTCGTCGGCAGGAGCCTGCCCAACATTATCAACTAGAGATGCCCTGCTAACAGAGAATGGTGAACATTCCAGTAGAAGTTCACATCTATCCTCCTCAGCATTACCTTGTTTAGAAAGATTAAACAGTTTCTGAATGCAAATATGCTTTAAACCAGAGATAAACTGAAAAATATTCGGATTCATGTTGCAGCCTTGCTTCTGCCTAATGTGCCCAAACATATTCTCCAGCGAATCCTGCTGCAGCCGAAGGGTGAGGAGGTACAAAAAATTATGATTTTGAGAAAGATCACTCCAAAGAAGCAAAACAGCCTGGATAGTTATCTGCCAGCCTATGATTGTGGCTGACGCTTGACAGCAAACTTCCACGTTTTAATCCAGTGAAGTTGATCTGGAAGGCAGTGAACAAGTTCGTCATCACCTCTTTTAATCGCATAGCGATATCTTTGCGCTATTGTTTTAGGAGTTAAGCTGTTCAGTGCATCAAACAGTTTATCCATTCTTTTTCAAAACTGCGCTGTAGCCATTGCTGCTGCGGGCAGCTCCCCTGCATATATTAAAGCCATAATGGCCACACTCACTGAAGCACTCAGTACTTGTGTTGTGCTGTGTTGGGTTTATTGGCGCATAAGCAGCTAAGGCTATCATGCGCCAAGAACAAGGTATGGAAAAAATATGCTTGAGCAGAGTTTGAAAACAAAGTGGATAAAAACGTTGGTGTAAAGGGCGTAAAAGTTATCTTACTAACTAGCTGATAAAAGACAAGAATTTTAAAAATGTCTGATAGAGAAACTTTTAAAGGTTGGGTTACCTCTGCAGACATCCTTGGCTCGGCAAGGATTTCGAGGCTCCCAACCACTCAGAAAAAGACCTCAGCTTCCTTCTCATGATTGAGAAAGTGGCTGAGGTGTATAACTGTATGCAGTGAAGAACAGGGTGAGTAAATTAGAGTTGGTGAAGAATACTGGCTTCCCTTAAAAAGCTAAAAACACAGGGTATACTGACAAGTGCATCTTCGCCTAAAATAAATGCTGGATGAAAAGGAATGTGTTTTTGTAAAAGGTAGTAAAATGTTTTTTCCTTAGTGATTCAAGTTCTGTACATGAGAATAATATGTGGTTTATTGTTAGATGATCTCCGCACTTTTCACAAAGAGGTTGGTCTTCTTTTGTAAGTAGGAAGTTGTGTGTGAGATGTGTGTGTCCAATACGGAGGCGGCATAAAATAACTTCGATGAAACGTTCTTGGTGGGAGCATGACTTCCATTCTTCTATAAATGGTTTAGTAAGTGGAGCTTATTATTACCTTCAATATTCCATTCAGACTGCCATTTATCTCTGAGCTTAAACTGTACTAACTTCATGCCATCTTTGTAGGGAATGCTCACTTTCTTTATTTCTTTGTTGCGAGCTTTTCCAGCACATTCATCTGCTTTCTCATTGCCAGCGATTCCAATGTGGCTGGGAACCCAGCAAAATTTTATGTCTTGTCCCTGTATTGTGGCGCTCGTTATGTTATGTATGATATCCCCGATTAGTGGTGTCACTGCATTTCTATGGTGAAGTGAGGTTAGTATGCTCAGAGAATCAGTGTAAATGATACTGCTCTGAATGTTCTCATTTATTATTTTTTCTAATGCCAGTAAGACTGCGTAACACTCGGCGGTGAAAATGGATGCACACTCAGGTAGCCGTACTATTTTTTCCCAATTATTCTGAACTACAGCACTTCCTATGTAGTGCGCCGATTTTGATCCATCGGTATAAAATGCTTCGTATTCTCCGTATTTTTCTTTGAGTGCTAAATATTCTTGTAATATCTGTTCATGTGGTGTATGTTTTTTCTGAAATTGTGTTAATGTGAAGTCGCACACAGATGGTAGGCAGTACCAAGGCGCTCAGTACTTGTGCTGCTCTGCTTACTCTCATATTAGAAAACGATTTTTGAAAAATGTGCCGCTCAATCAGCTTTGGGGCTAAACGCAAGCGCAACTCGTGGGACAAATTGCAGAGGCGCTCAATGTAAGCCCAGTCCACAACCTCTTCCCCAATTAGCAACTTGTGAGCTTGCACAATATTACGAGTAGGTTTAATAAGATGGGGCACGTCAAAAGTAAAATATATCCGCTCACCCCTTCTTTCAAAGAAAGGCCTGTCAACAGACACGCCCAGCTGATAACACAAGCTGATGTTTGACGCCCCTTGGTCGCAAACAAGTGCTTTCACTGTCAGTTTGGCTATTTCTTTAAGTTTATAAATAAGGGACATGAGCAATTTACGCATAATGGCTGCTGGTGTTGACAATTGTAAATGCTATTGGCTGAACTCACCTCTTGGAGATTCCATCCACCAGAACAACCAAAGCCGTGTCTGCAGTGGTCGATGTCCGCAGATTACCATCATCTACAAAGCCATGAATAACATCCTGACTGGAATCGTAGCACAAGTTTTTTTTCTGTACTATTTCATCGAAGATCAAAGTGCATGCTTGATCCCTTTTATCCCAAGTCTGACTTGTCGCTGAAAGCGACTCAATGACCCCAGGAATCACACCTGGTTTCATGTTGACGTTACCTAACCATCGTCTTAGCGAATGTTGGGTTGGCAAGGTGAAAATGGGTGCTAAAAATCTATACGCCCGTGGTCCACGAAAGTTTAGGTGCAACGCAAACTTCTTTAGCCACAAAGGATATCGTTTGCCTTTGCCCCTTGGCTTTTAACGCACGTGTGCAGTGAGAAGTTTGAACACTTCGTCAGTGACAAATGGCCGGATGACACCTAGTGCCCTCGAAATAGTTGGCGGCAAGCTGTGTTGTGTTGTGCGCAACCTTGCGATGGTCTTGCGGCAGCTCTTCACCTTCGCCTGCAGCCTCCTTACAGTTGCTGTGGCCCTGGACTTGGAATACTGCAGACAATTTGTGTATGCCGAGCCCATTGCAGGATCGCTGCCAGGAACTATAATACAAGAAAAGGGGTAGCAATAAAGCCAGTCTTGGCACAATGCTTTTTAATGGTTCCGTCACAGTAAACATTGCTTGCAGTAAGTGCGACGTATTGCATTACGGTTATTTTTCTATGAGCATAATGCACTCTGCGCGATTCATTCATACAACCCATGTACACGACTGTCCCGAATATAACTTGTCCCAGAGTAAGATTCCTGCATGTGAAGTAAACGCTTCGAGTGCCACATTATGCATTCAATGCTATGGTTAACACCCCCAGTTTCCTGTGAATGCACAAAAAGACGTCCACTTAAGCATTTGCCGCACATTTGTGTAAAGAGCTGCCTTTTCTTTTTGGATGATGCTGTTACCGACGTCAGTAGGAACACGTCAGACAAGTGACTTTTACCTTATCTGGATGAATACAATGATGGGAGCTTGACGGTTGAGAAGATATTTAAATTAATTGAACAAAAAAGGGCATTGCTTGAGACGCATGTACCAAAACAGTGAGGGCAAACCACCGACACTTTAACTCATGCAGCTCCCCACACAGCACCAGCAGCAGTCGCTACTGTTTCCAGACACCCAGTGCTTTGCTGTTCTTTGCTGCACTAAATTCTGCCTGCGTCTTCTCTTTCTGAGCAAAAGGTACTATGGGTATAAACTTTTTTTATGTACACAGCCACCTTCCTTGCACTTGCGCACCAAGTCGCAAGCTCATTGAAAACATGGTCTCTCTTACCAGCTTAGGAGCATAATGGCAAAGGTTAGTTTGCCTACCGTGAATAGGTGGGGAAAAAATGAAATAGTTCTCATTATTACATGAGGGGCACTGAAGCGCATTTTGACGTTTTCTGCAGAATACTGCGGCTTGTTTGCTCTTAACGCATGAAATTTAAGATTTTCTACAGTGGAAAGTTATGTCTCTGAGGTCTAAAGGGAACACAAGAGCCGAACACAACGTCATGGAATACACAAATTTGCATTGGCACATGCAATTCAGGTAGTAAGAGTGGTGCTGAGGCAAGCACACATTCCTCTCTGTTCTTGTTTGCAATGCCTCTTTTAAGGCATTTCCTGTCATCTCTTGTCAATTGCAGTTAGTGTCCTCCATATTGCAGTTTCACTGAGTGATAGCTGTACTCAGCGTGCCAACCAGCTTGTCGGTCACGGGACTTTGTCCGGCGCATACCAATTACCTACAGCCTAGGCAAGGTCAAACTCTACATAGTGACAGGTCAACCATATTAGTACAGAATATTGATGACTTGTCGAAACTACGAAATAGCCGTCTAGCCTAATTCCAGCATGGGAAACACGATGTCGACAACCAAACTTTACCCAGGCCACCTCAAATATAAATTTTATACATAACAAATATACTATAAAAATTTACTCGAACTGCATATACGAAACATTAAGGAGCATGTGCAAGTACAAAAGTGAGGAACTATGTTTATGTTTACAACAGTTCACAGATCTATCGAGTGAGCTGTACCAGCACTTAAACCATAACTTGGAAACTTTACCATCAGCGCAAAAACGGTGAACAGACAGACGATCCGTATGATGCAAGAAGACACGATAAACATTCAACTCAAAAGTCACACAAAATCAACGCTTCCCTAACTAATTTTAAACTGTCTGTTCTTACAATGGGCAAAAATGATACAGTGTACACTATCCGAAGAATATGTTGCATATGCTACTGAACACTGCTACTGAAAATGCTACTAAGCAGCTTTAAAGGAACAAGCACTAACAAACGCAGCTGCTTTCTTGAGGGCTTGCACCGCTTTCAGCCAAGTCAGGAAAGCGGCTGCTGCTTGGGGGAAGAGAACAACCATGATCTGCCACGTCTGTTGCGGTATGGCCATGGTCCATGAGCAGATGCGGCACTGCAGGCAATGGCAGAAAACATGAGCAAATGTCTCATTTGTACTGCTTTGTCTCAAAGCGGATCAAGCTACGAGAGACATCCTGGTGAATGACTCCGGAAATTTGGACTGCCGGTGTGCATTCATTCGTGCTGACATCACACAGTACGCAGGGCCTCAAGCATTTTGCCTGCATCGAAATCTGAATGGGATCGAGCCCGCTCCTTTGAGATCACCAGCCAGGCACCACCAGCCCTGAGCCACCACGGCAACTAATCAATGTTCAGAATGAGTACGGCAGTCATATGAGCGCACATCTGTGAATGCAGAGCCTCTTGCTTGAAAAACAGGGTGGAAAGGCTGAGCAGTAGAGTGAAATTATTGACCACGAAGCAAAACAAAAACTTTCAAGCCAACTGAAGTGAACTGCAGCATAAGGAAAGATACGAACTAGGCACGTATACATTATCTGCTGTATAGCACGTCAGCTTAATTCTTGATTACCTGCTACAATATTTACTTCATAAATATATATGCTGTGACCAGCTTGCCTTGCATACCTGGACACACAGAAGGCACAGCCAATTTAGTGAGTCGCGTGTGCCCGGGATCCATAAAGTCCTTTGCTGTGAAGTGGTCAGTGTACACCAGGTCACTTCTTCCACTGTATGACACCCATGCTGTCAACCTGCGTACGTGTTTAAGGCACTCCATTACTTCATTGCTGAAACTCTGCTTTGCTTTTTATGGGGGTTAACGTCCCAAAACAACTGAGGCTATGAGGGATGCCGTAGTGGAGGTCTCCGGGTAATTTAAACCACCTTGGGTTCTTAACTTCATTGACATCGCACAGTACACGTTCCTGTAGAATTTCGTCTCCATTGAAATGTTGCCGCCATGACCGGGATTGAACCCACGTGTTTCGGGTCAGTAGCCGAGCACCACAACCACTGAGCCACCGCGTTGGCGTCATTGTTGAATGTATAAGCATCAAGTGCTTCACTAGCATCCAAACAAGTTGCCGCAAGTGTTCTTCATAACAGACCATGAGACATTTGGGAAAATGGTACATTACCCGATTGTAGAAAAGCGCCGTCGCAAAGGTTTTCAAACTGGTGCATAGGTGCTGCAGCTTACCTAGTATTCATCTCAAAACAAAAATCTAACACTTGCAAAATTATTTCTATCCACAGTGCACAACACTTTCATTATATAAAAAGCTTCATTGTTATACATGTCTCTGATAGCCTGAGTCATTTTGGGACGTTGCACCGTACAAAGTAAGCCGCCTTAGTATGCCAGTTATCACATGATGAATTTGCTGCCATGTGAAAATATTCACTGCTACTCATATCTGTCAAACAACGTCACGGTCATTTATTTTATGCCTATAAACACATTCGCATTTACATCGCTGTGGAAATAGACGATGATCTGTATATTAAACTATGGCAAATGACAAGCTGAAAACCACGACAGACCTGATGTCCCGTGGGATGCGGAAGAAGATGGTTCCTGGCCTCCTGCTCAAGGTGCTCCTGTTGCGGCACCACGGCACACACCAGGTGTTGCCGACGGGTGGCATCACCTGAAAAATTCGCAAGTACGGTCGTTCTCAGTCTCCTTATATTGTAACTCTGTAAACAGTGAAAAGGTGCGAAAGCGGCAAGGGAATGAAATTACGAGCGGAGTCAACATGTTGTTGCGAACGTCGCGTGCTGAACGCCGTTGCGTAAAGTACAATACACATACCCTACTACACGGCAGATACCAATCAACTTTTTTCAAGCATTTCTACATTCCCCGACATTTTTGTCTACCTTCTAAAACCTAGGTGGACAGCAGAGTACGAGTTTTGTTCGAGCAAAATATTTGGTATACGAACGGCCACAACACGGACTACGAACCACAAGTACAGCTGCAACGGAAAAAGAATGACACAAGTGAATCATGACCGGAGCGAAAAAATAGCGACACGCGGCGCTATTGTGGCCGAGTACACCGATAGCGAGAGTGCCAGGAACATTCCATTTCCTAAAGCGGGGGTGGCCGGCAGAAAGCAGCCCACCTAGATATTCGCCCATCAGAAATGCAACATCTTAAACGAATGCCTGTAGGTGTCTTATCAGCCAAACCATGTGCTAAGGTGGCTAAGCACATATTCTCGTTTTAATTTTTTTTTTGCGCTGGCGTGGCGAGCAACCTTATCTTTATCACCGTTTTCCTTTAAAAATGTGCTCGGGATGCACTGTCAAAAGTAATGTGTGGCAGTGCCTGCTTTCGGATGGGCTGCTTTCTGTCGGCCACCCCCACTTTGGAAAGTGGAATGTGCCAGGCACTCTCGCTATCTGTGCATACGGCTACAGTAGCGCCGCGTCTCGCAATTTTTCCGCTCCGGTCATGAGTCACTTGTGCTAATCTTTTTCCGTTGCAGCTGTACACAATGTGTTAGGAGCACTGAGAAATACACGGGTGCAAGGTATGTTTTATGAAGCATAGAAAATTAAAATATCGGCGAGACGGTTCTTGGTTGTCAAGCTCTTTAGAGATTAGAAAGGCCGACGCGTTGCCTTTTTTTGCCGGTTTTCAAAAGCGCAATCCTGTGTTGTCAATGCACGGGTGAAATGTGGGTTTGCACGAGCGCAGATAACGGAGTCTTTCACACGTATACATACATACGTAAGGCGCCCAAACCTTTAACTGGCGTGCGCGAGCGGCGACTTTTCTGTGCGTCAGCGCCATATGACGGGGTGAAGTTGGAAACGGTATGAGGCTAAGCGCATGCTCACAAAGCACGCTCGGCTGGGCCCGTCTTCTGCCAGGCTCTTCCTTCTTAAGGACGTCACCCCTTATTATCGCGTTTCGACGAGCAGGCAGCGTGAGTAGACGAATGGTTTTGCTCGGATATTACGTTCCGAAGAACAGCGTTGTAGCAACCACGCGAGGAAATAAAACTGGAAGATAGGCCGAACACTCCCAATCATGCGATAAGCCGCAGAACATATATCGTTCATGTGTTACTTGATGACGCGAAAGCTTTTTTTTCATCTGCACGAAGGGCGCTTATCAACACTCTGCGTGCTTTATGCTTCAGCATGGCGACGAAACTAAAAGGCCGCTGTGAAACTGAAGTGAAGCTGCTCTGCAGCCGTGCTCGCAGCAGTAAGGAACAGTTATCATGATGCCACTCCGTGTATGTAAAGCGACAAGGCTCCGAATTATAGGGATGTCATTGGGCGGCTCATCGCAGAAGGAGATGCTAAAGCAACTGGAGTGGCTGGGGCTTCAGTGGGCAGAATCATACGTGCGACGAAGGTCGGATAGAAGATGCTCCTCGCTACTTCACCAGGAAAACAAAAGAAGACTTGCAGATTGTTGCCTGAGCTAGTGATAACCCTTTCATAACGATAATGGCCCATGTTCTCCAGCTTATTGCATGATTTGGCGTGTTCGGCATATCTTTCAGTTTTATTTCCTCGCTTGGTTGCTACAACGCTGTTCTTCGCAACGTAAAATGCGAGCAAAACTATTGGCCTACTCACGCTGCCTGTTCGTCGAAACGCGATAAGAAGGGGTGACGTCCTTAAGAAGGAACAGCCTAGCAAACGACGGTCCCAGCTGAGCGGGCTTTGTGAGCATGCGCTTAACCTCATCCTATTTCCAGCTTCGCATCGTCATATGCCGCTGACGAACAGAAAAGTCGCCGCTCGCGCACGCCAGCTAAAGATTTGGGCGCCTGTACAAGAGTCAGGTTTTTGAGCTTTTCGAGTGTTATCTTCTTTTTTCCAACTGTTTTGAAAACTACAGTCCCGTACTTGCTGCGCGGGAACGGTCGTCTTCGCCGTTCGCCCACTTTCAAAAAGTACATTTTAACCTTACACCGACAAATGGCACCCAAAAGAAGTTACATATTGTCGAGGGGCACACAAAAACGTCACGTCCCGAGAAACTCAGCACGAAACCAACCAAAACTAACCGCTAGGCACAGCGCGTCGGGCCACAGGCCGTGGGCAGGTTTTTTTTTCTACGCACCGACCGGCGAAGCTGCATCATGCAGCATCATTCCTCCCGCCGCTCCCGCCCACGGCGTAGCATGACAAAGCGTGCGCGCGCCCTTCACAACTGCACCGGCGTACTAAGCTGGAGTGCTTGAAATGCAGCGTAATTTTGCATAAAGTGCTTGAAATATAGCGCACTTTTGCAAAAACAAAACATTCCTTCCTTGAATTTGTCACAAACTGCAATGCCGTGAACAACCGGCAGGCCACAGAGCGAGCGCGCGGCTTCACGAACTGCAGACAGGCACCGGCGGCCGGCGCGGCCGCCTAAATTGCTTGCAATTCAGCGTACTTCCACAAATAAACATTTCTCACCGTGCCGCCGTCATAAACAGGGGGAGTTCTGCGTCGAAGGGCAAGAGAGACGAAAAAAATTGCGGCCTGCCCGCACGAACGAATACGCCGCGCGCATTGACGCGCACAAAACTGCCCCCACGATGCTCCGTCGTCTGCTGCTCGGATGGGTCTGCCGCCGCGCCGGCCGCCCGCGCGCGGGTGGTGGTGGTGGTGGTGGTGGTGGTGGTGGTGGTGGTGGTGGTGGTGGTGGTGGTGGTGATGATGATGATGATGATGATGATGATGATGATGATGATGATGATGATGATGATGATGATAAAGCCTTCCCTTTGTAACGGGTGGGCGCCTGGGTTTTAAAGACTGGTGGCGCCATCCCCTAGGCGGCAGAGTATCTATTGAAGGAGGAGGATTGCGCGTCATTTCCTGGGGCCAGATTTCGCCGAGTGTCCGCTATTTACCAGAGAGAGAGAGAGAGAAAAGAACGGAAAGGCAGGGAGGTTAACCAGGCGATGCCCAGTTGGCTACCCTACACTTGGGGAGGGGAACAAAGGGGAAAAAGGAAAAAGAGCAGCAAGGAAATGAGTTTTCTAAGTGTCCAGCGACCACTATGTCACAGGGACAGAAGGCGCGCACTGAAAACTTAAAGATTATAGGCGGGAATGCAACCCCGAGTCCCTTAAGAAATTCAGGAGCGCTATTTACCAATATCTTTCTCTATGACTTACCTTGCAGCTGCTTAAGCGACAGTTCAAGTAGCCACGCACAGCATGTTGTTTGACTGACTGACTGCATAGCCAAGGCCAAGCCCAGCCAAGCCTGTGGCCCGTCACGAGTTTTACGCACGTAGTTCCCGTTTCTCTTTCGCTTGCGTGGCCGCGGTTGTCGTCTGCTGCGGCGCCAGCGCGGCGAAAAGGGAGGCGCAAACCGCAATGCGTCACGTACACAAAACTTTTCTCAAGTACCTTACTTTCTAATACTTCTTGGTATTTAAAATTCAATGCAAAAGGCGGGAGGGCTGTCAAAAATCTCAGTTTCGCAACCACGGTTTTTCGCCCGCACTTGCAACCATGCTTGAAACTTGAATACAGTTCACAATATTGACCAACGGTGGCACGACATTCATAAAAACCCGCAGTTTGGTTCACTTGCACTGACGTTTTTTTTTAAACTGGAAAGCTTACGAACAGTTGGCGGAGGCGGTCGAGGGGCTGCACGGACATTTTTGGTTTTGGTTTTACAGGGCCGGTGACTAATTGGCTATGAGGCCGCCGCAGTGGATGGCTCCGGATTATTTCGAACATCCGGCCGGAGATCATTAGGGTGCATGGACATCGCACAGTACAAGGCGAAAGCTTTAGTATACAAAAACTTCAAGATATAAAATACGAAATTAACGAAAATTTTCTCAATGAAAACTTTAATTACAAAAACACGAAAAACGCAAATGCAAAAGTAAAAGCATGACCAATAAAGAAAACCGTAACTGAAACCAATTTAATAATTCTGAGCTGTGTGCATGCATGCATGCAGGGCGTTTCCCCTTTCCCCCTTTTGCGTGGACAGCGTAGTGCAATGTGCTCTTAGTGCTTTGTGCCTCCAAGGTTTCCGCAGACAGTGATATGACTCCTCCATTAAAAAAGATTTTTTTTTTTCATGTAGACAAGGAATGACTCATACGATGGCGATCTGCGAAAAGTGGCTCACAAGACGGTTCAAAAGCGCGTCTCTTGCCCAAACACGATCAACCGTGAAGAAGGTATCCAAAAGCGCCGGCTTTGTAATCAATCTGTGGTTCCAGTCGGGTTCGGTTATTATCTGGATAATGCGTATCGCTGAGCTGAGCAGAAATGTATATATATGTGCGATATTGAGGAGGCATATATCGTGCGTTGTGTGGCAAGTTTGGTCGGCCACGAGTAGCCAGACATTGCACATCCCATGCTCGTGGTTCGTGCATGTGCGGAAGGTGTACAGCATCACGGCATATGCTACATACCATGGATGTCTGCCATGAAGTGACACATAATGGTAACGCTCAGTGGACGTTATATTTAGACATAGACATTTGGATCTATCTGGTACGAGGTTTGTGGTTAACTGGGATGTTGAAGTTGTGCGGAAGCTGAGAAAACGCTAGAAGACGGGAAAACTGGTGACCGCTGCTACCGGCGGCGCCATGAAAATGCAGACAGCCGCCGCCTGCCTGCAGCATGGAGCCGACGGCCCACGTGCGAGAAACTCATGCGCCGGGAGAGATGCGGGGTTTACCGTTTCCTTCGGCTGTTCGAATGAAACTACTGTTTCATCTCTCAAAACGACGAGTGCAAGAGCAAAACCTTCTCTCCCCGCAGCTTGTGGCGCGAGGGAGAGAGAAAACAGAGCGAGGAGTCAATTTTTATTTCTTGTTGAAAACCATTGGTCCCGAAAACGTTATACCCAGTTACCTTTCTGGGACCAAAATGTATAATTCGTCTTTGTTGCTGCTTGAAACTGTCGAAAAAACGTGTCTAGACCTTTAATGGGAGCAGTGCCTTTTTGCTTGTATTTCTATGTCTTGCCTCTATGGTTCGGAAACGTTTGACAAATGCTGTACTGGGGCTGGGACATTCCATCCTTTTGGGCGCACATGGGGAGGTCCGTTACTTGTTGGGCATGGTTACGAAACCATAGGTTGGCAACGTCTGTTAGGTAGAAGAGTATGTTGCTCAACTTAACAGAATCATCCCACCGAATGTAAGTGCTGACGCGCTCGTATGAGGCCAGCCAGTCATCGACGTCGTGGTCGTCTGTGCCACTGAATGGAGAAGGGTCGCGCTGGTGTTGCACCGCGGAACAGACGGTCGGTCTGATGGGCGGCGATGGCTGAGTTGGAGCGTCTGGCATTGTGGGTGGAGCGAGTAAAGTTCCGCTCCGAAGTTCCAGGTTGAGGACCGGAACGGAGATAGAGGCACCTCCACGAAGAGTAAAGGTGCTTCTTCAAAGCGCAGGTCGGAGGTCGTTGACTGAAGAGCGTCACTAACAGCACACTCCCAGGCATCACTCAGGATCCAGCACTGCACTCAGTCGACCTATTTGTTCAACCGCAACGCGATCCTAGCATAGGAAAAGTTTAGACCCTCTTGAACCTACTTTAGCAGCCGCAAGCTTTCACAGAATAAATAGAGTTTTTGCGAAAAAAAGAAAGCGGTGTTCTACATATAGGACGCAAGGCGTATATGAGTTAACTTTGCTCCAGCTTCAAAGAATGCCAGTGCAAGACATGGAAAGGACTTCACAAGGTGCAACGAAGAAAAGGTGGGGCTATTTAATTTGAATTCCACAAAAGGTTGCTCAATGTTTCTTATCAGAATGGATGTATTTAGTGGCATGTAAATGCAGAGTGGCTGAGAAAAAAAAGGTTTAAAGTCTTCGCCAAAGCAACCGATGAAACTACCACCCATTGTCATGCCACAGGAAATGCAATGCCATAAGACAGGATAGCCTTGCTGTGGGTACCAGCAACAAGTGCTGAAGCAAGTCACGATGAAAATTCTTTCCTGGATGCAAGGCACAATCATGTCTATGGATACTCGAAGTAACACTAAATAAACAAGGAAACATCAGCTATTTCAAGAGGCAGGCTAACCAGTGAAATGCACTGCTTTTGAATTTAATGCACAATACATCAAGTAACTTTTACAAACACGTCCAATGTATTCAACATTTGGTAGTGGCAACTTCAATAAAATACTCATGTGAAATTCACACAATCTAAATTGCCAGCTTTACAATACACTACAAAACAGCAATGTTTTTGATAGGAACCAATCGCAGAGCTTGTTCCAACAGCCAAGACATTTGCAGCTTAATATCATGAACACCTTATGCAAAAAATAAGGATTTTTCAAGTAACACATTACACAACACAGAAGCTAGCACATAATGAAATGGTCACAAACAGCTGATATTCTCTCAACCAAAACAGATTAAAAATTGTGCACACATAATGCTCCACAAGTATTAGGCCATTTATATCCAGCAGAGATAGCACTCTGAGAAATGGTGATGTAAATGTTCATGAACTCTCTTTTTTGGCTTTCATACCAAAGAACAGAAAACTGTTATAAAGCCTGCAGACTAACACAATAGACATCAATATAAGGTTGGACACCTGCCTCTCACCACTCTTTCCTGCCATCAGTACTGCTGGACTAAACACACAAAGATTACCAGCAGAGCAGGTTTTCGTGTGTTGTCATACAAACACAGATAAGACAGGTTCAATGATATTAACGAGCGAATTTACAATGAACGTCACAAAAATACACCAACTCAGACTGAATGAATAAAAAGAATATTTGTGCATGTTTTACCTCCCCAAATGTCTTCACGGAGTCAGGCTGACAAATCGCACCAGCAACAGAGATTTAGCGTAGCGGAGGCGTAGTAGTGTGAACTTATACTGGTTTACTGAAGGCCGGCTCCAAAAGGGTGGTGACCACGCCTGGCTGCACCCATTCTACTGCGCGTGCGTGGACAATTAGGAGTAAACCGGCATACTTCTATGCTACTAGGTCTCCGGTATGCTAAAGCTCTCTCTAATATTGGGTATAAAGTGTTTAAACCCTCCCTCCAACAAGAAGTGATGCAATCCATGTATGACCATGATTTTATTTTCATTCGATTTTACAAGCACAGCAGGCTCACTCTTCATGTTCAGGAAATACTAAGAGCGAGTGTGTGTGCAGTTTAAGGAAACAACGAATGTTGTTTTCTGAAAACTCAGTAAAAGTGAATAAACCTTACAAATGTAAATAATGATGGTTAGCTACCAACACCTTCCATAGGAAATTCAGCTAGAATCTCGTTAGCTTGCATATAAAAAGATAGCTAGGAAAACATATTGACTAAGGGCATCACAAACCACTACTATTTTTTGTGAATCACCTTTTGTGGCGTCCCAAGTTTTGTGTATGAGCGAATGTCTCTTGGCAAAAGTAACATTGGTAGGGCTTTTCGCCCCTATGGGATCTAACACGACTCTCAAGACTTGAACGTACTGCAAATGTCATGGGGCACAGCTGGCACTGATACGGCTTTTCACCCGTGTGGGTACGGATGTGTGCCACCAGGTGACTCCCCTGTGTAAAGCTGCTATCACAACAGTCGCAACGGTAAAGACGCTCGCCTGTGTAAGTGCGCAGGTGTTTCACTAAGGTGCTCTGGTGTGCAAAGCCCCTACCACAGTGGTCACAACGGTAAGAACGTTCACCAGTGTGAGTGCGCTGGTGTGACTCCAGGTGGGCCTTTTGTGCAAAGCTTTTTCCACAATCGTTAACAATGGTATGGGCGATCGCCCCCCCGCCACCCCAAGTGGGCCTAATAACTAAACAAATGGCAGTTAGCTATGTTTAGCACACAGCATACCTCCATTTTTGTTTCCTATATTTGCTCCTTAAACAGGGTATAAGAGGAAGCGAAAGCCAGTGGCTAAAAACCTCATGAGGCCTTGGGCCCCTGTACAAGTTCTTACATCAATGCTTAGAACTCACAGGGGTGGCAGTTTTGGTCAATATCAAAGGCAAATATCACCATAATTCACTACAGTTCTACGAAATGAAGATTCTGTATCCTTCATGCTGCTCTTTGAAAGACAACATTCAGGAATGTATTTACGGAGAAAACTGCAGATTCTAATGATGAGTTTTATCCAAAAAATACACCATATATACAGCCTCTGGTGGCCAAGCCTGCATGTGAAAGACAGGTTATATCCATAAGACACAAGATTACATGTACAACAACTCACGTAGTGTTATGTGGATGAGACGGTGAAAATGGAATACAATCTCATACAAAAGTTGTGCTAGATCATGTGAATTCAGTGGGCCAGGGTTAAAAACAATCGAGTTCCAAACTTTCAATTCTGAACGCAGATGAGAAGATATAATTATGCTGATAAAAAAATCGCAGTTACCAAAAAAAAATCAGAAACCAGGTGCAAGCAAATCAACAGCCATTTGATAGACCTGGTTGCTTCCACAGTAACTGTCTTCATGGGAAGGACTGTACAAGTCTGCCTACGCAGCCTTAAGAACTAACGAGCGTCAGTTATGATTACAGACAGAACGCATTGGTACAGGATTCTTTTTTTTTCTGTAGACCTCTTACAATCTTCTACAGCACATACTAAAAAAACTTTTAGAGCATAACTGGTAAAAAATTGCCAGGAGGCTTGCTTACAGCCAAGATTACAGCTACCCACGAGTGTGGCCAGCATGTCCAACAGGGTGTTTCCCATGCAGCAGCTCCAAGAGCGCCATTAACCAAATCTGTAGAAGCACATCTAAAACAGCACATTACTGCGTGTCAAGTGCAGTTAGAGCATACCATATTTACTAGTGCAAGGCCCACACCTCCAATATGAGATGAAAAATTGGAGGAAAAAAAGAAGGAACTGTCATGACCGAGCTTTGCAATGCGCTGCTCTGAAAGATGTTTAAGATGACAGGCTTTTCTGACACCATGTATGGCAAGGAAAAAAACCATCTGTCTAGTGAGCTCTTTAGACACAACAATAGTGAAAGCTGATGATGACAATAGATGGTGAAAGGACAGCTTTGGCTAAAGAAGGCCATGGCTCAAGGCACTTTCTTTGACACGTTGGGGTTAAAGGCCCATTTCCAAGCACTTCAACTAGCAAAAGCCAGTGGGAAAATTTGTGTATTGCATCACTGGTGGGTACCCAGTGCTAGTACTGAGATTCCAATCCTGCACATCCTACATGCGTGGTGCATCCTTAAATGACTATGCCACTGCTGCAGGGAGAGTGAATGCAACAAGAAATAAAGAATAAAAGTATAACTTGTCATCACCTACATTCAAAACAGAATAGCAGCAACTCTAAATCAGTTTTACAGGCATTTTGTGAGGCTTGAAGACCTGACACGTGTAAGGACCTCACTCTGGCAAAACCAAAAAAGAAAAGAAAAACCAGTGGGAGACTAAGATGAGTAAATCTGGAAAACTTTGCATTGCCTTGGGCAACAAGGTAGAGAGCACAGCATCTATAGGTACACACAGGACAGGGTCAACAGGGAAGTACAGGGTCAACAGGTTCAATAGAGCAGAGAGCTGTACAGAAAAATTGGGCAGGCAAATTTTCTCAAATGTTTCACATCATAATAAAAGAATTTCCTCCCCAAAGATAAATCAAGGCCGGTATAATTATCATGAATCAAAGTCCACGCATGATGAATTACAGTTGTGCAGAACAGTATTTGGTATCAGAAAACTAAACTAAAACATTCTCACGATACATCGCATACAGCCAAATGTTGCCTGCTCTTAAAAGAGCCTCAAAACGGAATGGCACATATCCGAATGCAAGCGAAATGCACACAGCAACAAACATAGTTTCGACATAGTCAGGAATGCTTCGCACATGACGAAGTGAGGTCAGTCACGTCTGACCAATCACAATTAATCATAGTGTACTCTTCAGCAAAGCCATAAAAATGCCCATAAACCATTGAACAGCGGCAAACATGATATCATGAATTCGTCACACAATACTGTCAGAACAGATTTCGCAGAGCCCCAAGAGTTCATAAAGCCCCAACTAGTGGACAAAGCAAGAATGTAACCTGGTGGAATCACATAAAATGACATAAGCAAGCATTTGAAAATATATGCGGCTATACAGCGACAGAATCAATATAAAGATTGATACGTGAATCACACGCACCAAAAGACAAATTATTTTAACGCTTGCGATATTCACCCTTGTTGTTCCTGCGGTAAGAGAAAAACACTAAAGATTATCTCATAAATGAAATAATCTAGTGGCACATTTATCAGAGCAACCACACAATATCCAGCTTAATTACACATTATTCTCTTTCGTGTTATCTCGCCCATCCTCTCGCAATGACCATCACTTCAGTTACAAAGGTCCTGCTTCGATTTCTGAATGATAGGATGGAGTCAGATTCAGCCCATTTTGCATCAAAAATAAACTCGTCATTTTCTGCCGTTTGTATTTTAAACCGAGCATAGTGGTTCTGAACCAATGCCTCTCCTTTATTTGAGGTGAGCACCAGCTGCTTATTTTTTTACAATTCTCCAAGTCACAAATTTATTTGACAAATTGACATGCAACGTCCTTCAAGCGCCGGCACAGACTTTCTTCCGGAAATATACAAAATCTCCTGAATGCTATAACTGCCCTGAAACATATGCCTATTTCATTCATTGTCTTGTGGAATGCAGGACGACCATTCAGTATCCTCCCATCCCCTATCCACCCCTTTTTCGTGGAGTGCCTGGCTTGTCTAAGATAGCTGGAAAGACCACTGGCCCTTGCACGACAGGCATAATCCTTTCTTGGTGCTTGGTTTTGAGTGACCAACTATCATGATTCTAGTACTTTTACTACTGAGTGCACACCGCAAAAGTACATAGGCCACAAGCTGCGTTCGACTGTTGTACGTGGTCAGGTGTTAAGTTGGTACCACGACAGAAATGGGAATGTAACCAAGAGCTTTTTTTAAACTGGTCAACCATCGCACACAAATGGTTTCTGCTCAATGACTATCAAGTCAAAACGAACAAAGAGAACCCAGTGCCTTCTCAGCATCAGTAACAACTCTTAGAGACCAATATGCAGCTAACCGTTATTCCCTCCTTCCTTCTGTTTTCAGCAAGCCTGTTGTCATTTCTGTGGAAAGAATTATATTGTTTACGAAACGAGTTCACCAAATGAATGTTTTATTTGCAGGGTGATGCTCATTTTCCTCACTATTAAGATCCCTGTAATTCAAGCAATTACATCAAAACTAATTCCCATCCACTTTGTGAAAAAACACAATGCACTGAGGTCACCGCACATCCAATTTTCCAGGTTATAAGCATGGAGCAATGGAGTTATCAAAGGCTGGGAGACGTGGTATTGAAGGTTTCTTCCTCTGGAACCTTGTACGCATTGGCTTTTCGGTAATGGCCTGAAAAATAATAGAGAGCAAAGGAGTTTCACTTTAAAATAAACAGAGATGCCACAGGCATCGGAAGTTGTGTGCGCTTCTGTAGATGGCAATGCACAAAAACAAAGCCTGACAGCACTTTCGGTAGCCTTTCTTCTCTAGGCACAAAATGGGAAAGGGCATGGATAGGAAAAAAGAAGTGCAACTTGCAATGTGCTGTTAACTGCAAGTAAAAATATTTGAAACTGATCTTTTTCTGCCAGCTAAAATGCAATGGCTGTTGCGGTATCTTTAACAATGCTTGTCATTTCAGGCCAGCTGCTCGGGCTAGTTCTCTTGGCAGATCCAGGTAGATTCTCATGAACATAACTTTGCACATGCAAATAAATGAAAGTAAGATTCTGCCTGTGTTAGCAGCACTACATTGCTTTGGAAGGTTCTTCCTCAGGCACGTTTTACCTTGTCTTTGTAATATTGGTCTTCATGTCTGCAAATCGAAACAGAGCACAGTAAGCTAAGCAGGCATCTACAAAACCACAACAGCATTGTTGGTATGCTTTGTATAGAGAGCACGTATCATGCAGCAGGCCCTAGCCTGTTTTAAAAGCATCTGGTTGCGTTTGTGGCTTCATGCACGTGCAATACAGTAGAGCTCACTTATACCTGGCAGAGACACACCAAACACTAGCTTGGTATGAACAAGTGCGGTGCCATCGTCAAAGTATGTCTTGATCAATGGCAATATGTTTAAGATACAACAAACACCTTATGGCCGCATCACTCAGTTATAGCAAACAAGGAGGTGCCATTAATCCCCCGAATATGAAGAGGTCGTGCTTCCACTAAGCGTGGAGATCGAAGCGCGTCTAAGCCCTCGTGAGACCGCCCGGAAAGAGCATGTCGACTGACAAAGAAATAAAAAGGCAGCTTTGTGACCGTAGGCTGACGGCCTACAAGGGCCTTTGCGCTCACCGAAAGGGCAGTATCCAAAGTCGAAAAAGAAGCGTTACAAAGGGAAATTGTTGAAAGCGAACCTGCTCCCCATGCCTACAGCCTCCGTGAGTGATGCTTCCGAAGGAAGGTAGGTCTGCAATGGGACGTTGCAGGAAACTACTGCAAGTGGACACATGATAATCGTTTCGTCGAGAACTTTTGCCACTTCTTAAGCGAGGCTTGTATTACACTCTTTTTTTCTAATTTTCTCTACCTTTCTCATGATGCCTCATAGCAAATGTCTAGAAATAAAATTAAAAAAGAAACAAAGAGCAGTGATTTCAGAAGTTTGAACACCTTGCTGTTCAGGTTGGAAATGGGATGCGCTTCGGTTTCCCAGTCCACTGCTCCCTTTTTTGTGCTGCTACCACACACAGGCAGCGTCAGAGAGCGGACAGTGCAGCTGATACATTCTGTGCCACGCGTGCTACGCTACTTTAGTCGCTGCATGGGCATATGGACTACAGATGAAACTCTTGAAAACACACGTGATCAGACGCATGGAGATTTGTGGCAACGCATCATTGATGCATTGCTGGCCAGATTTATCCTCGGAGGACTACGCTCCGGCGGACCACAACATAGCGTAGCTGTGTGCGCTGACAAAACTGTTGAACGCAAAGTAAAAGAATACCCTTAACGCTAGCAATCTGATTAATGTGGTCAGTCCGTCACCACATGCCGTGGATGCTTGAACTACGATTTGTTAATGCGAAACCATTAAGGAACCAGTGTCGCAGAAAAACCAGCATGGTTATTGGTGTCGTTGGCCATGAGCGAAAAAGCTACGAATAATCCCCAGAGAAGCAACCTAGATGGCAGATGAGCCAGCCGAGTCACGCGACCTTGCGATGTTAACCCAACCAGCCCACAAGATTGTGAGCAAACTGGCCGCCGTGGCACGAGGCATTTAAGCAAATACTTACTCGTGAAACGTTACTGGTAGTGGGAGGTTACACACACACACATATATAGTGGCAGAAAAGTATGAACAGATTACCAACCATGGAGGAGATATGAAGCTTTGAAAAACACTTTAATACTGATACATTGGCGCTGCTGGCTTTGTAGAAATCTTAAATACTATCTCAGAATTTCATTTATCGTGAGTGATCAGAAGCTTACCATGTTTTGTGACAACGTATGTGGCTGCAGGGATTTCAGGGGATAACTGGGGCTTCCAACATTAAGTTTTTCAAAACACGCCACTGCAAGACTGGCAGCTTACAACGCGACCCTGTGATTTTCCACAAACACATTTTAAATATTGGGCCTATAGTCGCCATCGTGACGTATGACAACACAGTACGTAGGTCAGGAAGATGTTCTCCATTGTCACTTTGGAGGTATTACTAAATATAAAAATATGGCAGTACTGATAGATGACAACCAACCAGCCAAACCAAATTCAACAGTGTTATGGTCTGGTTTTACAGGGTTTGACGTATCTAAAACAACTCAGGCTTTGAGGGACACCACAGAGGAGGGCTCTGGACAATTTTGATCACCTGGAGTTCTTTAACGTGCAATGGCATTGCACAGTACACAGGCATCTAGAATTTCGCCGCCATTGAAATGCGACCGCTGCAGCCAGGATTGAATTCGTGTTTTTGGGGTCAGCAGCTAAGCGCCATAACCACTGCGCCGCTTTGTTGACTAATAGATTATTTTCAATCTGGGAAGTAACAAACGTGAATGACAAACCATAAGATTTGCTCAACCAGAAAAAGATTGCTTCAGTTGCAATTTCAAGCTGAATACCCTGTTGCACTACAAAGATAATTCCTGTCCTACTTTTATACGCGCTTTTCATCTGAAACTTCTAAGCACAAATATTATGGCAAATAGCAGACAAAAAAGCAGATAGGAAAAAACACAGTGATAGAATTAGAAGGGGCATAATGATAGTCAAGGTAGGGAGGACAATTTGTGAACATAGAGGAGATAGCGGGTAACCTGCAAAGAATTCTTACAATAGCACACAATGGCTAACGCGCCATCAGACTCCAACAAACATAATCAAAAAACTGCACAGACATCACAAAAAATTGAAGGTATATAGCGCAGAATACAAAAAAAGTAGCCTTGAATGAGAAAAAAAAACAGACGCGGATTCAAAGCTTACAAATAAGGAAGGGGCAGTAGAAAAGTAAAACAATTCACCACTTTAGCTCCCTAGGCGAGGTGGCACTCGCCACAGGCTTGATACAAAGGCTCTGCCAACAGTTATCTATTTATCTAGGGGAGATATTTTGGTGTGTGGTACAAAAGCATGTCCCTCAATACATTATTTTACAGGAAAGCACAGTCAAGCTGTGGGTCGACATCAGTTAGCAGAAAACTTTCTCTGGAATGTTCTTCCCATGGCTATTGGTGCTCCTCGAATGCCTGCAAAACAAGAACACAGAGAACAGGCACACACACACACACACACACACACACACACACACACACACACACACACACACACACACACACGCACACACACACACACACACACACGCACACGCACACGCACACGTACACGTACACGCGCGCACGCACACACACACACACACACAAACGAGAAACGACACCAGCATTGCTCAACAATGCAGGCAGTGCTGTATTTTAAAGCAGACCATTTAATGCAATGCTAGGGTTACATGCACTTTTCATTCCTGGGTGGCGGTTATTAGGACCTGGAAAAATAATTTCATACTTGCATGCTATACCAGCATTCACAAGGGTAGAAAATTGGGCGAATCGGCAACTGTGGTTCATGGTATGTGAGGTGGCGCAGAAAGGGACAAGGGACAGAGAAAAGCGAACACAACACAGGCGCTATGTTGTGCTGTGCTGTGTTCGTCTTTCTCTGTCCCTCGTCCCGTTCTGCGCTACCTAACATACCATGAACCACACCAGCTTGCAGATGGTGACCACCTGTATATACAAAAAAGAAGACTGGTGAGATGCAGAAACTGGTGGGTGTTTGCACCAGTTTTGGCGTAAACTGCTGGCTACAGGTACCGCCTTTTTGGATATGGTCCGCCAGCTTGCACAAGTCACCACAGTTAACCGCGAACGCTTTTCATACATACCACCGAAAGAACTAACCATAGCATTTTCCATTTGATTACGGACAGAAGGGAACGCATACATCGATCGCCACAAACATGCTGTCTTTGCTAAAGCCCGCTGCAAGAGAAATAAGGCGTGGAAAGCTCACTGGCGACCGAGTGAGTGACACGGTCACGGCAGAAGACACACACGGAACGAAATTAGATCGGTTAACGTCAGTTGCAACCCTGTAACCTGCTGCGTTTACTTGCCCGCAGATGCAAGTGTTGAAATACCAGGTTTAAAGGAGTAACTCCGGCCGGTTTCATTTAAGAAAATTTGTCCGTTATTGCGGTTATACACTTCTGCGGCTTTAATGTTACGTAAGGCGTTAACAAGGAATCCCGAATCTTTCGTGACTGCGCGGTGACATTTGAGGACGCACGCACACACACGGACCATGTCTTCACACGCACACGCTGCAAAAGTGGCGTTCACCGGGTTGCACTAAGTTATCCTTGTTCTGTAGGCACGTAGATTTCCTTCTGCAAAGGTGCTTCTTCTCATAGACTGACAACACACAAACACGAAAATGTGAAGCACTGAAGAAGTGGTACAACTGGCAACACACGAATAGTACGAAAAGTGTGCGATTGTTGATGCCGCCCGCGATGCAGCTATCGCTATCATACATCTTACCTGCATTGTTGGCGTGGGCACATTTAAATACAAATAAATATTTTCAGGACAATGTAGACAACCTAAATTAACTATATCATACAACGCCGCAAATTTTGATTTGTGCAAAATGTATAATTGATTCGAAACTGGCTGTTAGCTGTGACCTTCCAGCGCAAGCGCAAGAAAAAATGAAACTGAACACTGTTGGCTTTTGGTTTCGATATCGCAATCTGCGGATCACTATCCTTGCAGGCTTTCAATTTTATATCGGACTTAACTTGTACGTAAGACGGTTCATTAGTGCTATTAGTGCGTGCTCTCATCCGATAGGTACCAACACTGGGCAAAATCATCCCTTGTCAGCCTTAACAGCTGGTCTAGCGCGCGCGTTCCGTACTTTTTTTTTGTGTATGTACTTACTACAGGTTTTTCAGCAGATATTACAATGTAAGTTTGGCTCGAGAGAGAATAATTAACTGCGTGAAAAAATTGTTTTGCTTACGCATTGTTTCTTTGATTGCTAGATGGTGCATATTATGGTGCACGATGGTGCACGATATCGCTGCTATCACCTGCCCTGGAACATTCATGACTGCATTGAACACCTGTACTTCTTAAAAACCCACCCCTTATGTAACACCCCGCAAGGGGTCTTTAAAGAAAATAAAGTGATGAAAGTGATAAAGTGATTATGCAAGCATTACCAAGAAAAAAACTAGAAAATGAATTTTCAGTGCGCACATATTTATTGACATGACCATTAAACTTAGATATTCAGGCAATTCGCGCATGACCAAAACCATAACATAAAACAATTAAATACCACAATACAAGCAAACGTGCTGCAGTACAGTTACCAATAATACCACTCAAGCAGGAGACATTTCGGACAGTGCTGCTCTTTCTAGGTGCCTAGGCGGGACCAAAGGTTGCTGCTCGCTCCGCTGTCTGTTCACAACAAACTCCCTGATGACGTCGTCTAAACTTAGGAGCGCCATTCTTTCTTTATGCGTATGCAAAATCAAAAGAAGCGATAGCCTCTTTTGAGTCGTTCGGTTGCGCAAATCTGTTTTTATTCTGCGCAGAGCACTAAAAGCGCGTCCCCCAGAAGCGACAGACGCTGGTATGGAAAACAGAAGCTGAACATACGTCTCCACCTGATTCATCAACTGGCGCATGTTTTGCGATTCCCTTTGTAGGATCTCCAAAATGCCCAGAGTTGTAGTGGAATCAGCACCGTTTAGAATAGTTGGTAATAGCGTAAACTGCGCCGAGAGTCTGCGCAAGTCAAAATGAACTGCTTGCACTCCCAAAGCTGCCTCTAGTTCTGCTGTATACCGACTACCTCCAGTGGCGTTGGTTAAGATGTCTTCTAGTTTTACGAGCTACTCCATGCCCGGCTGCTCAAAACGCATGTTTTGTTTCACTGTTATTCGGTTGGCAGCAGCGCAATACTCCTTGCGCAACGCGGCCTTAACGTCCAACTGGCTGGACAGGTCTATCACTCGTCTCATACCTCGCAGGAGGTTTTGTCGGCCTTGACATACGTGGTTCCTTCAAGCCTAGGCGCGCTGCTGCTGTGCTCGTGTGCTGCCACAGCTTCTCAAACGCAGTTTCAAAGCACAACTGGGAGATCGCCTCGCAGAGAGCCACTGCTGCCTTTTTTGCACCTGCGGCGCAATATGTTGAGCTCTGGAGAGCCCTTGCTAGTTCTTCACAATGCCCAAAGAAGGCTACGGCGATGTGGGTACATAACAAGTTTTTAAATTTCTCCAAAAGCCGATCATAATCTCTAAAAATAGCCTTGCCGCTTTCGGTCACTTAACCTGGTGTTTGCAAGAGCTCCTTGAGTGTCTCTTGGACTCTGGCGCAATTCTCAACGAATCTTTGCATCGACTTGACTCTAACTGTCCATCGCGTCGGGCAAAGCGGCGGTAGTTATTTGGCCTTGATCTACTCTCCACAGCTGACTCGTGTCCTGTAGGAAGTATTATATTTTAGCGCTTAGTAAACTTTTGCCCTTCTTGGAGTCGAAGACTGCGTTGGAAACGTCCTTAACAGTGCTAAGGGCGTCTCCAATTATCTTTAAACTCCTGCTAGCCTCTTGCAGTACCAGATCTAAACAGTGATTACTAATGACCATGGCTCACAGTCACTAAGTCTTTTTTGCACACCCGAAAAACGACCGGACGTATTCACCGCCCCATCAAAGCAGTGGCCACGTACACAGTGAAAGTCTAGGCCGAGGCGCAAAATAATGTCCTTGATGGCCGAGTACAGGGTCTCAGATCTACTGTCAGGCACGTTACCCAGCCAAAAAAGTAATGTGTAGGGAATATCCATATAATATAATGTATAAAGTATCAGATGTCCATATAATAATCGAACAAGTTCATATTATGGCCACAGAATATCCATATGAGCTTCAGTTTGATGACAGTGGACGTTTATATAATGCCCATATTTTGGCCACATATGGTCGCTCTGAGATATTTAAAGGACGCTGAAGAGATATTCATACAATATCTTTGTGGGTTGTGGAGGGAGGTTCCGGGAGTTCTACGCTGAATGTAATGATGTTGTGTCAATATAACAAAGCACTGGGCAAGACCACCATTATTGTTATGTATCTTTATTACCTAGTCCTGTACCCCACCACTGTGACAAAGCCAAGGTGCAGGCATAATCCACGCAAAACGAGGAATGGCGGACAACTACTCTGGAGAGGTCCCCACTTGATTTCGAGTGGCCTGTGAATATAATAGAGCACAATACAAAGTATTAAATAGTAGTCATGTAACTAAAAAATGCACTTTGTGGAGAAAAACGTGCATGCTAAAGCAGTTTCTGCTTGGAAAAAATTAGCTCCAACTAGGAATCAAAACCTTCAATGACGTGCTATTTGTACTAAATCATAGAACTTTTCAGAAAGTGACTGGATTTAGGCGCCATTTATCGCATGCTGTGCGATGTCAGTGCACGTTAAAGAACCCCAGGTGGTAGAAGTTTCCGGAGCCCTTCACTATGGCGTGTCTCATAGCCCGAGTTGCTTTGGGACGTTAAACCCCATAAAACAAACTTCTATTCAAAACAGTCCTTACCATTCCAGCGGAGAGAAAACACAAATTGCGAACGTTTTCTAGGTATGGAAACTGCTAAAAAATTGGAAACAAGATTTTTAAAATCCAGATTTATGAAATTGTCACCGTAGGCATCTTCAAATCATTTGAAGACAGATGTGATGTAAGGGCGCATGGGTTCTAAGCAATCAGTGGTTAGGGCGCTCGACTACTAAGCCAGGCAACCCAAGGTTTGATCCCGGCTGTGGAGGCTACACAGGCACCTTGCGTGCCTGTGTAGCAAAGTCAGTGCATGATAAAAAGAACTCAGATTGGTCGAAATTATCCACAGCCCTGCACTACAACGTCCCGCAAGTCGCTTTTTGACGTTAAAAAAATGACATCAGTTATAGGGCCAAAATCTGTCGCCAAAACATTGGAGGTCAGCTTGGAGTACCAAGCTGACGATTTTGTGAAATATATTTGCTTTTTCAGTTGAATACAAAGCATTCTATCTGCTCAATTAGCCTTAAATGAAACAATCTAAGCTACGGAGACTACACTCCAAGCTTTGTGAATTTGCAGTGCACCTAATTTGTACAAGGGGACTAAAAATGTTAGACTACATGAGGCAGCAAGCCAAAAAACTAATAGTGTGCACACAAATGCTCACAAAAATCAGAAGTATCTTTCTCCATAAAAGTGGATCACGAGGTATGTAATGTAACCTTTAGGTATGCCAGGTATATGCAGACAAGCACCCTTTTCGTCATCACTGTACACATAAAAACAGTCCCAAGCTCACAAAACGTAACCGTACGTAAACAAGAAGCTTATCACAAGCAAGAAATTATGAGCTCCAGAATTCTGATACGTGCATTGTTTCATATAGTCAAACAATAAAAAGCTGATTTCGTTTACAGCTGCGATTGGCCACCGAAGTAATGCAGAACACAGCGGCCCAGTGTTAGCAACTTCTGTCTTTTTAAGTTGTAGCCTACTATAATTCGACATTATTCCGGAGCCCTCCATTGACATTCGCTCATCCAAACGATGCTGCGAGTGCCGTTGCAACGGTTGGTTCCGGGATCATCGCGCAAAAATTGATGTCGACTAAGTATATTTTGCTTGCAAAATCTGCCGGTGATGGCGGTACCAGTCTTTCTTTTCTTGGTCTTCTCTGGATTAAAAGAGCTCCGTTTTCGGTGAGAGTGCATGGTCTCTTTTTGAATTGGAGCGTGGTACACAAAGTTCTATTTGCCCTCTGCGACCCGTCAAGGCTCGGTGCCACCAAAATTACCTTCAGAGTGTAGACCAACTATTGTACAGTCGCCCTGATTTTTAATAATATAGCGCGAGCGTCGACCGAACTGCTAATCACCGCCTTATAACGGCGATAAGCGTGCAACAAGGCGAGAGTTCGCGCAGGCGCACGAAGGCAGAGCGTCGTCTGCTACGCTGTTCCGAGCACGAGGACACACGCCCTGCCACAACATCAGTTCGCAAGACCCCGCCAAGTCGTTGAGCGCATGCGCATGATTAATATGTGATACTGCACGAGACATGATTTCTTTCTCTCTCTTGTTTTTTTGCCTATGACGGGAGGCCAGCCTGGCGATGCAAAGTTCTGATAAGAAAAAATAAAAGGAAAGAAATATAGCAGCACATTGAAACCATTGCCTGGATCGCGGTGGACTGGGTTCCAACCAGCTCTTTAATCAGCCTTGCAGTGTCTCGACGGTATAAAAAGTCATCGGTTGGAAGCCCGTTTATCGCGATCCAGGCAAATCGTCAGGCTGGCCTGCCGTAATAGGCAAAAAAAAAAAGAGAGAGAGAAAGGAATCACGTCTCATGCAGTCTCACATATTAATCTTGTGCATGCGCTCTACGGTTTGGCGGGATCTTGCGAACTGATATTGTGGCAGGGCGTGTGTCCTCGTGCTCGGAACAGCGTAGCAGACGACGCTCTGCCGTTATGCGCGTGCGCGAACTCTCGCCTTGTTGCCATGCTCCTGAGTCAATTGAGGTATGGTGACTATAACTGAGGTCTACTTCAATTCCCTAGCAAACAAAACCTTCTTGTGCTTCTTAAAGGAGCAGAGACACCAAATTTTTGCTTGGGTGCTTTCTTCTTTCAAATGACGCGTTAGACGGTAGTGTACATGATCAGCCCGTGGCAGCCACCTACGACCGCGAAATTGTAACTACTTGATGCTGTTTCTGTTTCGTTTTCATCAGCTGAACGATAGTGTGACAGTTGGTGTGTAGGTCACGTGAGATATGAAAAAAATAAACAGCAACATACCTACTCATAAGTCGTTTATTGTCATTCCAGCTCTTGATGCAGGTTAGTTTAAGTGTTGTAGTGAATTAGAACTACGTATCAAAACAGTATTTTGTGTTTCCTTTTCTGTCTGATGTGACCTACTACGCGTCACAGCCATTGGCCGGTTGATGAAACCGGAACCAAAAAAAAAGCATAGAGAAGAAAATAAAGTATAAATTTTTAGTGCTTGTAGCTGAATACCACGTGGTAAAATATGCATTTTAATGGCTAACGCATCATTTGAAAGAAGAAAATATTCAGTTAAAGTTAGTGTCTATGGTTCTTTAAGAGGAGTGTTTGTAGATCTTTACTTCCGTCTCATCAGGGATCGTCTACAGGCTTTTGGTAGCATAACGTCATTTGGCATTCCACGCACAGTGGTAACTCTTATGAAATTGAAGCTGGCGCTATTAGGAAGACCACAGAAAGAGGACGACACAGCAAACAAGAAAGCTGTTCTTTGTAGTCGTTCTTCTTTCGAGATAACAAAGCGTTCTTTTTTGTTGCGTCGTCCTCTATCTGTGGTCTTCCTAATAGCGCTAGATTCAATTCAAAGAAAAAGTGACCAAACAGCCTAGCACCAAGTTCTACTAAAACTCCGATGAGCTAGAGCAAAATGATAGCTTCCGGTTGTTTATGTTGTGCTTGCCCATCTACAAAATGGCTCAGCTCTAAACTTTTCTGAACTGAAAGCTGACTATTCCTTCTGCTTACGTCGTTGCCGATGTGTATCGGCTGATACCGCCTGACACGAATTCCGCACGCGTTTCCTAGAAACTTCTATGAGATTATAATATATGCCTACGGTTCCTTTTCTTTCAGCTCCTCGCCTTACCATTACTACGCCAGATTTCCTTACGACCAACGCGGTATGACCATTTACGTATTTAATTTACGCAAAAGCCTGAAACTCTTCCTTACTGCGCAAGAAATGGCCAATCTACTGGCTTTTAAACTTGGGATCTAGCATTCTGTCTTCCACTGACTATTAATAATGAGCACAAAATATTAACCCGCAGTACTGAACATTTGAAACGCCGCAATATGACTATGACTATATTTCAAAGACAGCAATTTGCTCGGCTGCTGACCCGAAAGACGCGGGTTCGATCCCGGTCGCGGCGGTTGAATTTCTTTGGAGGAGAAATTCTAGAGGCCCGTGTACTGTGCGATGTCAGTGCACGTTAAAGAACCCCAGGTGGTCGAAATTTCCGGAGCCCTCCACTACGGCGTCTCTCATAGCCTTAGTCGCTTTGGGACGTTAAACCCCATAAACCAAACCAAACCTAAACCAATTTATATTCAAAAATTCACTTATGCTTTCTAAAATAAGCATGAAAAAATATAGCCATTATTCCAAAGACTAAGCGTCTCCTTTTTTAAATTAAATTGTTTTTTTGGGGGGGGAAAGGAAATGACGCAGTATGTGTCTCAAATATTTCGGTGGACACCTGAATCGCGCCGTAAAGGAAGGGAGGAAAGTGGGAATGAAAGGAGAGAAAGAGGTGCCATAGTGGAGGTCTCCGCAATAATTTTGATCACCTGGGTATCTTTAACGTGCGCTGACTTCGCACAGCACGCGGGCGCATTTTCAGTTTCGCTTGCGTCGAAATGCTGCCGGCGCGGCCGGATTCGAACACGGCTACAGGAGCTCAGTAGCCGAGTGCCTTAACCACTGAGCCACCGTGGCTTGTCGTCTTCTTTTGCATGTTCCATTTTCGGAACATTGGCTTTACCCATATACAGGATGCAAATGTGCTCTCCAACCTAACGAACTGCGTTTTTTCTGCCAGACACATTGTTACGAGAACCAACCCATCGATATTTGTACCCCATTCAACGTAAGTGATTCTGTTTCTTTATCGCTAATTCTGATAAGTTTTTCTCCGTAATTCACACCGCAAGAGGCCGGGTCAGCCCGGAGGTATTTAAAATGTGTTTAATTTTTTTCGCATACTTGTCTTGTCGTTTCAGGAGAATGACACAGAGAAAGTGCGCGAACTGATAAACGTAAGTTCTTTGAAAAAAGGCATTGAATTTTGTACGCTAATAATGCAACGAAAATTGAATCTTTGCACGCAGATAATGGAACTTTATTCACAGGTTACGAACATTTATTTCGAACAAGTACGACCTGGGTAAAATAAGAAATTTATCCTCAGTAATTCTTTTTTTTTTTCAGTGCACCAACTTCGAGGCAGAGTACAAGGTACTAGCTCTGACGTATCAGTTAAACGATGCCCTGGCATCTACACTTCCTGAAGAGGAGCGAAACCAGAGCTTGTGTACGTACATTAGGCAGATATATTTACGAATTAATACCTATATATCTTGTGTGTAGTACATTTGCCGGAAGGCTATGCTTAGCCGTTCAGCTAAAGGCTACATCGACTGGCGGAGTCAAATATTGCAGTACTCTCCAAAGTATTCCACGTGACAGTCTCTATATAACGTCATTTATACTAATGACCCGCCGCCCTTAGATCATTTCTTCATACCCTAAATATTCAGTGCAGAAAAGAACGCGAGGCTACGAATCGCATGTAACAGGCAAAAGAGGCATTTGGAACACCGACAATGTTTTTCTAACCAGGGAGCTGTTATCGCAACAAAATACTTGCTAAGCACTCCGAATGCCACCGTACGAACAAATTGCGAATCACACTACTGCAATTGCTATTAGACAAAAAAGAATAAGTGGAATTAAGGCTACAGAACCTATATCATCAAAATAAAACACACTACAAATAGAGGAGAGAGAGAGAAAACTTTATTACAACAGGAATTCGTAGCACGCCCCAGGGTCCCCACACGACCCCACTCCACTCAAGTGTTTATGTTCCTGAGGTCCATAACGCTGGCAGCCCGGCTGGTGGCGATGGTCTGCACGGCCGGGTCCTCCGAGCGCAGCAGGGTCTCCCAGTCCTCTCAGGTCTTCAGGTTCTCTAAGTCCCGCGGGGGAGGGTCCGCCGGGCAGAGGTAAAGGATGTGGAGGGAAGAAGCGAAGGGTTCTGGGCATAGGGCGCATGCCGGAGTAGGGAAGGAGGGATGATAGTGGGCTAGGGTAAGGGGCGCGGGGAGAGTGTGTGTCTGTAATCTGCGCCAGAGTGTTGCGTGTCTGTTATCTAGGGAGGGGTGGGGCGGAGGGTAGAGCTGGCGTGAGGCTCTGTATACCTGGGTCAGCTCACTGAATGAGTGCATGCGCTCCTTCGTGAACCCCGCATCCGAGGCCACGTGAGCCCGGTTTAAAGAACCTCGGGCTAAAAGGTTGGCGGCCTCGTTTCCGGGATTCCCGGAGTGCGCAGGCACCCATATCAGCTCCACTTGGCGGGGCGGGGGTGCATCGGGCGAGTCCAGTATACCAAAAGCAGGGACATGGATTCGGCCTCGAGCAAAATTTAGAATCGTAGTTTTTGAATCACTGAAAATGTACCGGGCTTCTGTGCGGGTGATTGCGAGTGCAATGGCGGCTTCCTCTGCAGCCTCTGGGGAGGTGTTGGGAGGGAGAGGTAGTGTGATGAGGGCAGATAAAGAGGAGTCCGCGACAGCTGCTGTCGCTTCATCACCCGTGCAGGCAGCGTCCACCCATACGGTGTCCGGCTCGGAGCCGTACGCTCGATGGAGTGCCTGCGCACGGGCTCTGTGGCGCTGCTCATGGTGGACGGGTGCATGTTCCTCGGGAGCGGCCTGATGAGGAGCTCCCGGTGAAGGGATCGTGGGATGGCGAGGAGGGTTTGTCGTTGGCAGGTATTCTGATTCCGAGGGAGTCCAGGATATACCGACCTGTGGAGGTTTTTGTGAGCTTGATGTATTGGGCCTGTCGGTGGGCCTCCACCAGTTCCCCGATCGTGTTGTGGAGGCCCAAGCATAGTAATTTGTCAGTGGGTGTGTTGAGAGGAAGATGAAGTGCTACTTTGAATGCCTTGCGAATCAAAGCATCCAAAGCGTTTATATCATGTTTGGATAGTTGTTAGTACGGGGTAGTGTACAGCACACGGCTGAGGACAAAGGCATGAATGAGGCGACACAGGTCACGCTCCTTCATGCCTCTATGATGTCCCGAAACCCTGCGGATGAGGTGCGATATCGCGCCTACAACCTGCTTGAGTTTCTTCAGAGTGGTGGTGTTTTTTCCATCGTTCTGGATGTGCAGGCCCAATACACGGAGGGTGCCAACCTAAGGTACCGGTGCACCATTCAGTTCAATGGCAATGGGGGAGCGGGGACAGCGGTTGTTCTTAGGGCGGATGAGAAGCAGTTCGGACTTATCTTGGGAGCAAGACAGTCCGATGCTCCGTGCGTAATTTTGGGTGAGGGTGGCTGCTTCCTGTAAGGTGTTCTCTATGTCGCCGTCACTGCCGTAGGTGGTCCACAGGGTGATATTGTCGGCATAAAGAGTGTGCTTCAGATGGGGAATAGTTGCCAATTTTCGGGCGAGGGGGATGAGGGTAATGTTAAAGAGAAAGGGGGAAAGGACGGACCCTTGAAGGGTTCCGATAATCTGAAGCGTGTAGGAGGGGGAAGACAAAGGTCCGAAGTGTATCTCAGCCGTGTGGTCAGTGAGAAATGCTCGAATGTAGGCATACGTGCGCACACCCACATTCAATGGGGATAGGGCAGTCATGATCGCCTGATGTTCAATGCGATCAAAAGCTTTGGAAAGATCCAAAGCTAAGACTGCCTTGGTGTGACCTGGAAAAAGCGGGTCAAAAAGGTCGTGTGTGAGTTGCAGCATGGCGTCCTGTGCGGATAGATGGGGGCGGAATCCCACCATGCTATGCGGGTAAAGATTGTTGTCCGCCATGTGACTTGTGAGTCTCGCTAACACAACATGCTCGAGGAGCTTCCCGAGGCATGAGGTTAGCGAAATCGGGCGAAGGGTTTGAATGGTAAGTGGCTTGTTGGGTTTGGGTATGAATATTACCTTCGCGTGGCGCCACGACTGCGGGAGGCTACCCTCCCTCCAGCACTGGTTGAAGTATTTCGTAATCTGGGTGATCGATCGGTCGTCCAGATTACGGAGCATGGAGTTTGTGATTTGGTCTGGACCTGATGCGGAGTTGGCGCGGAGAATCACGAGGGCCGCTCTGACTTCCGTCTCCGTGATATCGGTGTCGAGTGTGGGATTTGCTTGTCCTGTGTAGTGGGGTAGAGGTGTGGGTGCACCTGGAGAGGAGTACATGGTTTGAAGTGTGTCTAGGAGGGTGTCGGGATCGTCAATGTGTTCATGTGTGAGGCGTGTAACGTGGTGCTGTGTTGCTGATTTGGTGCGTGTGGGGTCAATGAGGTGTCGGAGGAGTTGCCATGCGCGTTTGCTGCACAGGTTTCCTTCGATGCCGTCACATATCTGTCCCCACTTGGACCGGCAGAGCTCCTCAGAGTGTTGTTGGATTTGTGTCTGCAGCGCGGCCAGCCGCTTTTTAAGTGTCCTGTTAAGTTTGTTGCCTTTCCAGCGTTCCAGGAGGCTGTGATAAGCTTCCCAGAGGTGGGCTAGGCGTGTGTCGAGTGTAGGGGTTTCGGTTGTAGTTTAAATGTGTCGCGTGTTTTGGTGAACGTCATGCCTGAGTGATTGCACCCATGCGTCGATGTCCGCGATGGGAATGTCTGGGAGGGCGGTGCGTACAGCGCGAAAGGCATACCAGTTAATGAGTTTGTGTGTTGTATTTGCGTGACGGGGGTGGTTTGTACGGGACAGTGATTTGTATAATGTAATGATCACTGCCCAGTGTATGTTGTGTTCTGTTCCCGGTAACGCCGCGGATACAGCGGCTCAGCGTCAGGTCCGGACTGGTGTCCATGCTGACACTGTTGCCGATCCGCGTAGGCGTCTGAAACGTGTTGTGCACAGTGAGTTGGAGGTTCTGCAGGAGCAGCCAGAGCCTGCGACCTCGATGTGTCGTGGTTGTGTATCCCCAGTCAGTATGCTGACTGTTGAAGTCCCCGCCGATGAGTAGGGGATGTTTCCCTGCTAGATGATGTAGGTCTCGCAGAAGTGATTCTAGCGAGGCGATCGGCTGGGACGGGGGGTGGTATATGTTTGCTATAAATATAGAAGGAAGGGAATGTGTGTGATGTATAAGTTCAGTGATCACGCAGGGCGTCTCAGACGTGATGTGGTGAGTTTTCTAGGTGAGGCTGCGGTGGACAAGTGTGGACGCCCTGGGTGTGTTAGTGGTATCTGAATGTGTAGATGTGTAGCTGGGGAGGGTTGCCCGGTGCGCAGTCTCCTGGAGCAGAAGTATGTAGAGGTAAGTGTTGAAAACTGTGAAAAAATGTGCTTTACGGCAGCTTTCGTCTTTTTTCCCCCTGATGCGCTCTAAATGCGCTGAAATAAATGAATTTGAAATGAAAAGCACATATCTGGCTGCCTGAAAGAGTGCAAAGAAAACAAATTACTGAAAGAAAGTCTAGTGAAGCACCGAAGCACGGCTTTCACCTGTGCTGGCAGACCGCCACCGCCCGGAAAGCAATATTTGTTTACGCTCAAGTCAGCTCATTCTCCCATGGCATTCATGTAGTAGGAGGGAATGAGGAGATGGGGAATAAGTGAGCAGGCCCACACAAAAGGCTAAAGTATTGGAATGGTGTCTGCAGCGCGGATACTGAGGCAAGCCCAATAAATCTCGCAAATTATGAAGGACTATAGAGGTTCAGTTACTTTTCGAGGCCGAAGGAGGTCTGCCGGCCTGTGTCGTGAAAGCAACAGATGAGAATGCGGGTAGCTTCGCCTAGCGAGGCTAAACTTAACTTGTAGACAGAAGTTGGTTGGGCAAAGGGACGTGCGGCTTGAAGCTACTTTCCTGACATAATGGGAAAACGTTAGTAAAGTAAGCTAGAAGGAGCTTGATGGCTTCACTGCACACTAGGAAAGCCATGCAAATAAAGATTGTTTTGATTTTAGTTCGGTTTATAGGGTTTAACATCCCGAAGCGACTCAAACTATGAGGAAGGACGGCGTAGTGGAGGGCTCCGGAAATTTCGACCACCTGGGGATCTTTAACGTGCACTGACATCGCACAGCACATGGGCCTCTAGAATTTCGCCTCCATCGTAATTCGCCCGGAAAAACAAAATAAAATTGCGCTGACCGCGGTAGCTTGAACAGTGGGGATAGGTGATCGGGAAGTATGTAGCGGCAGGCCAGCCGTTAGTCCACAATGATGTTATTCTGATGGCAAAAAGATGGTCACATATGAGTATTGAGCAGTCGCCCTACCGCATTGGTTTCTATATTTGTAATGACGCCTACGTTTAGTTTCATGCTGCATTTGATCTGCGCGGTTGTGGACTCAAAGCCTCCTTCGCTACGTTGAGGCTAGCATCTTTGCATAACGAGTCAGTTCTCTTCGGTAAAATGCAGTTCATTGGCTTTCACACATTGGTCGTCGTCATCGCTTCAGCTTGATCGATGGTTACGACGTCTGATTCTATTATTTTCCTCCGTTGACGTGCACACATTGGTCGTCGTCATCGCTTCAGCTTGATCGATCGCTACGACGTGTGATTATATTATTTTCCTCCTTTGACGTCCCCCACCTCTGTGCATGCGGCAAAGTTAGCGGCCCAGTTGGTTCCAGTCGACGAGGAGTGGGATGCTGTCGGCGGTGGTCACTCTCGCCCTAGTTAGACTTGCTGCCCGCGGGATGGGACAGATGACCAAGCGATAAAGCGACCATTGTAGAGGACCAGCAAGTATGCAGGCCACATTGCTGCTTATATAAAACTTTCTCTTCCAAACTGAAGGTCGTTACTTCAAGAAATCGGTTCTTATCTCCGCGTTTTGTCCTCGTGGGGACTTTGGAAATAATAGAGGTGTTTCGAGTCTTTCAAGCTGCCTTGACGGAATTTTTACGTTCACCGATGAATGCTTTCACAGCTGAGTGGATGACGTTGTGCTCCAGTGTTTGAACTGAAGGGGGCGGGGGGACTGTAGACGTCGAAGGGGTAGCAGCAGTGTAGAAAGTCTGCCATCATTAGTCATGTAGCCCTAGGTGGCCCTAATTCAAAGGCGGTATTGCGTGTGTCTATGGAGGCGGAAAGCTTTGAACAGGATCCCATTTCCGGTCATCTGGGTCACTAGGGGACACGAGGAGGCGCACTCACGGTGCCGGGGGTGAGTGCGTCAAAGGAAACCCGCTCATTATGCCGTTAAGGGCATGCTTGCCGCAGTTTTCTTCCCAGTCGAACTTGTTAACTTGAAACAATCTGATTTCATGCAGCTAGGACTGATTTCATCGTGCGATGGTGCTCCACGGGAAAGCCTCTGCCAAAGTACCTCTACAACTTGACGTGCGAGGACTATCTGGGCATGGTCCAGGTTACGTGTGGGAAATCCGTTACATTTAACGCTCCCGACGTCAACGAACTGAGCCAAGTAAGTGCAGAAAAGGAAGTTCTGTTTTTAAAGCGGTAGCATAAAAGCCTTATCGGGACAAACATGTGCTGTCGGTAATAAATGCCGCCCATTAAATGAAGTGCCGTCCACAGACCGCGTTATTCCAATTAACTGCAGCGTAGTGGCGTCACCAGACCGGAACTGATGTCACTTGCGAAGAATGCACCAACAGTTTCTTGTTATCACGTTGTCAACACTATGGTCAATAGGTATCCTGTGAACATTTTTGCAGGTCTCACAAATAAAATGAAATCAGAATTTCATCCCGGCATATATAAACTAGAAAATGACGACTGCGGTTGTTATCACATCCGCAATTTCGTCCACTTGGCTTTCGCATTCTAGTACTGACTTGCATATAACTGCGTAAGCAGGTTCACTGGAATAGAGTATCGAGGCACCCTAGGCCTGCGTAAAGTTAAAGGCCTGAGCTTGTAAAGCTAGGGCCTCCGTCGTTAAGGGTTCGTGTCTCCGAAGTGATATGAACAGAATGCGAGACCGCTGAAGGGAGCCATTGAAACTGTCGCGCCATATCCTTGAGGCGCAGCTGAAGTGTCCCTCGTATTTTCGCAGGCTACGGATGATGAATTTTACACTTCCGTTTTTCTGGCGCTCAGTTAGCAAACTATGCACGACTAATGTGCTTTCACCCTGATTCTTAAAGGTCGATGCGGATGCTCATTGTTGATATCACCGATGAGATGGCGGTGAGAGCGTGCTAGTAGACGCTGAACAACATTTCTTATCTGACTAAATAGCTTGTTAATTAACACAAGCTTGGAAAATCTCCACTTTTGATTGCCGTGTACAACATCTTGTTTTTTTTTTTATTCACCTTCGTTGACCTGAACATGACCTGAATGCGTGTATGTTTTTCTTATTTTCAAGTACTCCCAGTACCATGAAATCGAGCAGCTGTGTACGGAAGGACAATCTTTCACAGTAAGTACGGCCAGTTATTGCCGTCTGTATACACTTAGGAACAGTTGCTAGAACCATAATATTCAACACTTGTTTTATCTCTTGTAACAAGTTTTCATTTTTAACATGTCGCAGTCGGCGGCTAAAAAGCAGTTAAGAGTGGTTTTCTATATCGAAATGGCAAATACTCATAACATAAGCGTCGCTACAACGAAATGCAGAATTGTGAGCTCTGAAAAAGCGGAAGTAACTGCCACTTGAAGATTGTTCCTCCTTTGAACCATATACAGTATCTAAATACAGAATTCAGTTGTTTCTTGCGGCTTCGATAAGTGTTTAGCACTGCTCTTAAAAATTTTTGCTTGTGAGAAAAAGCACATTTACATTTACCGCATTGCATGGAAGCTGCCACCAGTTCTGCTTAAATATTTAGAGCAAGATTCATGTAAGTATAATTAAATACATTTGATATAAAATGAACAGAAACGATTGCAATGGTGCAGTATAAAGTACCACAGTCTAGAAGCTATTGAATTTTGTGAATAAAAAGCATTGTGTGTGGTTGATTCCTGAGCCTTAAATAACGCCCATAAAAATCTCAAAGGACTTCCTTGGAACAATTTCGGCGCAAAAATAACTTTAAAAAATTCAGAAAAAAAAGTGACAGGATGATTACCACTGTGTATCCCGAGATTCAGTGACAGCTGACAATGCATTTATATTTAGCGATATATCGAGGTAGTAACTATGAAAGGGACTTCATATCAATCAATCAATCAATCAATTTTATTTCCTTAAAGACCCCTTTTCAGGGGCATTACATAAGGGGTGGGTACAACGTTTGGTGCGACAAAGTAATCATGCGTTATGATGATGACAAAAAGGTGTTAGCTCTGCGTGCGAAGTTCGCGGGACAGGTTATTGTTGCAATGTCAGCGGGAAGGCCATTCCAGTCCGCGGCGGTGCGTGAAAAAAATGAAGCTGCGAAGGTGACTGTGCGTGCACGTGGACGGCTGATCTGGAGTTGATGGAGAGTGCGGTGAGATATGCGTGCCGGAGGGACCATGTAGGGTGCAGTTCGTAGATGGCTGTAAAAGAACTTGTGAAATAATAAAAGACTGGCTGTGCGGCGGCGCAGCTCGAGTGGCTGTATTCCTGAAAGCGATTTCAGATATGTAACACTCATGCTGTAATGATATGAAGAATGAATAAATCTGACTGCGCGGTTTTGCAAAATTCCTAATGCGTTGGTTAGATAAGCTTGATGTGGATGCCAAATGGGTGATGCGTATTCTGATTTCGATTTCACAAGTGTTTCGTAAGCTAATAACCTAACATGCATGGGCGCATCGTGTAGATGACGTTTTAGAAAACCAAGGGATTTGTTAGCTGAAGAAATGATGTTAGTTATATGCGTTTTCCAGGAGAGGTCAGCGCACAAGGTTACGCCTAAGTATTTGTATGATTCTACTGGCAGCACGGGAACGGAGTCTATGTGATAGAAGGGCACGAGCGGGTTACGGCGGCGATGAAAAGAGAGTACGTTGCATTTGTGAGGGTTAAGCTCCATTAGCCAAATTTTACACCAATCCCGAATCTTGTTAAGGATGTTTTGGAGAGATAATTGATCAGAATTGTTATTAACTGCTTCATAAATAACGCAATCGTCAGCAAACATGCGAATTTTACAAGAAACATGCGAGGGCAAATCATTTATGTATATTAAAAACAAAAGGGGACCTAGTACGGAACCTTGAGGGACGCCAGATGTTACAGGAAGGAAGCTGGAAGTGTGTTCATTTACAAAGACGGACTGAGTGCGGTTAGTTAGGAATTCTTTAATCCATGCAACAACATTAGGATCGATATTAAGGTTAGATAACTTGTACAACAGGCGTTTGTGGGGAACTTTATCGAAGGCTTTTTTAAAATCAAGAAATATAGCGTCAGTTTGCAGGTTAAGATCTAGGTTGGCATGCAAGTCATGAATAAAAAGGGCTAGTTGAGTGTCGCAAGAAAAGCCTTTCCGGAACCCGTGCTGCGCAGGATGAAAAAAATTGTTCGAATCCAAGAAGGCAATGACATGGGAGAATATGACGTGTTCCATTAGCTTGCAAGGCACGCTTGTTAAAGAAATGGGGCGATAATTTAATGGAGAATTTGTGTTACCGGATTTGAAGACTGGAATGACCTTCCCATTTTTCCAGTCACGAGGAAGTTGGCCAGAAGAGAGTGACTGCTGGAATAGCAAACATAAGTAACTGGCACTGGTGAGTTTCGTATTCTTAAGAAACTTGGCGTTGACATTATCGAAACCGGCCGAAGATGAAAGTTTCATTTTATCGATTAGTGACAGAATTCCCGATGCGTTAAATTCAACAGGTGACATAACATTATAAATAAAAGTGTTTGGCACACAAAAGGGGGCATCATATTCATTAGTGAACACTGATTGAAATGCAACATTGAACATGTGAGCACACTCTGCATGAGTAAGCACGTCTCCTGCTTCATTTGTTCTAGAGAGCTGTTTTGATTTTACACTCGTACTTGCTTTTTGACTGGCTCTCCTCTCCAGACCGTAGCCCTATAACAGGCGCGCAGTGCCGCCGATGCTCCCCCCTTCTAGCGGCGCGTTTAGCAGCAGTTACCACAGATACACCGTGCTACAATCCTCCGCTCTCACTCTACCCTCCTTGTTGCACGGTAGTCGCCTTCCGTACGGCTCTGGCGGTAATCACTTGCCGGTTACGGATTACTCCGCTCACGTCAGACCATCCTCCGTCCATAGTAACTGTCTTCGGAGTGGTTTCCATGGCAACGCACTGATTCGATACGCCAGGGACTACTACTAGGCCGGCGTGTGTCGTTGTAAAAATAAGCGATCTCTCCTTCTGCACCAGAACAGCTTAAAAAGTTGTCTCTAGATATCATCATCTTTATCATCATCATCAGCCGGACTACGCCCACTGCAGGACAAATGCCTCTCCCATGTCTCTCCAATTAACCCTGTCCCTTTGCCAGCTGCGGCCACCGTATCCCCGCAAATTTCATAATCTCCTCCGCCCACCTAACTTTCTGCCGCCCCCTGCTACGCTTGCCTTCTCTTGGAATCCACTCCGTTACTCCTTAAGAACCAGCGCTTTCTTGCTTTCGCATTACGTGCCCTGCCCCAAGCCCATTTCTTCCTCTTGATTTCCACTGGGATATCATTAGCCCGCGTTAATTTTCTCACCCACTCTGCGCGCTTCCGGTCTCCTAACCTTACACCAATCATTTTTCTTTCCACAGCTCACGGCGTTGTCCTAAGCTAAACCCTTTTCGTTAGCCTCCGTGAGGGACAAAGTATCCATGGTAAAACAGCGCGAAAAAAAACACGAGGACGGAACAAACACGACAACACGAGCGCTGAGCTCGTGTTTGTTCCGTGTTCGTGTTTTTTTTCGCGCTGTTTTACCATGGATAGTAATAACCAACTTGCCCACCTTTCTGTACTTCTAAAGGACAAAGTATAGATGGTATAGCGAGTATAGCGAGGGACAAAGTATAGGTATCCGTCGCCTGTGGCGACAAGGTTGCAAAGCGCATCTGCAGGGCATCTTGAAGTGAATATTGCGAAAAAAACATCCTAGGCGACCCTCGGTGAATCGTTTGAATGCGTTAGAAGCCAAACGTTCGTTATATCCGAGGTGGTACAATTAGGTTGGTTATATCCGAGATCAACGCACTAAGTACGTTACATCTGAGGTCCACACACAAGAGTTCGTTATATCCGAGGTAAGAACGAAAGTTTGTTATATCCAAGATTAACATGTGAAAGTTCGTCGCCACCTGCCACCATGTATATGGACAGACAGAGCTTGCCGTTCCTATTTGCATTGACCCTTTCAATACTAACTTATTAATAACGTTAACCTGGCTTAGACAGCAAGGTAAATAAAACGTTTCGCTCAAAATGCGGAGTCAGTTTCAGATACATCGATGCTCGCACTAAAAAGCCAGCTGGACGGGAATATCGTGACCGCTAGTCATAAATGACACGCATTACTTGCAGCGGAGAACCTTCTCTGACTTGGTTAATAAACTAAAGGTAAGTAATAGTCTTGCTATACATGTTATATGCTACAAACCAAGCAAATTTGTTGCTATCATACCCAGATATTCTGGAGAAAAGCATTTTTTAGCGGGAAATATCTTATGAGCGCAATTTTTATATATATTGTAAGATATTACTATAACACTCAATATATATTCAACTCTCCCGTCAGCACACTGGCAACTGTTTTGCCATTAATGTTTTTGCTGTCGTCAGAAATCTTCCCCATTGTCTTTCTATGTTCTATGGCGATCTCGACTGCTCAATGCAAGCGATGGAAAAACCTTGAAAGAAAGATTTTGCTAACATTCGAAGAATGAACTATTGCCTTCAATAATTAGAAAACAGCACATTACAATATTCCAATACTAAAAAATGTGGTCCAAGAATGTTGGACACGGATAAACGGGGACGCTCAAGTTTCGGCTGCTTCTTTTATAAAAAAGGTCCTGATACGGTGTTTCGTGACGATTACTTCAGATTATTCCACTGGCATGAAAAACATTACCGCTAAATTAGTCTTTTGACCGGCGACATGAAGATGACACTTCCTTATGATAGCGATAACTAATAAACTAATGTACCTCCCGAAATCTGAAGTTAATCCAAGATAACTTCTGGAAGAGAAATTTTTAACTACCTTTTTCTGGGTGGTATAGAATAAGGTTGCATTTTACAAAAAGCCGCGAACGCTGTTGTCGTTGCTAGCGATGGCGTAGGACTACTTCTCGTCTACCGTTCCACTTTATGTAGACGTCACTGCATATGGGAGATTGGAAGAGAGAAATACTCTTTTTTTTTATTCGAGCTGTTTGCCGTCAGGCATAATGAAAAAGGAAAGAAAGTTATAAAAAGGAGTGCAAACAAGCCTCGCTTAAAAAGCGGCAAAAGTTCGTGATATAGCGATTATCTAGAGTCCACTTGGTATAGTCGTCTGCAACGTCCCATCGCAGGCCAACCTTTCTTAGTAAACGCCGTCTCACGGAAGCTGTAGCCGGGCAAGTCCATACTGAAGCAGACAACTGTCTCAGCGAAAAAAAAAAAACAGTGTGATGAAAAATACTCTTTTTTTCGCTGAGACAGTTGTCTGCTTCAGTATCCGCGGAGAAATGTTGCCAGCTGAAAGGATCTTACGATACTTTTCAATAAAACACACGGTTAACGGACGTTATTGCGACATCCCAGGCGGCGCCGGCCGACTGCCGACCATGGGCTGTTAAGTGGCTCCTCGTCGGCAGCCGACTAAATCGGCAAAAGAAGCTCGGAAAATCATCGCACCGTGAGCACATGCCAGGCTGCTTGGCTCAAGGCTGGCGTCCAAGGTCAGGCCAGCCTTCAGCCCTGACATAAAACCACCAGGCATCCCTTAAAGAGCTTGGCATATGCAGATGGCCCTATGTGGAGCCTACATGCACCATTTACCACGGCACCTTAAAAACTGCGCTTTGGTTTTATTCAGGACTGTTGGCGGTACATTAAGTTCTTTTAGCGGTTTAATATCGGATTAAAAAAACATTGTCTTTTTGCCAGCGTCATTATATCCAGAATCCCTGGCATCCTACAGTGTGGGCAATTTCTAGAAATGGAATGCGCTTGTTCCTTCATGGCTACCTCCACACACTGTTCATTAAATTACATAAAGGTGTTTTTCTACCTACACTGAACTTGCACAAAAAACGTAGCACAAGCGTTGGTTCACGTGTAAGTTATCCGAAGCCACTGTTTTAAAGTAAAATTCACTGGATGCGCCGATTCACGAATACAAATAGTTGAGCCTACCAGTGATAACGGTTTTTTTAGTGCATTCACTCCAGCATCATGCCACTTCTGCCGTTCGTGGAATACTACCACGCCTAATTACTTTCAAGATCTTGGAGTGGAGAAAGTACGAAACTAGCTAGTAGAGTACAAAAGTGCAAAGAGTATAAAAAGTAGTAAGTCATAGAAAATTTAAGTTGTCGGCTCTTTTTTATTTTTAATTGTTTCTAATTAACCTGGCCATGCACTGCTAATGGACCTAAATTCTGTGGCACCCAAATGAAACACAGTGAGACACTCGCGACTGAGCACTCATTCATTCATTCATTCATTCATTCATTCATTCATTCATTCATTCATTCATTCATTCATTCATTCATTCATTCATCAATTTTGCACCATGGAGGAGCGAAATAACTTAGAAAAGGCAGTTACGTCACATTTTTTGAAGCCCGCTTCTGTTGCGTCTTCTGTTGCTTTCGCGCAGGCTTAGACAGCGGAAGTGCGCAGAGCACCTCGCATAGATTTCTTCCGCCTCAACGGCGATTTACTGTTGGGCGCCACATTTAATGCCTTGCGATGTTGAAGGAATCATGCAGGGACTTCGGCGAGGTGATTCTGTCTGGTGCCACAAACGCAAACACAAAGGTTGGGCGCCAAAAGCTGCTCTATTACGACGGCATACGACTGTGATTCTGTGTTGCCATCGGCAGAACAGTTTTTCTCATTTATTTCAAATATAGCAGTGAATCTAAAGCGCAACGTGCATTCGTGGAGCTACAGTAAGTCCCGCAGTAACTGTGCAAAAAAAAGAGCCCGAATAACTATTATTGCTGGATTACAGGTGAGCCTCACAGAGATGCACGTACACACGCTGGCCTCAGCACGCGAAGATCACAGAGCAGAATAACAGCACGTGGAAATTCCACACAAGGCAATATTAATTTGGCGTATTTAAAGCCCCATAAGATTTCTGATCTCTCAAGCTTGCTCCTCAGAACATTTATAGTAGAAGAAAATTACACGTTTAAGTGTCGTTAAATGATGCATAATTTTCACGCTCAAAAATGGTCAAAATTGCTTGGAGTGATATTTGTTCACTTGATGCTTGGTGACGAAACCAGGTAAATTTTTTAAACCCCCTCAGGTGGCGGAAGAGCTCGTAACGTGAAATATGTCTTTGAACCTTCGTGGATATAACAAATTAGAGATGTCTCCAAAGCGTAAAAAGCTAAACCAAGCTAAGCAGCATACATGAACAGGAAAGAGCAATTAAGATTATCATCAGATTTTAGATTTCTACAGTCCAGTTGCCGCACATCTGCAAAGTAGCCTACTCTAAGAGCCTCTGCAAACAAGACCAAAAATAAACGATAAACAAGGTGGGCACTGAATAAGATCCAGCAATATAACCAGGCGGGTATGTCCTTCACTACCACACATTCAGATAATTCTATGTTAATCATTCGGCCTAGTAATGTTCACGCAGTCACCGTAATCAACCACGGGGCACTGAAACGCTGTGGCAAAGTCGGCGTTGTCCCTGACAAGTTCGTTCACTAAAGCTCTAGCCTGCGAAGCGATGCTGCAACGGTAGTAGGCGAAGCGGGCGTAGAAGAACTGGGCTTCGGATATCCGGTAGAGGCTCCAGGCGTCCTGTACTGTGTACCAGCTAGCTCTTGCGTCCGCTGGTCTGACGGCGTCACCACCGGCTGTGCCCGCAGCCCCGACAATGGCGGCGATTTGTAGCCCCATCTTCAGCCCTACCACACGGCGCATGTCGTCGAAGTACTCGGCGTGTGAAGCACTCAGCACGCATTCCCTGCATGGAAAGTATTGCTAGAAATAACCTTAAAATAGGAATTACGAGACTGTTTTAATGGGAAACCATTAGATGACTCACTTTCAATGTCATGTCTGCAAGAAACGGCACCATGTGACGTCACGAGCTGAGAAGTCTCGCGATGAAGATGACGTCACACCTAAATAAATCTAATTAGGTAACGCCAAGACTAATTGGTAGGACCAGTGACTACATCCTACGAGTGTGTCGTCATGACAGGTCACGTGACAACGACGTAATGTGACGTCACACCAGATCAAGGGACAATGGCGTAATGTAACCACATACCTAGACACGTGACAAATATGTAATGTGACTTCTTACCAGGTCCCCACTCAACCCCCTCTACAACCCCTAATTCATGAAGGTCTAGATGAAATCCCAGCGATCATCCGCCCCGGTGGCTTAGTGGTTAAGACGCTCGCCTACCGAGCCGGAGTACCCGGGTTCGAACCCGACCGCGGCGGCCGCGTTTCGATGGAGGCGGAACGCAATAGGCGCCCGTGTGCTGTGTGATGTCAGTGCACGTTGAAGATCCCCAGGTGGTCGAAATCATTCCGGGGACCTCCACTACGGCACCTCTTTCTCTGTTTCTGCCTCCACTCCCACCTTCCTCCCTTCCGTTACGGCGCGGATCAGGTGTCCACCGAGATATGCGAGACAGATACTACGCATTTATAACTACGAACAGCGCAGAAAGCAGTACTTCAAAAAACTACACAGAATGTTCACTGCACTCGCATCAGTGAGGAAGCATCGATTTGTGCTACGTAAAAGATGACGATCAACCGGCAGTGCGCGGGAAGGAGCGCTCACGCTAGGCCAACTGAGAACAAACAATGTAACAGAACGAACGATTTTTCCCGGGGTTGCTGCCCATCGGATAAGTGCTCACACACTAAAAGTTTCGTTGGAACACTTCGCTTGTTATGACGATAAAATTGGTTGCTATTATGCAAGAAGTCTGAAATTATCGCCCTCCCAAAGTTGAGCGAAACCTCCAGCACAGTAAAACGAATTTAAATTCTGAAAACTGAAATATATCTTTGTTCACTGCTGTACGCTCAGCGCTATTAACACGTACACGTTATGTGGTAATAAGAGGGGGAGTATCGTGTTTTCTTGTTGCAGTCTGGTAGAGGCTCTTTGACGAAACCAGACCAGCTTTATTATTGCGGTATGTATCTCAGCCGTTAGCGAACTGTGAGCTCTATCAGTTGGAATCACTGCGTCCCTGAATGTAATCGCTGCTTTCTAAGGGCATGTCTCGTGTGTAGCTGTGTGCCACGCTACATAAAGGCCAATTTTCTGTGGTACGCAGTGTCTAGTCCTTCGATAAAGGTGTTTTTGCAGGTGGACACCAAAGCCACGTATACCTGAAAACTTGATTGAAAGCGCCTTTCTTTTTCTTTCGTGACTTGCGCACATGATGACGATGATGATAACTTTATTTTCCGCCAGATAAGGAAGCCCCCTACTCCCCGTCCCCGGCACACAGGCCTTGGTGACGGGGGCCGGGACCTCCGCGATTAGAAGCGGGCGAAGAGGTCTTGATTCCTCGCGGCTCCTTCCGCCAGGCGGATGGCTTGTTGCTGTGAAGCAGGGGCCTTGCTCCGCAGCAGGGCTTCCCAGGTTTCTTTACAATTTATGTTTTCGTTAGCCCCTGGGGAGCTAGCGCATTCCCAGATTATGTGGTCGAGAGTCCCTCTCGCCCCACAGTGCTTGCACTTATCGTTTTCCTTATCTCTGTGAACATGATAGGCCCAGACCGGGTTTACGAAGTTCCCAGCTTGGAGGCGTCGCCATGCGATTGCCTTCCTGTTGTTTAGACTTTTATCCGGTGGTGGCACCAGTCTCCTCTGTAACCTATAACTTTCAATAATTTCCGTATAATTTTGCAGACGCTCATCCATGTTCTGGCAGTCGGGCGGCTCCACAGCTAGCCGGAAGTAGAAAGCTCGGGCTAACTCGTGGGCCGCGTCGTTGCCAGGAATGAACGCGTGTGCAGGAGTCCAAATTAGGCTAACTTTTCTGTTTAGCTGTCTACTGGCCAGAATCCTTGCCGCTTCCGGCGAGATCCTGCCCTTTCCAAAATTATAGATGGCCGTTTTGCTGAGGCACGATGATGGAAACCGTCGAAGGGACGCACATTGATCCGAGCGAGCTAAATGTGCCCGGGCAGTGGTACACTAGCAAAAAAAACAGGCAAAGCGGCGCCGAATGAGGCTAATCCTAACCTTAGCCCCAACCAAGAGACGCGCATCGTGGAGCGGCGGCAGGCTGCCGAGAAGCTCGCGAGAAGGAAAATGGCGGCGAAGTCGGTGGAAAGGCAAAACATCAGGCTCCCCAGCGACGCCGAAAAGATAATAATGAGACCCAGCGGCGGCGTCACGCTGCTGACGAAACACGGGAACGCGCACTTGGCGAACGCTATAATCCAGGCTGCCGGAGTCGACCAAGACGCAGCGGGAGAGGACATCGTCTCCATAAATACACGCCAACAGTCTATTCTCGTGGCGACGAGAGACGCCGGGCGAAAAAGAAAATACGTAGAGCTGAAGCAACTCACTTTCGAAGGGGAGCGAATAGATATAACCACCTACGTCGCCATGCCGGAGGACTGCGGAAAGGGCGTAATTCACGACGTCCCCCTCTACTTCTCGGAGGCGCACATATTGCACCGTCTCAAGACGCACGGCAACCCTCCGGTGCTGGGGGTCCGAAGTTTAGGCAAGGAATCGAAGACAGTCCTGATACTGTTCGAAGACAGCAAAGTCCCGGTGTGGGTGCTCATCACGCCATTGGCTTAACGGTGCGCGCTCTACCGGAAAAAATACGAAGTGTGCAACGCATGCGGAAGAATGGCCAACCGAGCCGATCTCTGCGCGGACCCTAAAAACGTAAAGTGCCGCGGTTGTGGGGCGAAAAACCCGCTCGAAAATCGTCAATGCGAGATCAAGTGTCAGCTGTGCGCCAAAGGACATCTGCTCGGCGATAAGAAATGCAAGGAGCTCTACCGCACGCCCTACGAGGTGAAGAGGCGGTGGGAGCAAAGCGGCGGCAGTTCGCCAAAACACGGGACCCGGCAAACATTGGAGATGAATTCCACCCGCCAAGGTCGCCCCAGAGACAAGCGCCGCAACAACTACGAGGGTTTCCGTGCCGAAGATTTCCCGAGCATGGAAGAGACCACGGGAAGGCATCCCGGACAGCACCATCGTCGGGGCAGTACGCGCTCCAAGAGCAGAGAGCGCTCCGGATCCGGAGGGCCTACGTAACCTCCTAGACCCAAGGAGGAGGACACTACAGGAAGCAAGCCGCAGCAGCGCGGCCGCTCGAGCTCCCGCACCAGGGGCCGCTCCGGATCCAGACCAGGGGGAGATCGTGTTCCAGAGACCCGGCGAACCCATGGACTAAGAAGCGGAGTCCGAGCGGGGACCGTAAAAGGGTGAACTTTGACAGGGGGGCTTCCCAGGCTAAAGACAAGGACGAGGAGATCGATAAATTAAGGAAAGAGGTTGGGGAGCTTAAAGAGATCATTAATAAGCTCACTCAGGAATTGAATAAACCAAAATTGTAGGCGCGTACGCAGTCCCCCTCACCACACAGCGCGCCACCAAAATTGGTTTCGAGATCAACATCCCCGGCGCCTAAGGCTGTGACTCCCACACAGCCTGCGACACCGGAGGAGGAAAAAATGATTGTAGAATCGGCTACGCCGCCTCCTACTAAACGAAAAGGGGAGGACGCTGATTCGTTGGTGGCACTAGAGAAAAGATTAGAAGCCAAAATGGAAGCTAAATTTGATTCGTTCATGGCTCAAATTCTGGGAGCAATAAATCAGACGCAAAGCCAGGTACAAGCCCTTACAGTTGAAGTGCAAAAGCAACGGGCAGAATTAGTTGCCATCGGAGTATGGCAGCAAAAGCAGAGGAGCAATTTGACCGGCTCCAAAATGGTTAGAGGCGCACCAACTGAGTCTTTATTCTGGCAGTGGAAATGTCGAGAATTCCAACGCAAGCGGGCGTTAGTGCAACAATATCTGACGCTATTACATGAGAAACCGCTAGCTATAGCCCTGCAGGAGACGCGCAAAACACCAAAACTGTCGGGATACCAAGCTTTTTCAAGTGACAGAGGTGAGAGATCTCGCGTCACAACGTTGATTAAGAGGAACATTGCGGCAATTGAGCACGAAGTCAACTCGAGCGAAATTGAAGCAGTGCTATTAGAAATCCTTACTGGACGAAAAGAGGAGCCGAGCGTGTTCCTCTTAAATCTGTACAGTACCCCACAGCAGAGAAAGGTGAGATTCAGGGCCCTCTTTCGCAACGCGATTAAGGCAGCCGAGACTAACCCCGTGAAGTGACTTAAAGTCAGTGACTTTAATGGCGGGCACCCGGAATGGGGTTACGCTAAACAAGATCCTAAATACAGGCAGCTATGGGAGGACGCGCATGAGCTGGGACTCACCCTACACACGGACCCTAGTAGTCCATCCAGGGTGGGTAACAGCGTGTGCGCAGACACCTCCCCTGACCTGACGTTCTCTAAAAATGTGACATCTAAAATGGCACAATTCAGAGAAAAATTTCGGCAGGGATCTTTTCATTCTGGCCTCGATCCTTAAAAAAGGAGTTAAGACGCGTCGTGCGCGTCAACCGCGAGTAACGGAATAGGAAATATTTAGGAAGAAGCGAGAAAAAGCTGCCACTGGGAAGATCACTAACATAGAGAAATGGACGGAGACCCTCATGCGTCACGTTGGAGATGCAACAAAGATACTTGAAGGGGTATATGCCCCAAAAATAGTTGATAGCAAACTGCTTCACATGTGGGAGGCAAAACATGGCATGGAGCGCAGACTAAAGAAGCAAAAATGGAACCGTAACCTTAGAAGGAGGGTCGCTAGACATAGCAAGGAAACTGAAAATTATGCGATCAAATTATGGGAACAAAACTGGTGTAGCAGATGTGACGAGATGGAAAGGAGCATGAGCCTTTCCAGAATGTGGGGTCTGCTGAGACACCTGTTAGATCCGACCGATTCAAAAACCCAATCGGGAATTACATTATCAAAAGCCAGGCACGCATTTCAGGGAACAAATGCGGAATTTACGCACAAACTAACCGACTTGCGTACATATGAAAGTTGATGACGCCGACTACCAATCCGCAACGCGAGTGTTTGTTGCAGTTTAACACGAGGCCTGATCGGCTGCGGCGATGGCACAGCGCTCTCGGGCAGTGGCCAGCGAAGCTGATCTGTTCGCGCCGCGGCTGTTTCGAAACTCACTCACGGCAATTTTATTTCTCCGCGTTCGTCAAGGTGACCCTCTTTCAAAGTCGCGTTTATTTCCGGCAGTTTTCCGCATCGCGTGACTAACTTCAGAGCCTACATCACAAAACTGCATTTTTCAGGTTAGAAGCCCGACAGTGCTTTCTCAAAGAAACTTCGTACTATGGTCTACACTGCCGAATTACAGACGCGCGAAAACTAAAGGACAGAAAGGAAGAACGGACTCGTTTTACTGCCACAATTTGTGAAACGAAGTGATTTTTTGGTTTCACGGCGCATAAGCAACGGAGGCTATCGTAAGCGATTAAGGCTTAGCTGTTGCCAAAGAAATGATAATCACTGGTTTCATGTCAACCATGTACAATCATGGGTACTGGTCACTGTCCAAGGTAAATAAAGAAGAAAATTTTGAAGATTCGGGAGCACTACGGCTCCCTTGTTCATTATAATTGTTCACTGTAATTGTTACGATAGTGAAAAGGGAGCCACAGCGCTCCCGAAACGTGCAAAAAAATTGCATCTTTATTGACCTTGGCCGCTGAATAGAACTCATCACCATAATACCTGACCAGACGGTAGGCCGTCAAACCCTCGACTAAAGCATGTGCAATTTGCCAGAAGCGGTGCCCCAGAGGCGCCTGAAAATACGTTCGCAGCGAAGGCGAATGCCTCCGACGCCACTTACTCTGTAACCATTTTCACGCCGCTAGCGTGCAAGGAATAGAGTAAACTTCATCTCGAACGTGACGGGAGCCGCAACAAAAACAGTCTGCTGCATGCAAGAACGCGTTCTTTCAGGAGCGATCGCTTCCTTTCCGTATTAACTTCACCTGTGGGATTGTAGAGCTGTCTTCGTTTCTCGTGACCAGTCCTTCCAGTTGATCAGTTTGAGCCACATCAAGGCGGCCATGCGACTCGCAATGACCGCAGCGTCGGCGAGCAGTGGGTCAGTAGTCCCGGAACTCAGCCACCCGTAGCTCAGTGATGACACGTACAGACTGGTCTCATTGGCAAAGAACATGCGGTCCGCCGTTCTGCTGTCCGGGTTGTCACGAAACCAGGGCACGCCCCGTCGAAATGTCTCCTTTCTAGCTTCGAACTCGAAGTTCAAAGACAAGAACAAGTTCCGGGGGAATCCCTGGGAGGTCAGGTGGGGCACGGCTGGCTCTCTGAAGACCAGGTCTCCAGGTAGCATGAGCGTTACGTTGGCGACTACGGCCCGGAAGTGGTCAGTGTCGTTCCCCGCTGCCATCAGCCGCCGAAGTGGGTCATAGTCAATGAACCGTCGCCGTGTGGCTTCGAAAATTTTGTGCAGCTGCCGGTCTTTCGCGGGAGTCGCGAGTGCCGCGACGTACGTTATGCGCCATAGGTGGTAGCTCCGGCGTACGTGCTTTTGACAGACGTCCTCGCTACGCATATTAGGCGAACTTAGCGTGCTGTCCTGTGTAATGTAGCGCATGGCTTGCAGAGTGACAAGAAGCAACAGGTAAAATGACGCCAGCGGCTGATGGTGCGCGTCTATCAGAAGCCGAATGTCAGCAAAGAGGCCCGCTTTAGCTATGACATAAATTATTTTCGCACGGTCGACATGTATAAGGAACTCGAGCAATATGGTCTTGAATTGGGACGCTTCAAGATGTCCGAAAGCATCTCTAAACTGCTTCAAAGGCACGAATGATCGTCTTGGCGAGGCAGCCGGAAATTTCTGTTCCAACTTCGAGACGTCCGCATTGGTATAATTAGTGCCAAAGTGGGAATTAAGGATGGAGAGAGTGACACCGTAGCAGGAAACATCGCAATTATTTTTGTAGTCGCCGAGTCGAGGGTTCCTTCGAACGAACATAACCCATGGTCTTTGGCTTACTGAGCTGAATACTTCGAAGATGAACGGCAGGCCGTACCGCTTATTCACCGCAAGGCCCAAACGAAGTAAGCTTGCGCCACTTGTTCGCGTGGTGGTGTTGGCGATTTCTAGCACGGCCGCCGCAACATCCCTGGCTCGCTGGTCCTCCTGCCATATCTCTTTGATGCATGATGTGTAAAGGGTGTGAAGTGCGGCTGCAGCCTCACTGCCGTAGTCCTGGGTGCCCTTGATGATTTCAGAGGTGACATCCAACTGCAAAAAAAATGGCTGGCATTCAACTTGGCTCGAAGCTAGTTATACGAGCGTAATCTCTGTTAAGTATGGTGTCCACGTCAAAAATCAAATTTCAAGGTCAATATCCAAGGCTAAGGTCAGGTTCCCAATGTTGAAAGCCATATGATCACGTGGTCGTACTAACATAGATTGGGCCATACCACGACAGTTAGGTTCTGTTTGAACTTGGGAGACATGGAAGGACATTGTCGATGTGGCGTCTACTGTATCATATCAAAGGTCAAGTCCGAGGTCATCGGTAAAGGTTAAGGTCCGGTACCCAGTAGTCACAATAATGTGATCACATACTACCACATCTTGGGATCATACCACCCCGCAGTTATGTTCGGCTTGGTTTGGTTTAATGGGTTTAACGTCCCAAAGCGACTCAGGCTCTGAGGCACGCCGTAGTGAAGGGCTCTGGAACTTTCGACCACCTGGGGTTCCTTAACGTGCACTGATATCGCACAGTACACTGACGTTTGGAATTTTGCCTCCATCGAAATTTTACCACCGCGGCCGGGATTGAACCCGCTTCTATTGGGTCAGCCGCCAAGCGCCATAACCACTCAGCTACCGCGGCGAATTGCCGTTATGTTTGGTTTGACCTTGTGAGGCATTGAAGGTCACTTTCCCATCCGTATCGCAATCGGAAGTTGTGCCACGAGGAGTAGAGCTCTTGCTCCAAAACTCAATAGGGGCATAGAGCTAAGCGCCTAATTCAAGATCTCTTCGGAAACTTACAACGATGCCCTGCAGGAACCCAAATCTCCGAAACGCGGCCATTCAAGGACACTGGCGTTACACCATTGCGTCATTCACCGAAGTTAAGGACATCTAGTAGTAATCAAGAACAGAGTTGTCGGTAGCCACCTTTTGGGTGCGCTTTGTAGGCAGCGCAGTACTAACAATGTTGCAAGCTCGAGAAAAGTTAAAGCGAAGATAATGTTATTCTTCGCCACATGTCTTAAGTAGGACAAGACGCGGTGTCTCGACACTAGACCTTTTCATGACACAGCTGTCATGTGGAGCTGCTCCTGTTCGTAGCCACTGGTTAGTCCGTTGATGATACTTACATGCAGGTTGTGGTTGATTGATATTCAACAGGAACTACGCTGGCCAGTTTTTCCGGGAACCGCCCAGGGTAAAGCTGGCCTCACCATTCTTACAGCTTGTCAAATGTGTAAACCTCCGCCTTCATTTGCTAAGAAATCAAAATATTACCTACGTGGTTAGGAAAGTGGGCGCTAGTTCCGACTGGTCAACTGAGGTCATGTGACTGAGTACGTTCGCGCACAGCGGCTTTGAAATGGAGGCTTCGAGTAAAGTGCAGCAGAAGTTTCGAGCTCGAGCGCTTAAACACTCCAGAAGTTTGCCTGAGCTTGCCTGCTGACAGTAGCACGGAACTCACTTTTTTTCAATTTTAGGTGGTGAGAAACTGCCGAGTATGCCGTCGGCGGTACGCAAAAAAGAAAAATTAAAATTCTGAAAGCATCATTATCAGCCTAAATATACCCACAGCAAGGCAAAAGGCTGTCTCGTAACTGGCCACTTAACCTCATCTTGTGCCAGCTGTGGTTACATTATCCCCGCAAAATTCTTAGTCTCCTCCGTCCACTTAGCTCTCTGTCGCCCCCTGCTACGCTTGCCCTTTATTGGAATCCGGTCCGTTACCCTTGACGATCGTCGGTTATCTTGCCTTCGCATTACATGTTCTGTTCATGGCCACTTCATGTTTTTCATGTTCTTGATTTCGAGTAGGAACATCAATAACCCGTGTTTTACTATCATTAACCCACTGTGCTTTCATCGCGCATTTAACTGTACACCTATAATTTTCGTGTCCTTTTGTCGCTGAGGTTTGCTGAATTTAAGTTAAGAAATTAACCTCCCCTCCCCCTTCCGGGCGGGGTACTCCAGGAGCTTGAATAAGACAGGGTGGCGAAGCTAACAGAAAATTGCTGTGCGCTTTTAGTTCTCCCCGATTATTAACCGGTATAGATAGCTGCTGGACCAACGAACAGTACAGTGTATATAAATATAGAGATGTCAAGATTTGGCCAGTAGGGAAGAGTTTACAATATAAATAAACACATTGTGAGCAAATTGAAAGCTTGCATTCTATTGTCTCACGTAAAAGTACTGGGCTTCTACGACCGCACATCTAACTTGCTTTTGTCTAATGTGAGCTAATTAGGCTATAAGTAGATACCAATTCGAATTGTGTGATCACGCAAAACAACACTCACGTGTGTCCACTTTGCAATTGTTCATTCTTTCTCTCTCATCCCCGCACTTCGCAATTACCAGATTTGAGTATCTTGAGATATAAAAAACAGATGTGCCGAAATTTTTACAGGCCTAAAAAAAGTGCCACCCCCTTTTTTTATGAACCATGTTTTTATGCCTTGATAAGTTGTAGAGAGAGAATGCCAGCTGATTTAAAAATCCAGTCTTGAAGTTTACGCCGCCTGTAGCTGCCTTCTCAAGATGAGCAGAACTCCGATATAAGTTTTGCTCTGCCTTAGTTAGAATGGAATGAAAAAGGCAGCTTGCGAGAATACGGCACGCCAAATATTTCTTCCAGCATTCTTTTAAGAGTGTTATGAATTGACAACAAATCATGATATCATGTCTAAACTGCGAGTTATTTTTGTGCTCAATGATAGTAACGTGCAAAGTAGGTAATTTCACTTACTCACGTTTTCTCATCCCATTCTCACTGTTGATTTGAATAATTGCTGTCTGTGTTTGGCAATGACATATATACCAGCTCCCATGTTCATTTTCTAACCTTCCGTACCAAGCAAAAAAACCTTAGAGAGCGTAGTTTTCTAAAGCGTTCGCCTTTTTTCTGAGACATTCCATCTCTGATTGAACCGAGTGCACTAATCCGACCTTTTAGTTTCTTGAGAAGCGTCTGCGAGTTATCTTTGTTACATGTAAACTGCGAATGGTGTGGTTTTATCACCCCGAAGTACACATGCCCAATGAGACTCCGTAGCAGTGAAAGCGCCTGCACCATCGGCGCGACTGTCAGCTGCCGGCCATTGAGTTGCAGTCCGTTACCACGCGACGCTTACTGCGCATGAGCAAGCAGGCTGAGAAACTTTTACACCCAGCTTCAAAAGCATGCGTCGTAATCGCCTTCTCCAACTTTTTGATCTCCAATGGATTCAGTGGAGCTAGTTGGCATACAAATTCTTGTCCGATAGAAAATGAGGATTCCCTCAACGAGGGCATTCTTCGCTAGGGCTCGCACCGCCGCCCTGTGAGTACGGATGGAGTTCAAACCTCCAGTTCCTTAAGGGGCGCCGACATCGAGCAGCGCGCTGACGTTTTTGAATTTTGCATATGTAGAAATATGGCCGCCACGGCCGGGATAGAACCCGTAACTTTGCGATCAGCAGATGAAGGTGTCTGTTGACTGCGGCCAATTGAATCTGACCAGAGATTCTTTTGAAAAATGTTAGGCTTCTTCTCAAAAAGTACAATAGCAATTCACTATCCTATCAGGTCCAAATATAAACCGAACAGTTCGCAACACTACCCGTAATGAGCAAGCATGCTTTGATTATCTAACATACACATGGAAGTACTGAGAAAGGGAAGGCCTTTTTGAATAGTCAACGATTTCTCGGCAAATTTTACAGAAACACGGAGTTTGTTTTCTTCTTCCAAGTATAAAGGGCACATGGTTTCAGCTATCATAGTCTGAGAGCCTCAATCTCGAGAGTGTTAACTAAGTGGTGAATTTGATATCTATCACGCCAGGCGGCATTTCACAAAACTGTCTCGTGCGACCACCTGGGTGGTGGGAGATTTTTATGGCGTCAAAATTCTCCAAAAATGAGCGAATCGATAAGGAATGCAAATTGTTTGCAAATCAATACCAGTCAGAAGTATTGGCTGCAGACTCGATTCAAAGCCATATTTTAAAATTGCCGCACCATAGCTCCCGCTGCGGTGGCTCAGTTGTTAGAGCGCTCGGCTACTGAGCCGGAGTACCCGGGATCGAACCCGACCGCGGCGGCCGCGTGTTGATGGAGGCGAAACGTAAAAGACGCCCGTGTGCTGTGCAATGTCAGTGCATGGTAAAGAACCCTAGGTGGTCGAAATTTCCGGAGCCCTTCACTACGGCTTCTCTCATAGCCTGAGTCGCTTTGGGGCGGTACACCATTATATACTAATAAACCAATCTCATCCTTTCTTCTGTCACTCTCTCCTCTATTTCTTTCTTGCGGCGCGGTTCGGGTGTTCACCAAAATGTCAGACAGTTACTGCGCCATTTTTTTTCCCATAAATCCGAAACAGTTTGTGCTATCTTCGCTTCCGATACTTATGACAGGAGGGCTTTTGCGACTAGAACACCACAGCAGCCACTTCCAAATACCCGGGAAGGGCAGAAATTTGCAACGTATTTCTGAAGCAGGCGTTACTACTGGCGCTGCCGACGAAACATGAATATTGTAAGAACCGCCGTGGTGGCTCAGTGGTTATGGCGCTCAGCTGCTGACCCGGAGGACGCGGGTTTGAACCCGGCCGCGGTGGTCGAATTTCGATGAAGGCAACATTCTAGAGGCCCGTGTACTGTACGATGTCAGTGCGCGTTAAAGAACCCCAGGTGGTCGAAATTTCCCGAACCCTTCACTACGGCATCCTTCATAGCCCGAGTCGCTTTGGGACGTTAAAACCCCATAAACCATGATATTGTAAGGCGTGCCAGACGTTGCTTCACTGCAACAGATAAACCAGCAGGGATACGACCGGAAACACTGTAAACCTGACGTGTCTAGTGCTTCGGACATAATTTTTCTCTTTTTGTGTTGCGGTTCTTTTTTTTTTTGCTAGTACACCCTCGCGGAACCTAGAAGTGTGGTCTCCGTGCGCAAGCGGCTCACCAGCAAGTCGCGTGCCACGTCGCGCTGGACGAAGCCTTCCTCGAGGGCGTTCTTGCAGATGTACGCGAAGAAATTTGTGCACGGCTGCTGGTTGGCGTCGATGGCGGCGAACAGCGTGGCTGCCTCGCTGGGGCAGCAGAACTTCGTCCCAGTGTCACTTGTGTTCACCCTCTTGGCAGACCAGTGAACAGCGAGCCAGGCCAGCGCGGTGGTGGCGGTGGCTAAAGCGGCCCCAGATGCGCAGCTCAGGCAGAAGCCTGCCGATCGTAGATCCTTACTTCGCAAGATGGAAGTCCGAGTCGCGGGACGACCGGTGCCAGTTGGCGAAGGTAGGTCTTCTCTCGTCGGCCGAGCTTCCATCGTAGCTGTCTTCTTCTTCTTCGTCTGGAAGAAGGCCTCGAGGAGCGCGTGACGCTGTTAGGGTCCAGCGCCCTCTTGTGGAAGCGTTGTCTGCTATACGGCTCGTGCTCCTGCGGGAGCTGCCCTTCTGTAATTTTCAAGGTCGGCTGAGAAAAAAAAACAGCTTCTCTTAGCCCTCTGACTTCTCGCATGAAAGAAAGAACGACCTATTTCATTCACAGTTTTGACAGCGCTTTTAGATAACTTCCGCTAACTTCCGCTCTCTGAATGGAACCATTGGGCGTCCACATTAGTTAAGTGTTTTGAGATCCAAAATTTCCAGATTCTTCTAATGTCCAAGAAATTTATTTAAACCAGATTGTGGTAGTTCTGAAAAAATGGAAGTCTGTAGTAACGGCGACGTTTACCGCGTTTACTTGAGGAGTCGCACGTGTGCCTTTCATTGCTGCCTGACTTCAAGCATATGAGATGTGCGTTGCCTCGGCTCATTTTCTGTTTGGAGTAGGCGCTTATATAAGGTGAGTTTGGGGTTGTGGTCACAGTGCAGCTACTAATGTCGCTTCTTCGCCCACAGTGGGTGACTAGAAAGAAGAATTTTTTTTTATCTCCTCGCAGATGTCAGCGCCCGTTCATGCTACTAGTTGCAAAACTTCCCATAGGAAGGAAAGAAAAAAACGTTTATTCAGAGGGAAGAAGAAGTTGGTTGAAGGCAAGCAGGCGGAGTCCTGCCAAAATCCCGCCATAGGTGTGTGCCATTAAGACTGTGGACATCATCACCATCAGCATCTTCAGCCCAAGACTCCTGTGCCTCTGGCCGGCGTCGTGGAGATGGCGATGAACGCCCCTTGGGATGCCAGGGTGGCGCTGGTGAACCGAACCTTTCACTGCATCAAGAGAGAGAATCGGAGAATAAAATTTTATTGTAAAAAAGGTGGCCGGAGATGTTTGTGGGTGGGGCGCTCAGTTCAGGACTCCAGCAGCTTCCGTCGACGCTTTGGTGACTAGCGCCCCCTGGTTTCCCAGGGTGGCATAGGGAGCGTCACCTGCTTAAGAGGCTGGGGTTTGCTGTGCATGTCATCCATGTAATATGTGTGAACATATTAATAAGGCCACATCAGGGTCATGTATCTGCGCATAATGTAGGGTGAATGCGGTTTGGGTGGTGGAGATTCGGAAAAGTCAGTGTTTGGATGCGTTTTGGTTGATAGGAGTCCGCCGGGGAATGCTGTTTATGTGGCGAGGTGTAGAGTCGCTGATTTAGGCGAACGGTCTCTAGGCTGGTTGAAAAATGGGTTGAGACGCGGTAGAAGATGCCGTTTCTGTACGCCGTTCAGAAGTTATATTCTCGAGCTAGCGCGTCGGCCCTAATACTGCCTTAGACAAGTGCATGTCCTGGGGCTCAGGTGATGACGTGATTATGCTGGAGATGGCTGCTCAGAACGCGGAGAGTGGCGCGCGGTACACGACCACTACAGTGGGCCCTGCAGGTGGCTTGGGATCCTAAAAATGTCACAGCTGTGTTTTTGGGTATTGCTAATTTTGATCGTGATGGCTATAGCGATGGCTTCTGCCGTCGCCGGGTCTGATTCTGTGAACGACGCTTCAGGATAGGGGGTTGGTTGGGCATACGAAACTGTAGCTCACCAGAAACGGTAGCTGACCCGGTGACACACCGACTTAAAAAAATGTGGCAGGGGAAATGCAGCGCCTGAATTGTGTTTGTTGCGCCGGATAAACTTGTAATACTGTAGAAAGTTGCTAATGACGTCTGCAATAAGAAAATTGCTAGTTGCTTACTTCTTCTAAAGCTACATGACGGAAACTAACATCCTTTGAAACCAACGAGGAAAGGGATGTCTTTTTTAGTTTGTAGTTTTTAATCAAATGCGAGATTAATAAAAGCAGAAAAACAACAACTACATGCCGCCGGTGGGGTCCGAGTCCATGATCTCCGAATTTAGCTTCTGGTGCTTCACAAACTGCTAGGACGACGGCTGTCCAATCTGCTGCATTGGATGGTATTGATGTGTAGTGTAAGCGAAACTTTAGTGTGTTCACCAGCGCCGCCATCATCCCCAGCGGCGGACGTGGTACGTCCTTTAATACTACGAGCGCTGCGTAGGAACGCGGTCGAACGCAAAACTCGCAGGTCATGGGTTCAGATCTCACCGGCGGCATGTGGTTGTTTCTTTCTTCTGTTTTTATTAATCTCCCATTTGATGAAAAACTACAAATTAAAAAAAAAGACATCCCCTGTTGGCCTACGTCATGTGTGCCATAACCAGTACCTCTTTTCTCTCGTATGCTTCGAAATCTATTCAGACAGAAAGAAAGCTTCATTACGCTTGGCTAGCTTGATTAGACGCTTGAAATGCCTCGCAGGCGTTTCAGCCACAGTATCAACCGCGCTCTCATTCATGTCAAAACTGCATGCGAGAGCGACGTCGTCTCCTTAAGCGAACGTCGAGTGAGGTGCAACCCCCTAAGGGTTGCCTCGTGCCACGTAAGGGGAGGCGGGGTTTGACACATCTGCATTGCTTGGCAATAAATGTTTCAATCACCACCACAAGGTTCGTAATCACATGACCGCATGCGGCGAAGCGGCGGTCGGCGCACAGCGGTCGGAGCAGCCGCGAGTCACGTGGTCTGACGTCACAGCCTGTAGAGGGTCTGTGAGGGGTAAGTACGAAGGAAAGTGTGGAACCTACAGTTATTGTGCTGCAGTTTAGCAGGGATGTGCTAGCACGCAAAGGGAAACTCTTCACAATCCGCATTTTTCACAACACGTGGCGCCCTCTGGGAAGTGGACAAAATTCGTTTGCTACTTGTTGAAAACGCACGTGGAAGACGCCAGTTTCGCGTGCGAAGTGGTAAGTGTGTGCTTGACAGCTGCCGCATGTGCCTTTCACTAACGTGAACTGCGCATGCCTAGCAGTAGCGGGCGGTTTCATTTTTAAGCAGTGTATCTGAAGGAGAATACGTACGCATGCGCAGAGCAGCCTTGGGAAAAAAGCTTGTCACGATATACTCGGTAATGCGTTGTCAGATCGGAGTTGTTGCAGCCGATTTCTGCCGTGATAGTCGTGAGCGCGCCCCTCAGCTATCTGCGAGTGATGACGTGATCTGGTTACTTCACCATCGTGTTCAACGCTGCCCGACCAACGAAAGCGTCATTAGCAGCTGTGCTGCATAACTTGCGGGACGGTCACCACCTGTAAAGCGGATTTCAGCGGCAGTTTCGGCGTAACGCGGTGCTGAATGCTATTGCCTACGTCACACTGCCGTACAGTCGCCGGCAGGTACATCTGATATTAGAATTTGCCGGATCTTGTCGTGCAGCGCATCTGCGGCCAGCGTTCAGCTAGAGCGTTTTCGCCCTCGGTTCCACCCCCCGCACGTTTATGGCTCTGGCCTCGTGCCCACGTGCAGCGTCCGGCTCGGCATCTCGGCTTCTCCGATGCACCTTTTGTTGCTCCCATGCGTCTCGGTGCCCGTGTGCTGTGCGATACTGGGGCACGTTAAAGATCTCTGTAGTCGGATACAACTTAATTCCGCAGTGAAGCACCGCCCAAAATCAGCCTCCGCGCACAGAATTCCTCCTCGACGAAAAAGTATAGTCCACTGCTTAAACGTTTCTTGTTACTTAAACAAGAAGCTCATCACAAGAAAAAATTACGAGGTCTAGAATTTTGATATGTGTATTGTTTGATATAGTGAAACATTAAAAGATAATTTTGTTGACAGTTGCGATTGGCCACCGAAGTAATACAGGATACAGCCGCTCAGTGTTAGCAACTGCTGTTCTTTCTTTCAGTTAAATTATTCCGGAGCCGTCCATCGACATTCGCTCATCCAAACGATGCTGCCAGTGTCGTCGCAACGGTTGGATCTGGAATCCGCGCCCAAACATTGATGTCGATCGATTGAAGTATAATTTACTTGCATAACCGGCCGCTGATTGCGGCACCGGTACTTCCATTTCTTGGTCTTTTCTAACTTAAACGAGCTCCTTTTTCGGTGAGTGTGGTCTCTTTTTAAATTGGAGCGTATTACCCAATTGGTACAGGCAAAAGTCTATTCGTCCCGAGTGACCCGTCAAGAGTCGGTGCCACTAAAATCGCGTTCAGAGTGTACACCGAATATTGTATATGTTTCGTAAGTATACAGTCTTTTTTCATACGCTTAGATCCCAAGGGCTTCGCATTCTGAGCCATGCTGTGAGGATATCATTATCCTAAAAAATTAACTTTCTTGAAGATGGGAGGAACTCTCCCCCTTACTTCCGAGAGCTAATACTTCGAGAGTGTTGCAAATAAGAGCTCCGCTGCGCTCCTTACAACCAAACTGTTTCGGCTCTTTTATTTGGTCAAAGGCTGTACATTATCTGAAGAGTAAGCCCGGAAAGTATGAAAAAGGCCGTCACCCAAGCAATCTACAAGTTAGATGAAATATTGAAACAGACCTAAAAGAGTTGAAAAAAAATGAACCTACAATATTTCTCAACGAACCATAAATTTGCGGCAGCCCTAAAATACGCATTAAGCTCTTTATTCTACAAATAACTTCGCACACGGCACTCGCATTGCTTTCGAGGCGAAATGCTAGAGGAACGCATACTGCGCGACATCAGTGCACGTTCATTAAGGAAACCCAGGTGGTCGAAATTACGCGCATCCCTACACTGTGGTGTCCCTCATAGCCCGAGTCATTCCAGGACGTAAAGCGCCGTTGAACGAACACAGCATACACCCCAAGGAAATAGTTGCTTCCTTTATTTTAAGATACCACGGGACTAACGCATTAGAAAATATACTGCACCAGACTTAGTGTTTATCTTCCTTTTTAACAGTATCAACAGTTCTTTTCTTGTGTTATGCGTTTCCGTATAAGGCACCGGTATAGAGAGCCATACGCGCTGTAAGGAGTGACTTGCATTGGCAAGTTGCCAATGGCAGTGGCAGCTGAGCGCACTTCGAGGAGCAATTCGGCCAAATGGGCACGGGCGTGGTGATTTTTCCTCGCTGACGCACGAGGATGAGCCGGCAGCAGTTCACTGCGCAGATGTTTTTACAGGCTATCCTGCCACATGGCGCCGCTTCACCTTGGTGAGTTGTTATGACAGAGAGATATAAATCGACGCAGACAAAAAAATATTCTTTCTAATTTTCATCTGGTTATCACTGCACCTGCTACGTTCGCAGCGAAGCCCTTTAGTACGGACCACGTGATTCTATTTTTGTAGGACGTTGCACGCGGCTGCACTTGCGAGTACTGGAAGCCAGCGTCGTACAAAAGCATTGTCGCTATAGGTATTAAGACACCCTGTGTGCAGTCATCTTTGTCGACAAGGAAACATGAGAACCACGTCTTTCTTCGTGTTAGTGTTTGCCGCTTTCATGCGCGCGGAATCTGCTTCCCGAGGTAAGTTATCCAAAATTTCTATATTGTTGGTGCGCTATCGAAGTAGATGTAGAGCATGAATAGTGCAAGAAAAGGGTGAACTTTTGTTGGTGAAAGAATATAATTTTTTGCTCGTTATTTTTCACACTGCAATATGGTTTGGAGTTAAGCTTGCCTATTGGCCAGTAATCGATAAACCAAGTACCTGCATATGAATAACCGCCATGCTACTGAGGCAAATGAACTGAGATATTCTTCAATTCCGTAATAAACTAAAGCTTCTTGTGCTTCTGAAAGGGGCAGAGAAAACAAATTTTTGCTTGGGTGCTTTCTTCTTTCAAGTGACGCGTTAGAGAGTAGTGTACGTGATCAACCTTTTGTAGCCACCTACGACCGCTAAATTATTTATAACTTCTTGATGCTGTTTCGGTTTCGTTTTCATGAGCTGAACGGGAAAGCTTCTTTTGAGCCCATGCGTACCAGTAGGCAACGCATGAACGCCGTCATGATCCAATGGTTTGCGTGTGTTGCCAGCTGTTTTGACGCTTGCTAAATCTGGACAAAGAACGGAGTTGGAACCTGGCAACGTAGTCCGTGGGAAGATGGCGGTATGCGGAGTAGCTCTCGACGGCGCTAAACTGCTGTAAACACTGCGAAAATCGCCGCGTTTGGATCATTTCCAATTGCATGTAGTGTCACATACCGACCGTAATTTCATGCAGGTGGCTTGTGTCTAGTGAGTTGTTATTCGAAGGCAAGTACCGCTATTGTGACGCGCTTGGAGTGTATTTCGTCCGTAGAGAGCGCGGGATTTTGTATGTCCTCTGTTGCCGAGTGCAAATACACGTCTGAAATTTGCTTTAGCCCCAAAAGGACAAACACAATTCGCAAAGGAGACGTATGCCCAAGGTAAATGGAGCAACTGCTCTGCCTGGTTTGTTTTGAATGTTCAGCATTTTGTTATATTAAATGTCGAAGGTTTGTTAAATTACCGCGGGCCTGTCGCGTTTTTTTATCTTTCTCCTTCGCCGAGGAAGACTGTGCTGTGTCTTTTCTGGCGCGGGACGAGCTCGTAATGGTTTTTTTAGTACGCAGCAACGCTCAAAGCTTCATCACGAACGACTGAAACAAGGTGGAGGTGGAAACGTATGCAACAGCATGTACCGCTCCGGAATCTTCCCGTTTCATGTCTAGCATTGTGCGCACTAAATTATGGGTGCTTGGTTGGTTGTCATGGTGCTTTTGTGTGTGTGCTTTTGCTGCTATGTATGACTCTACGGTAAAACACTGACCAGAATTAAAGCGCAAAAAGACGGCACAAAGTACGAGAAAAAAACGACAGGAGCGCTCTACGTTTTTCCTGAGATTGTTTTTTATTCCTCTGGTTTCAAAGCCTATTTATGAGAATCTACTGCCGCTAGTGCTTTATACGCATGGGATAAAATGGGTCTTGCGATTACATGTATGCTGTCTTGTTTTCATGCCTCATTTCCTGTCACTGGCTCTCTTCGGAGGGATAATGCGCGGTGTCACATGCTTGAGCTGAAGATCATAAGTGTGCCTCTTCTTCGTATAATAAACATGTTGGTAGAGTGCGCATGCATTGTCCTTGCGCCGTTGTCGTAGCGCGGCCGTTCATTTCAACAGCGTTACGGTTTGGTTTATGGTTTATGGGGTTTAACGTCCCAAAGCGACTAAGGCTATGAGAGACGCCGTAGTGGAGGGCTCCGGAAATTTCGACCACCTGGGGTTCTTTAACGTGCACTGACGTCGCACAGTACACGGGCCTCTAGAATTTCTCCTCCAAAGAAATTCTAGCCGCCGCGGCCGGGATCGAACCCGCGTCTTTCAACAGCGTTACCTTTAATTACCGCATGCATTAGGGCTAAAAAACGTAAAGGTAATAAAAACGCATTTAAGCAAGAACACCTACATCCTTTATAAGTAGCACCAATGTGTAACCTTTTCGAGCAGACTGAGGACATGGCGTTAAGAAACACAAATACCGTGAAAAAGTAAACGGCAGCAAGGTTCATTCGCCTGGTGTCATCCGCCTTTAAAGAGAGTCCCGAGAGCGGGAGATTTTCGTTCACACGCTGTGCAGTACACAGTTCTCGCGAAACGTGTATATGTATCACTTCCCGCGTTCACTCACAAATGATGCGAAATGCCCGATCCTTTTGGAGCTTTTTCCATGCATCAACGCACGAAGGTTGCAGCGCGGTGCACGAGACGCTAATTACTCTTTGTCGTATGCAGCTCCTTGCATTAAGTACCTTGATTCCATAGCTTAAGCAACTTGTAATCAGATTCGAAACCAGAAGTTTGAAATCGAAACTCCGAGAGCGTTCACTCCGGAACATGTTCACAATCGTCCGACATTAAAAGAAATGGCCACAACCAGTAAGCTAAAGATTACAAAATATGTTTAAAACATTGAAAATATGCGTATTAAGAGTGACATAAAATTAATTTCTCTGCCGAAGTTTTCCGAATTCAAGTTCATACTTCACCCATCCTTGACATTGCGAGAAAAAACTATGCTGGCCACAAAAGTGTGTTTTAAGATGGCGTCCAAGATGGCAACTTACAAGCGTGGACCGCTTTGCTAGCTCAGCTTTACCCCCGTGGCTGAACATAGTAACTCTATGGGCTGAACGATAGTGTTATAGGTAGTGTTTAGGTCACGTCAGATAGAAAAAAACAAACAGCATATAACTGATGATAAGTCGTTCATTGTCATTCCAGCTCTTGATGCATGTTAATTGAAGTGTTGTAGTGAATTAGAAGTACGTATCAAAGACAGTATTTTATGTTTTCTTTTGTGGCTCAAGTGACGCACTACGCGTCAAAGCCATCGGTCGGTTGAAGAAAACGAAACTGAAAAAAGCGTAGAGAAGAAATTCAATTATATAGTGCTTGTAGCTGAATACCACGTGGTAAACTATGTATTTTAATGGCTAGTGCATTAAAAGAAGTGCATTATTTGAAAGAAGAAAATATGCAGTTAAAATTAGTGTCTATGGAGTGTTTCCAGTTCTTTAATTCCGTCTCATCATGGCTCGTCTTTAGACCTTTGGTAGCAAAAATGTCTTTTGGCATTCCACGCACAGTGGTAACTCCTATGGTATTGAAGCTGGTGCTGTAAGGAAACCCACAGAAAGAGGACGACACAGCAAACAAGAAAGTTGTTCTTTGTAGTCGTTCTTCTTTCGACAAAAAGAAGAGTTCGTTTTCGTTGCGTCGTCCTCTGCCTATTGTCTTCCTAATAGCGCTAACTTCAATTCCAGAGAATGAGTGACCAAATAGCTCTGCACCAAGATCTACTAACACTCCCATGACCTAGAGCAGAGGGATAGCTTCCGGTTGGTTGTGTTGGGCGTGCCCATCTACCAAATGGCTTAGCTCGCTACTTTTTTGAACAGAAAGTTGCCTATTCCTTGTGCTTACGTTGTGGTCGATGTATATCTGCTGACACCGCCTGAAATGAAGTCCGAACATGCTTCCTAGACACTCTGAGGCGGTTACAATATATGCATACGGTTCCTTTTCTTGCAGCGTTTTGCATTACCGTTACTTCGCCTGATTTCCGTACTATCAGTGCGGTAGGTCCATTTACGCATTTAATTTATGCAAAATCATGAAACTCTTCATTACTGCACAAGAAATATAGCAAATATTCACATTTAAGTTAGGGATCTTGCATTCCCTTTTCCATTGGCTATTATTAATGAACACAGAATGATGACCTACAATACTGACTATTTTAAATGCCGCTATGAAGTAATGTTTAAAAGCAATGTTTCAATAACTTTTTAGTCAGTGTGATAATAACTAGTCTCGTCTTCCGAATGTTCTATTTTCAGAACATTGACGTTACCCATATACACAACGCAAATGTACTCTCCAGTCTAACGAACTGCGCTTTTCTGCCAGAGCGACTGTTACGAGAACAAGACCATCGATATTTGCACCCCTTTCAACGTAAGTGATTGTTTTTTATCGCTAGTTTTAACACGTTTTGGCCATAATTCATACCGCAAGATTTCGGAGTGAGCTCGTAGGCTTTGAAACTGGGTTTAATTTTTGTCGCATACTGGTCATCTCATTTCAGGAGAAGGATGCAGAGAAATTTCGCGATCTGATAAGAGTGAGTTCTTTGAAAAAAAAAGAAGCCATTGAATTCTATATTCTGTTACATAGTGCAACGAAAATTGCATCTTCGCACGCAGATAACGAAACTGGAACTTTATTCTCAGGCTGGGTACATTTATCATTCATTTCGAATGGGCACGAGCTGAGTAAACTAAAGATTTGTCCTCAATAATTTCTTTTTTTTTTCAGTGCATTATCTCCGACACAGACGACAAGGTACAATCGCTGGCGTATCTGCTAAACGATACCGTGGCATCTAAGCTTCCAGAAGACCAGCGAGGCCACAGCTTCTGTACGTACATCGGGCAGAGATTTTTTCGAAGGAGTCTTTATGTCTTGAGTGCAATTTATTTGGCGAAAAACTATGTTGAGAGGTTCAGCTAAGGGCTATACCGACTGCCGGAGTTAAGTTTTTCTTACTCTCTGAAGTATTCCACGTGAGAGTTTCGCAATAACGTCATTTTATAGCAATGGACTGCCGCCCTTAGATAATTTCTTTATGCCTTCAATTTTCAATACAGAAAAGAACGCGAGGCTGCAAATTTCAGGCAACGGGCAAAAGAGGCATGTGGAACATCGACAATGTTTTAACCTGGGAGCTGTTCAAAGAACAAAATACTTGCTAAGCGCTCTGAATGCCGCCATACGAACAACTTGAGAATCACGCTACTACAACTGCTACCAGACAAAAAAAAAGGAGTGGAATTACGGCTACAGATGTTAGACAGTCACAATAAAGCACATAAAAAAATAAAAACAGGAAAGTAAAAGATGTGTTGAAAAATGCGAAAAAAGGTGCTTCTCAAAAGTTTTAGTCTTTTCCCCCGGATTGCGTTCTATATTCGCTGAAATAAATGAATTCAAAATGAAAAACATATATCTGGCTGCTTGAAAGAGTGGAAAAAAATATTGGTGAAAGAAAGGCCAGAGAAGCACAGAGGCAAGGCCTTCACTTGCGCTAGCAGACCGCCGCCGCCCGGAAAGGAGGATTTGTTGCCGCTCAAGTCAGCTGATTCTCCCACAGCATTCCTGTAGTGGGAGGGATGGAGGAGATAGCGGATAAGTGAGCAGGCCCACACAGAAGGGTAAAGTATGGGAATGGTGTCTGCAGCGCGGAGACTGAGGGACGTCCGATAAATCCCGCAAATAATGGAGAAGTGTAGATGTTCAGTTGCTTTTCGAGGCTGAAGGAGGTATGCCGGCCTATGTCGTGAAAGCAACAGATGAGGAGGCCGACAGCTCTGCCTAGCGAGGCTCATCTTGCAGACAGAAGAGGACACGGGAAGGGGCCTGCGGCTTGAAGCTACCTCCCTGACAGAATATGAAAACGTTAGTAAATTGTAAATTGGTTTTTTTGAGGAAAGGAAATGGCGCAGTATCTGTCTCACATATATCGGCGGACACCTGAACCGCGCCGTAAGGGAAGGGAGGAAGGTAGAAGTGAAAGAAGAAAGAGAGAAAGAGGTGCCGTAGTGGAGGTCTCCGGAATAATTTCGACCACCTGGGGATCTTTAACGTGCACTAACATCGCACAGCGCACGGACGGACGCCTCTTGCGTTTCGCCTCCATCGAAACGCGGCCGCCGCGGTCGGGTTCGAACCCGGGTACTACGGCTCGGTAGACGAGCGCCTTACCACTGAGCCACCGCGGCGGGTTGAAAACGTTAGTAGAGTCAGCTAAAATGAGCCTGATGGCTTCACTCTATGCTAGGAGGGCCATGCAAATAAGAAAAACAAAATAAAAGTGTGCTTTCCGCGACGGCTTGAACAGTGGACATATGTGATCGGGAAGTATATAGCGGCAGGCCAACCGTTAGTCCGCAAAGGTGTTGTTTTGATTGCAAAAAGATGGTCACATGAGTTTTGAGTAGTCGACCTACCGCATTGGTTTGTACATTTGTAATGGCGCCTATGTTTAGTTTCATTCTGCATTTACATCTGCGCGAGGTTGTGGACGCGAAGCCTCCTTCGCGTTGAGGCCAGTGTATTTGCATAACGAGTCAGTTCTCTTCGGTTAAATGCAGTTCAGTGGCTTGCACACATTGGTCGTCGTCATTGTTTCAGCTTGGTCGATGGCTGCGACGTGTGTTGATACTATTATTAAAGCGATAGCTTCACTACGCCAGCCACTTCGCCCCGTCGAGCGCGGTCGCACCTCGGCCGTATGCCCGTGGCTGCAGCTGTGCGCCGGAGACGCCGCAAGAACCATTGCCTAGCAACCGCCGCGGTGGGCACCTGAACCGCACCGTACAGGAAGAGAGGAAGTGGGAGTGAAAGAAGAAAGACAAAGAGGGGCCGTAGGGAAAAAATGAATCTGAGGAAAGGAAATCACGCAGTAACTTTCTGGCATATCTCAATGGACACCCGTCATCATTTTGTAGAGGCAGGGAGGAAGTGGCAGCGGAAGAACAAACAAAAAGCGGGCCGTAATGAAGAAAATGGATTTTAGGAAAGGAAATTGCGCAGTACCTGCGGTGGTGGTGGTGGTGGATATGTTTATTGCCAATGATATAAATCGTGGGAGCGAAGCCCCCTTCATGACACTTAGATGCCTCCTCAATGTGAGGAGGAGGCACCCTCACAGCGCGAAGGATAGCCCCTGGAGCGCAATCCTTCTGTGAGCTCTAGATGTCATCCGGCGCTGAGGCGCCACGAGCGTCGGTGACGGGAGCGGTCGCATGCCGCGTCGGCTCCGTGATAGATCGCAATCAATTGCGATACATCAAATTTTCCCCCTGTAAGCCTGGTGCCATCGTCTCCAGGAACCTCAGCGGCACCCGTCTACACCACGTTTGTAAAGGTGGGGCCAATTTTTGACCACTTTTCGGGCATTTCAAGTTTTCGTCACGCCGCGGTGGTGCTAAGCCTAACGGCGCCGGGGCCTGCGATGGCCCCGGTCGGGGATCCCTCGGCTCCGGCGGCTCCAAATCAAGTACCGGGTACGACCCGCAGTCCTTGCGGATCGTAACGATGGATACCAACCAATCCCAGGGTACGACTCAAGGCGAGGATCCTCTACCAACCGAGGACGATTACCTTGAAGATATGGTTCGCGTCTGGCGCGGAAAGAAGAACGCGGCGGCGGCATCGAGGGACGCTGGTGCTGGTGCCACCCAGCAACAGGCGCCGGCTAGCTCTACGCATACGCAGGGCGGGAGTGCGCTGAACGCAGCCTCGAAGCGCTCCATGCAACCCCGGTGGCGGCCGCAGTACACGCCGCGTATCGAAAAAGACGACATCGTCGTGGTGCCGAAACCGCGAAACACGGTCGACCTAAGAGCAACTTTTGGTCCTGGACAAGCCGGCGCTGCAATCCGCAGCATCCTCGGGGACGACGCAAATGCAGGACTTGCGGTGTGGCCTGTTTGGGACCAAAACGTGCTAGTATGGCGTTGAAATCAGTCGACGCCGCGGAGAAGCTACTCCGGGATAATGTGCTGCGGGTTGGGGAACGCGAGCTACCGTTCCGGGGACACCCCAAACTCTCCGGTGCGTTCTGTCGCGGGGTCGTGAGTGTTTAGCCTGACGAAACATCTGAAAGTGTTAAAAGAAAACTCTGTGCGGAACCAAATGTGGTGTCTGTGCGCAAGCTGGGGGAACCCCGGTTGCGGTGATCACCTTCGCGGGGACTAAGGTGCCACGGACGGTGTTGTACAGCTACGAACGGCTCCCTGTTCGCCTGTACAAGAAAACAGTGCCTGCATGCCACCGCTGTGGCACAGTGGGCCATCGGGCCGATGCGTGCCCGCGACCGCAGCCGGGGCGCTGCAAACGCTGCGGAGTCCAGGTTCCCGATGCCACTCCTGACGGCCCGGCGGAACATGACTGTGTTCCGAGCTGCCTCATCTGCAGAGGCGGCCACCCTACCGGAGCTCCTGGCTGTGCCGGGCGGTTCCGGAAAGCCATCAAACCCAGCTTCCCATCAGGATCCAAATCGAAGACAAAGACGGGGCCCAAGCAGGCTCCTCCGCCCAAGGCCAAGAAAGCGCCAGCTGATCAGGAAACCAAGGCCAAAGCCGGGCCATCGAAACCAGTCAAGCCCGCGACCCAGGCGGTGCTCCCGGTCCTCAACGCCAGGGACTTCCCGCCCTTGGCACCCGTCCAACCACAGGTGAGCAGTTGGAGTAGGGCAGTCTCCGGGCCCCCTACCCGTCCCTCCCCTACCCGTCCCTCCCCTACCGAAACCGCCCTACAGCAGCAGGTAGAGGAGCTCAGGCGCCAGAACCAAGTTCTAGCGCGCAAAATTCAGGAATTAGAGGCCAAACAGGCCGGGTCATCCGAACCAATGCAAGAAGCTGAGCCAGACGACGAGGATGACGGATCATCCATAGCATCTTGCCTCACTAGCGTCTCGCGACAGAGCGGGGACACGGTAGTTGGATCTACTGGTCGCGTTGCCGGCCTAGAGGCACTGCAGCGCCAAACCGAGCAACTGGAGGAGCAAGTGGCGGCCCTCCCGAATCAAATCATGTCGGCAGTCCGCGAGTCCTTCCAGGACATGTTCTAGGCAGCTTTAACGCAAGCACTTCCCGACCTTATGGCCCAGGTCACTGACTCGGTCCTTAAAGCCGTGCAGCCCTGGGTCAGCACCCAAATTAAGAACGCCACAAGCTGCGATTCCCCTCACCTTAAACGTAAGACAGCCTCCCGCCAGGCAGCGGAGGAACATGGTTCAGGCTCGGCAGCTGGTGGGAGGGTGCGGCCCCTCACTGGGGTTGCGCCGCCTCCCGGCCAGAGCTAATCCGATCGCCCTTAAATAAATACAACAAGATGGCTAGCAGATGTGATAGGAATGCTAAAAATTTTGAAAAATTCCAGATCATCCAATGGAACTGCAGGGGTTTCAGAGCTTGGAAAAAGCGGTCACACCTCCAGCTTTACCTGCAGTCGCTAGGTGACATGCCGGCGCTCATTGCCCTGCAGGACCCCGGCATAGACGCTAAATTATCAGGCTACAGCACCTTTCAGGGGGGCCCCTCTACGTGCATCCTGGTGAATAAGGCTTACACTGTGGTTCAGGTCGACTTAGACTTGAGTACCGAGCAAGAATATACAATGGTCCGAGTACTGCCTCTCAGACGCCGCGACCCGTCAATCCATATCCTCAACATATACTGCCCTCCGCGTAAGCCGCGCGTAACTTTCAATGAAATCTTCCTTCGCGAGATAAAATTGGCAGCCAAAGAGCCTCTAGTGATCGTTGGAGACTTCAATGCTCCCAGCCTTCATTGGGGCTACCACTTCGAACAGGCAAGAGGACGTAAGCTGGCGGAGCTCATCTCCACCCTCAGCCTCACGTTGCTCACGGACCCGGCGTATCCCACTCGAGTGGGGAATTCGGTAACCCGCGACACGTGTCCAGACCTTTCTCTCGTTAAAAATGCTAGAGAGGCTGCCTGGGAGAACTTGGGAGATTCTCTAGGCAGCGATCACCTCCTTCTTCGGATTACACTCGAGGCAAAGGAAGCGCGCAAAAAATGGGGTCAGGCCAAGCTGACCGATTGGCACAAATTCCGGAATCACATTATCCCTCCCGTACTATTTTCCGGCGGCTACGCGGAGTGGGCTAACCACATATACAACATTCAGAAACGACACGTCACAACACTACAAACCACCGAAGAGATCCCCGCAGTGGACACCCAACTCCTGCATTCGTGGGAGGCGCGCCGGAGCTTAACTAAACGGTGGAAAAAGCAGAAAACTAATCGCAAATTACGCGACCGCATAGCCAAACTCACAGAGCAGGCTGCAGCGTATGCTGCCGAGCTCTCATATTCAAATTGGATAGCACGCTGCGACGCCGCAGCTCATCAGATGAGCTCGAAGGGGACGTGGCGTCCCTTTCGCAGTCTAATCGACCCCTCCCAAACGAGAGGAGAGACGCAAAAGCAGCTCCGGCGGGCTCTGCAAGGGTTCCAAGGTACGAAGGCGCAACTTGCGGACACTCTGTGCGACAGATATCTCTGTCGTATGGAGGACCCGCCTGGGCCAGAGTACATGTACTCTGGCAGGCCTAATGAAACACTCGATGCCCCTTTTGAGTTGCACGACCTTCAGGCGGCCTTAGCAAAAATGTGCCGGGGTACGGCTCCGGGACGGGACCACATAACAGTGAACCTGTTGGCGAACCTACCGGACTCAGCCTACCTTCATTTATTAGAATACATCAACCAGATCTGGGACGGGCGTCCACTCCCTCCCGAGTGGAAAACGTCACTTGTGACGTTTATCCCTAAAACAGGTAAGGCCGTGAATACGGACAACCTGAGGCCCATATCACTGATCTCATGTGCGGGCAAGCTTATGGAGACGATGGTACGGGATCGCCTCTCTCCATACCTGGAGAGTAAGGGCTTCTTTGCAGTCACCATGTTCGGGTTTCGCCCTCACATGTCTGCACAGGATGTCCTTCTCCAGCTGCACAGGGATGTAATACGACCCACAACTATGCAACACAATGACAAAGCCATCCTCGCCCTTGATTTAAAAGGGGCTTTCGACAATGTGAAACACGGAATCATCCTGGCCAACTTGAGTTCTACCGATTGTGGGGCTAGGACCTACGCGTATGTAAGAGATTTCTTGCCTAATCGCCAGGCCTTTCTTTGGATTGAGGGCGAGAAATACGGCCCTTACATGATGGGAACACGGGGTACCCATCAGGGAGCAGTGTTATCACCGCTCCTGTTCAACATTGCTATGATGCGCCTCCCAAGCCAATTGGCCCGGGTGGAAGGCATTCAACACGCGTTATATGCACATGATATTACAATTTGAACCACTCAGGGGAGCCTTGGGGACATGGAGGACCGCCTTCAGCAGGCTGCTTCCATAGTCGATGCGTATGCTAATGACTGTGGGCTCCAATGAGTTCCAGCGAAATCAGAGCTTCTGCATGTCAGAGCGAACCCAAAGGATAGGACAGCAATACACATCTCTCTGTCAGGAGGTCCTATTAGAGAGGTGGAGGAGCTCCGTATTCTGGGCCTTTTCATTCACCAGAGACTCAGACCGGACTCCACGATTGCGAAATTCAAGGGAGTAGGCGAACAGGTAGGGCGCATGCTCCGCCGCGTTTCCAACAAGCGGAGTGGTCTGCGGGGAAGGGACGCACTTCGGCTCGTCTATGCCTTCGTGACTAGCCGGATCCTCTACGCCGTCCATATCTCCGCACTACTAAGCAAGACGAGGCGCGAATAGACGCCATCATCCGCAAGGCAACTAAGCGAGCCCTGGATCTCCCGGTGGCTACCTCTAATGCCAATCTCAAGGCATTGGGGGTGCTAAACTCCTACCAGGAGCTGCGGGAGGCCCACCTCGTGAACCAATACACGCGGCTCACCCAGACGGCTCCTGGGCGCCGCCTGTTAAACCGCTTACACATTCAACACGACTGCACTCCAGAGGAGGCGGAGCGTATCCCAGTACTATGGCGCCATATGCTCTGGGTCTCCCCGCTCCCCCGTAACATGGACACCGACATGCATGAAAACAGACGACAAGCGCTGGCTCGGGCTCTTGAGAGACAACACGGCTCCCGACCCGGTGTATACTATGTAGACGTAGCAGGGCCATCGCCCACGGGATTTTACTCGGCCGCTGTCGTTCACCAGGAAATGGACGTTGATGGACTCTCCTTTCGAGCCCCGAATTCAATGCGGGCCGAGGAAGTAGCGATAGCGCTTGCTGCCGCCCACGCCAATTCGAGAATAATCATCACGGACTCCCGAAAAGCATGTGAACATTACTTGGCAGGGGAGATCTACCCCTTAGCTGCTTGTATTCTACGACGGACTGCCACTGATCCAACACCCAAACGAATCATTTGGGCTCCTGGCCACCAGGGCTTACGAGGTAATGAGGCCGCTGACGCGGCTGCCCGAGCGCTTACTCACCGGGCTCCTCATCCCAGCTCTTCTGGCTCGGAGACTAACCAGCCGCTGCTGCGATTCAGGGAAATATTAACACATTATAGCGACAACCACCGCCTTTTCCCGGCCCCGGCAAAAGGGCTGAGTAAGAAGGAGGAGCGAACTTTAAGGCGCCTGCAGACAGGTACTCTACTCTGTCCTGCAATCTTAAAGCATTACGATCCTAACACGGATGGGCGATGCCCACACTGTGGGAAGGTCTGTGATATCTTCCACATGATGTGGGCATGTACTCAAAATCCCCACCTTCCCCCTTCCCCTACCCCTTCCAGAGAGGCATGGGAGACTGCCCTCCTCAACTGCTCCTCCCTTGAGTCCCAAAGGGCTCTGGTGAAACGGGCGAGAGACGGGGCCTCGTCATGCGGTGTCCCGGACTAGGGACGCCGACCATGTAGCGGGGCCACTCTGTGGCTCCCAAACTCTTTTTCGCAAAATAAAAGTTTTCACCACCATCCGGCGCTGGTCTTCAGCGGACGAGCTGGTCAGAAGAGACTCCCAGTAAGACTCCGCCGCGTTTGGTGATGGGGGATGAGGGAATGTGGGGCATATAGGAGGGTGTATAAGAAGTATCCTGGTTTGCCGCAAAGTTTGCATGATGACGGGAATTGGTCTGGGTATTGTGCATGCAGCAGTATTGGGCATGGAGCAGTCCGGGTTTGTAATTGTCGCCAATGTGCAGCCTGCGCTATGGTGAGGGATGGAGATGGGGGTGCGTATTCCCTTCGTTTGTCTAGGTAGTACGAGAGAATATCACGGAAGGAGAGCAGGCGCTCCGATGTTCGTAGAGGGGGCTCGACTCCTGCCCAGAATGTGGGATCTCGGGCTAGGGAATAAGCCTCCTAGTTGCCAGGGAGGTCAGCATGTGCTGGCGTTCAGATGAGGGTTACGAGGCGCCGGGGCTGCCAGAAACGTAGTAAACGAGCAGCGGTGCTGGATATGTAGCTCTTGGCATAATTTAAAATGGCAGATTTGGAATCGGAGATAGTTTTTATGGCAGATGTAGAAATGAGAGCAAGTGCGACGGCTGCCCCTTCTGCCTCCGTGGTCGAATTGGTAATGATTGAGCTGGAGGTTATAAGCTTTGCATTATTTCGGCTACCACCAGGGCCATACGGGAGCCTGTAGTATATTCCGCTGCGTCCACATAGACCACCTCATGGTCCTCGCTATACTGTTTGTGGAGGGACCGAGCCCTTGCTGCTCGGCGTTCTGTCTCACTCAGGGTGCATGTTCTTGGGGATGGGGGTTACGTTTGGGTTAGAGCGGAAGGTAGCAGAAATGGGGACCCCCTCGGTAGCTCTGTAATTGGGGTCAGGCTCAACTGGGACAATAAAGTACGGCCAGCCGCTGAGTTGGATAGACGGGATATTTTGCCTTAAAGGTAGCTTCCTTGAGCTCCTAAAAGGTGTTGTGCACACCGAATTTGAGGAGTCGGTCGTTGGATGTGCTGGGGGGAAGACGGAGAGCCGTTCTCGTGCAAATACGTAGGAGCGCATTAACCCGGTCTCTCTCCTTCTGGTTGAGGGGTAAGTATGGAGGGGCATATGTTGTGCGGCTTATGATGTAAGCCTGGGTGAGGCGAGTCGTGTTCCGCTCGCGTAGGCCAGCCCAGCGGTTCGGTATGCGGCGAATCAGTCGAGTGGTGTGTTCAGCGCGTGTTTGAAGTGTCTTTATGACTTCTCCGTGCTATCCGTGGGAGTGGAGAACCAGTCCTAGCACGCGGATTTTGTGTACTAGCGGGATGGGATGGGTACCTAGGGCGAGGGAGATGGGTGCATTGACTGACTCTTGTTGCTTGGGCCGGAAGAGAAAGAGCACCGATTTTGAAGGGGAGCAGGTCAGGCCACGCTCCGTACATATGCGTCGATGGTGGTTAGTTCCAATTGTACGCATTCTTCTATTTGGGCATCACTACCATGGTTTGCCCAGACGGTGATGTTGTCGGCGTAGAGGCTGAAATGGATGTCGGGAATTTGAGGAATTTGAGCTTGCTATTGAGGTACACACTAAGCTAACCTAGAAAACCTTACGAACCTTGGAGTCGGCACCAGGATGTACAACTACATCCGAGCCTTCCTCAGCCTCAGCACAGCCACGCTTACCTTCGGCGACTACAGCCTGCCAAGGATCACGCTGGAAGCACGAGGTACGCCCCAGGGAGCCATCCTCTCCCCTATTTTATTCAACATCGCACTCCTTCACCTACACACACAGGAAAAACACGAGGGAGACTGAAAGAGTGCTCTTTCAGTCTCTTTCAGTCTCCCTCGTGTTTTTCCTGTGTGTGTTTTTTCTGCGCAATTCGTACCTACAACATTAGACTTAACAGAGCCTATTAAGTGCCTAAAGGGGTTCCAGATCTGAGGCAGACTCATATTGCCATCAAGCTTGTTGCAGATTGATTCCCACTTTTGATGTGAAAGTTACGCTGTTTCTATCTCTTTGTTAAGGCGGGCGAGGCGACGCTTAAGTGTCCGGTTCCATCTCTGCCTTTGCCAGCGTCGCTCTAGGCCTGTTTTAGCCTTCCATAAATGGAGGAGGCGGGAGTCAATTGTGTCGCTTGGGCGGTCTTCGGGTAGAGTACGAGTTACGGATCGGACATAGCTTTTCAGCTGCTCGCTCCATTCGGTTATGTCCGTGATGGGCGCGAGCTGTTCTACATGAGCGGAAAGAGTCCCACTTTGTGAGAGTCGAGCCCCTGGGAGGCCTGCGGTGTAGTTGAATGTTTAAGAGAATCTCGATGATGAAGCGGTCGCTACCTAGATTATCTTGTGTGTTGCACCATGTGGCGTGAGGGAGGCGATGTGCGAAGCTGAGGTCTGGCGCAGTGTCTTTACACAGACTGTTTCCCGTGCGTGTAGGAAAGGTGGGGTCTGTGAGCAGGGAGAGACAGGCTTGTTGAGCGGCTGACCATACCCGACGTCCTTTAGGTGTGTCGTGTGGGTAACCCCAGGCTGTATGTGGGGTGTTAAAGTCTCGCACGACGAGTAAGGGACACTTGTTGGCTATGCGCTTCGCGAGGGTAAAGAGGTGTTCGAAGTTATCTTGAAGGCACTTAGGGTGGCTATATACATATAGGATGAGGATACTGTTCTCTCGAGCGTGTTGCGGCACAAGCTCAATTAGAAGGTGGTCAATGTCTTCAATCACTTTAGAGTTGGAGATGGTGGTGATTGAACGACGAACCAGAAATGCTACCCGAGGGGGTGTAGGAGATGTGGGCAGAACAGGAGCATATCCGGGTAGGGTGAGTGCGTTTGAGGGTTCCTTCAGGGCAAGGATGTCGGGTCCTGTAGCGCAGGACAGCATTTAGTGGATCACCTGACGCTTCTGGCCAAATCCCCGGCGGTTACACTGCCAGAGGGTAAGACTACGGATTGGAACTGCCATCAGGACAATCTATGGAGGAGGGAGCTGTAGCGGGGGGTTGGGAGCCCTGAACTATGGAAGGGATAGGGTTGCCCTGTTCTTCTGGTGCTTTGGGCTTCTTGCGTCTGTTTGGTGTGAGGTCACGCTTTGGGAGCCGGGACTCAAGATCTTTACAGCGGTCAGAGAATCCTTGCGTGAGCACGTCGAATCGATGGTTAAGAACAGCGTTGTCTTCTGTTATGCGGATTACTGCGTATTTGAGGGGTGTGCATTCCTCGTTGATGCGAGTTAAACCGTCCTGCAATTTTGCCTCAAAGCGAGCTGCAAACGTTTTAAGCAGGGTTGGTATGTTGTTTAGTGAGATGGGTGTGGAGGGAAGGGGCGTTGTGCACGGAGGTGAATTTGTAAAGGAATCAGTGTCAACCTCTATTGCTAGCAAATCAGGAGAGGAATTAGGCTCGGAGTGGGTGGACGAGGTATGGGCGGTAGGCGGGCTGGGGGGGCGGAGTTTGGGATATGGTAGAGCGGGGGCAGGTGGAATGGTAGAACCAGCGGCAAGAGCACTTATCTGGGCTTCCAGCTTGGCGATATGTTGACGGAGGGCAGCGGCTTGTGCTCGGGCTGCTGTAGCTTCTACTTTAGACACTGCTGCCTCTTCCCGTGATTTTTCCAGGGCTTGTTGCAGACTGGGTAGTACTGTCAAGGATGTCATGTGCCTGTGTGAAGAGGGGGAGGTGTCCCAGACTTGTTTCAACGGTACTGTCCACGCTTGTTTGTTTTGGTTGGGCTGGGTGAGTCCGGACGACAACTGGGGAAAATTGTCTTTGGATAGGACCAAGTCTTCAAGCTGCGTTTGTTGGTGGTTTGGCTGTTTCTGTGGCTGGTGGAGGTTTCGTCCTTGCAGGATGCCGCGCCTGTCAGGTGTGGGCCCTCGTACAGAATGCACTTGGGCGTGCAAAGAGTGCCTTGTTCGGAGTGTTGTGTTCCACAACAGGGGCAGATATTTGTCTTGGGGCTCGGGCATACGTCGTGGCGGTGGCCCGGCTGTCTGCAGTTAGTATAGGCATCCGGACTGCCACGGTATGGGGTGCAGCGGTGGATGGCTCCCGTGTATTAGATGGAGGGGGATGATCGGGATGGAGTGTGTCTTTCCCATGCGTCGTGCTGCTAGTATGGTGTATTCCGGATTTCTGATGACCATGCCGTGGTAGAGTTGCGTTGGCGTCTCGTCGTCATAGACGTTCGTGATGACTTCTCTGGCAACCCCCGGTGGTGGTGCCACGTATGTCGCGCACGGACATGTTTTGTCTCCGATGGTGAGGGAGTCCAGCGTCTTGAGAGTCTCGACTGTTGGGAAATGTGTGGTTGCCATGGTGAAAGTATTGTTGGTCGGGTGGATGCGCAGGCAGAAGTCGTCCGGTGGAAAGATATCGAGCTGGGTCTGCGCTGTCTTCAAGAGCCGGGGTCTTGGGACATCTTGGAGTCGTAGTTCACCTCGCGGGCGAACGACTACTCGAATAGCGTTAGGTGGGAGCAGTGGTAACCGCTTGCTGCGCTGCACTGCGAGGCGAGCCTCCTTAGTCGCAGGTGGTATACGGGCCGGCGTCTTGCCGCTGCCGGTTACGGCTGCTGCGTCGCGCGACGCGTTGTTGGCTTTCGGGTGAGCTGCGTCTCAGGTTGTGTTGTCGGAGCGTTAAGGCTTCGGCGAACTGGCCGGTCGGGAGGCGTAGGCTTTATATATAACCGGTGTCCAGTCGCTTGAGTTTTGCTCTTCCGCGGTGACGCTTGGCCTTCAACCGTTACCTCCATGACAACGGCTGCCGTCGCCGACGGAGTCGGCGGAGGGGAGGAATCCGAGTTCGGCCTTGCTGTGCGGCCTGGCGTCTCGGTCCGATAGTCGCTCTTCTCTCAGAAAAGGTCCGAATTTGCCCGTAATGGGCGGCTTCCGTGTCCTCCTTAGACACTTATGACGATTTTCGAGCAGATTAGTGGGCGTAGGAAAGATTGGGTAGGAGACGCACGTGCCGTTTGCCGGAGCCGACGTTGCAGGCATCCGCTCCCGTTGGCCCCCTAGCGGCGAATCCCAGTAACTGTGAATCCACGTCCAGGGGCGATAGGATAGGATAGGAAAACTTATTGTCCAACAGACAGAGGGTAGCCAGAGGGCTACCCGCCTAGACGAGGGCCGAAAGGTCTTGACTCTCGGCGGCGGCTTCGGGCAGTCGGACGAGTTGTAGCTGAGTCGCCGGGTCGGAGCTCAGTAGTAAGGTCTCCCATTGATCTTTCGTCTTTTACCTCGTCCATCCCGGGGGTCCTGAGGACATTCCCATAGTATGTGGTCCAAGGTGGCCCTAAGGTCACAGTTTGCGCATTTGTCTGAAAATTGCCCTGGGTACATTAGACTCCAGAGGGCCGGGTTTGGAAAGGCGTAAGTTTGTAACCGGCGCCACTTGACGGCTTGGTATCTGGACAAGGATCTATCCGCTGGAGAAAGTCTAGCTCGTTGCAAACGATAGTGCTGTGTAATTTCTGTGTATGTCACCATGCGATCCCTGTCGGTAAAGACCACCTCGCTCGGGTCCGCCCGGAAGGAAAAGCCTCGGGCGAACTCGTGGGCCGTCTCATTGCCAGGCAGGGATGCAATTGCTGGTGTCCAGACTGGTGTAATCTTCCGGTCTATTACATGACGGTTTAGAATTGTATTCGTTAGAGGGGAGACCCGGCCCCTGCTGAAATTTAGTATGGCTACTTTGGAGTCACTGATGATGTACCTCGCTTTTGAGCCTACATAAGCCAGTGCTATGGCAGCTTCCTCGGCAGTCTCTGGGTTACCCGTGAGTATGGAGGCACTTATTTTGAGGAGTTGTTTAATATTGACGACCGCAATGGTCATCGTATTCTTACCATACTCAGCGGCATCCACGTAGACCACGTCCTCGTCTTTGTAGGAACGGAAGCGTTTCTCTAGCGCCTCTGCCCGTTTGGCCCGACGCAGTCAGTGATGAATAGGATGCATATTCCTCGGTAATGGGGGTACAACTATATTGTCCCGAATTTCTCCGAGCATGTCAACTTTGGCTTTTGTTCTGTTATCTCGGCCCAGATTGAGTTTTTCTAGAATGGCCCTACAGGTTGTGGTCCCGGCTAAGCGTTCGATTTGGGACGTAATAACTGCTTCCGTAATTTCTTCCAGAGAATTGTGCATGCCTATCTCTAGGAGGCGGTGAGTGGATGTACGGATGGGCAATCCTAGAGCTTGTTTCGTGCACCGCTGATAACTCCATCTATCTTTTCCTTTTCTGAAACTCTAAGATCAAGCAACGGGGCAGCATATGAGATAAAGCTTACTACGAACGCCTGTACCAGCCGCAGGAGATTCTGCTCTTTCATGCCGTGTCTCCTGTTGGCAATCCGCTGTATGAGTCGCATCGTTTGTTGCGCGCAATTTTCCATCTTAGTTATTGCATCACCGTTATGCCCGTTGCTTTGTATAATCATGCCTACAATTCTGACTTTTTCAACATGAGGAATCTCCGCCCCTTGCATTTGTAATCTGATGTTAGGGATGGTTCTAGTTTGTCTTTGATGCAGCGCTCGATAAAAAAGAAGTTCAGACCTCTGCGGCGAGCATTACAAGCCCCTACGGCTGACATAGTTTTCTACCTCATTTATGGCCTTCTGTAGCGTACGTTCGATGCGCGCGTCGTGTCCATGGGTCATCCACATGGTGATTTCATCCGCATACATGCAGAAGTTCAAGCCATCTATCCCCTCCAGCCTCTTCGGTTAGCCGTATCATAGCCACGTTGAAGAGAAGAGGGGAAAGTACCGAACCCTGCGAGGTGCCTATGCTGCCTTTCACTTTCACCAAAGTGGATGCGCGCTATCCTGACTGAAGGAAAATTGGCAATGTAGTTGTATGTGTGTTCCCCGACGTTTAAAAGAGCCAAGATTTCTAGTATCGCCTCGTGTTTTACATTATCGAAAGCTTTAGTGAGGTCAAGTCCCACTATTACTTTCGCATCGAGCGACTTAGTGCCTAATATGTCATGTTTGAGCTGTATCATGAAATCCTGCGTGGACAAATTAGATCTATAACCTATCATCGAATGGGGGTATAAGTCATTGTCTCCGATGAAATTTAGTCGCGTTTGTATCAGATGTTCCATCAGTTTGCCGACGCTAGATGTGAGGGATATAGGCCTTAGATTTTCTAGATTGAGCGGTTTCCCTGGCTTAGGTATGAAAATTACCTCAGCGGTTTCCCACTGTTTGGGAATCTCACCCTTCTCCCAGCATTCTTGCATGAAATTGGTCAGCGCTATTATAGATTTGTCATCTAGGTTTCTTAGAATTTTGTTGGTTACACCTTCGGGTCCGGGGCTGATTTGGTTTTCAGCTTTAGTATTTCTGCTCGGACCTCGAATTCGTGAATAGGGGCGTAAAGTTTGCTCTTGGATTTACCCTCATAACGTGGTAAGGAATTTTGGTGGCGGAGCCTATATATCGACAACGAATTGCATCGAGGAGTTCCTGTTCCGAACCTTCAAATTTATAACATAATTTCTGTAAATTTTGTCGCTATGTGAATTTACTACCTTCTGGACCGAGGAGGTGGCGAAGGAGGTTCCATGTTTTGGATAGGCCGATATTGCCCTCAAGCTGGTCACACATTGCTTCCCAGTTCTGATCGCACAGTCTAAGTGCATATTCCTCAATCGCTTTGTTGTGGCGCGCTAGGCGTCTTCTAGACTGCGATTCCACTTTTGTCGCTTTAATCAATTTCCATACTAGCTTTGGCCTCCCACAAATGAAGAAGGCGGCTGTCTAGTACTTCAAGTTCCGCATTGTTGTCGAGTGTTTTAGTCGCATTCTTAGCATCACTGCGGGGTTCCTCCGCCCATTGTTCTATGTTGGTGATTTCTGCCTTTCTCCCGTCCTGGTTACGAGCGTCGCGGAAAGCGTCCCATTCGATAATACGCGGGGAGCGCATTTGGCGCTTGGCAGGGCCAACGTCAGTTTCCGTGACAAGTATATAAGGGTCACTGCCTAGGTTTAGCAAGGATTTTGACCAATCAGCTGTACCCGCATTCTTCACCGGGGTGAGGTCTGGGGACGTGTCAGCGCACACGCTGTTACCCATTCTTGTGGGGGGGAGAGGGGTCGTGAGCAGGGTGAAGCCCATTTGCTGTATGTCGAGCCATAGCTCTCTCCCCTTCGTACAGGGCCGCGGGTAGCCCCACGCAGGGTGGTGGGAATTGAAGTCACCTAGAATAACCAGCGCGTGCTTGTTGCCGATACGCATCGCTTTTCTGAAGAGCGAGTCGAATTTAACTTTCTTTTGACTTGGAGTGCTATAAATATTAAGAATGAAAAAACTGCGTTGGGTCTTTTTGGCCGGAGTATGTTCGACGAGGACGTGCTGTATGTAGCGGATACCCGTGTCATGCTCAATGGCCGTAATGTTCCTTCTAGCGAATGTGGTAACATTAGGTTTGTCGCCTGCGGAGTTAAAAGCTTGATAACCAATTAATTTTGACGCGCCTTCAGTTTCCTGGAGGGCGATAACCTCTGGGTGGACCTTCAGAGACGCAAGGAGCTGCTGGAGGATCGGACTTTTCCGTCGAAACCTCCGGCAGTTCCATTGCCACAGAGAGTAGTTGTTATTCTTTGTGTAAATGGCCATATTGAATTTGCTGAATGGTATTTTCCACAGTTTGCTGCCATATGTTGATGGCTAAGAGCTCATTCCTGTGTCCTTGTGTTACGTCTTTGAGTCCCTGTATTGCGGAGAGAATCGACTGAATTTGGCTTTGCATGTTGGTTTCCAATGCCTGAAATTGCGCTTGCATTTTGTTATCCAGGGCCTCAATCTGGGCCTGAATGTTGGTCCCCAGTTTATGGCAGACTTCCTCTAGCGTAGGTTCGGGTTGTGCGCCCTCTAACGATTTTCTCTTGCTGGGTGGTGGTAGGGATTTCTCCACCACCATCGTACTCTCATGGGTATTATTTCTGGGTTTTTCGGGTTCTGTCGTTTCTTATCTATCTGGATCTTAAGCTGCAGCTGCTTCTTAAGTTCCGCGTTTTCATTTTGAAGGGCCGTAACCGCACCGGTTGATTTTTGCACCATGCGTTTAAGTTGTAAGATATCCTCAGACCCTCAGCGTGGATGAGTATGGAAGACCTTATCTACAAAGCTCACCCTCTTGTGGTCATCCGGCACGTTGGTCTTGTCCGTGGGCGGCGTTGACCCTTGCCGATGAGAGTCAGAGCGTCCCTCGATTTTGGGCCGGGCTCCGGTGTTCCATTTGTTGCCAGTGTTGTCCTGCCCCCTGGAAGCGGAGCGCTTGCGAGAGCTGGAGTGGCCCCTGGAGCTGGAACGATCCCGGGAGCCGGAACGACCCCGGGAGTTGGAATGTCCCCGGGAGCCTAAAGGGCCTTTGCAGCTGAGGCGGTCCCGGGAACTCGAGCGACCTCGGGAGTTGGAGCGTCCCGTGAGCTGGGCGTGACCACCAGAGCCTGTCCCCGACTGAAGGCGCGGGAGGGAGTCCTGTCGCATGTGAAATCCTCCCTCTGCCCTGGTTCTTGGTCTGCTCTGTCGTCAAGACGCGTTGCTCTCGCTGTCTGTTGTTGCCTTGTTCTCACTGTCTTGCGTTTGTTCTTCCCACTGTCTCTTCTTAATTATGTGCGGGGTCCTGTACAGTTCACGGCGCTTCTTGTCTCCGAGTGCGGGCCCTTTCCTAAAGAGGGCACACTTTGTGTCACAAGTATGTTCCTGAGGGGGGTTGCTTATTCCACTTCTTCGACACTTAATGTTCTTTGGGTTCGGGCATACGTCGGCTCGATGTCCGAATTGACCAAATGTCACACAGACCTCATATTTCTTCTTGCAGAGATGGCAGCGTAGCTGCATGCCTCCATAATAATTCCAGTGTGGCACTGTCTCATCTTCAAAGAGTAACAACATGGTGCGAGACTCACGGCCAAGTCGCCTGACTCCCATCACCTCCGTGTTACGCGAGCACTTCCGCATATCTTGAATGACTTCAACGGTGCGCGAGACCGGAATTCCATGTATAACTCCTTTCCCACAGCCGTCCGGAGTAGCCAGGTAGACGAACGCTTCAACGCGTCCCTTTGGCGTTGGAATGGAGCCGATTTTTAGGTACTTTTGCATCCTCTCCGGGCTGTCAGTGCCGATGAGAATCGAGTTTTGCTTGTGGTTGAGGAGTGCGATATCTTCCTTAACTTCCGCCGGTTTAAAATTTGCCGCCATCCTCACCGCGTCCGCCGCTGTTGCGTCAGTGCGTTCCATGATAAATTTGAGATCACCTTTCTGTCTGAGCACTATTTTATGGAGCTCGGGGGAGAGGCGCGTCTGCTGCGTGTCAACAGATTGCCTCGCCAGCTTCCTTCCCTCTCTCTTTATCGCCATTCTTTGCGCTGAAGCTTTGTCTTAACTCCCATCTCGGCTCGTGTCGCCAGCTTGCTCTCCCTCCCCTGTCTGCGAGAGGGCCCTGACTTTGCAATTATTAACCTTAAACCAACCTACTGGGGAGCAGAGCTCTTCAGGCTGGGTACTCTCTCCTTCCACAGTTACTACCATGCGAGTCATGACCGCGACAAGCCAGCCAGTGCGTACACTCTGCGGGCGGCTCGGGGAGCCGCTCACCAGGTTAGGCTGAGCAGCCTTGCCGGGTGGCGTGAGTCCAAAAGTCTCTAGAAATTGCAAAAGAGGGCTTCACTTGCCAAAAAAGTGGTATCGCGGTGGTCGCGAAGACTTCCGGCGCTGAAATAGCACAGTAGTTTGCGAGCACAAACGACAAAACTGACGAAAACATCGAACATTTGCGGAGCGCACATGGGATGCGTCCACTCTCCTCGACGGCGGCGTCCGTCGCCCCCAGCCGTGTCGACAGCCGTATCCAGGGACGGAGAGGAAGAACGAACGCCCAGCGAAACGCAGCGGCGAAAGACTTACTTTGCAATTCGACTCAGCGAGTTCCACTCGGCCAGCTGTAGCTATCGTGTCACTCCAGGTTTAAGCAGAGTTAAACCACAGCCATTTTTTTTCTCCTCCGCTGACGTCCCCCACCTATGAGCACGTGGCAGTGGTAGCGGCCCAATTGCTGCCAGTCGACTAGCAGCGGGATCCTGTCGGCGGTGGTCACTGTCGCGCTTGTTAGACTTGCTGCCCGCGGGATGGGATAGACGACCAAGCGATAAACCGAGCATCGTAGAGGAGCTGCAAGTACGCAGGCCCCACTGCTGCTTATATAAAACTTTCTCTTTCCAAATCAAGGTCGTTACTTAAAGAAATTGGTTCTCATCTCTGCGTTTTGTCCTTCCTCGTGGGGACTTTGAGAAGAAAAGAGGTGTTGCAAGTCTTTTACGGCTTCCCTGACGGAATCTTAGTGTTCACCGATGTATGCCTTCACAGCTGAGTGGATGCCGTTGTGCTCCAGTGTTTGCCCTGAAGGGGGCGGGGGGATTGTATACGTCCAAGGGGTAGCAGCACAGTACAGTCTGCCATCATTAGTCATGTAGCCCTAAGAGGCCGTAATTCAAAGGCGGTATTGCGAGCATGTATGGAGATGGAAAGCTTTGCAGGGGATCTAATTTGCTGTCGTTTGGGTCACTAGGGGACAGGAGCGTGCGCATTCACGGTGCCTGGAGTGAGTGCGTCAAACGAAACGCACTCATTAGGCCAGTAAGGGCATGCTTGCCGCAGTTTCCTTCCGGCGAAGCAGACAGTACAGCCGAATTTGTTAACTTGGAATGCTCTGATTTCATGCAGCTAAGACTGAATCCATCGTGCGAAGGTGCGTCACGGGAAACCGTCTGCCAGAATACCTTAGCAGCCTGATGTGCGAGGACTATCTGGCCATGGTCTAGGTTACGTGCGAGAAACCTGATACCCTTATCGTTCCCGACGTCAGCTACCTGGGCCAAGTAAGTGTAGAAAAGGCAGTCCTGTTTTTAATGCGGCAGCACAAAAGAAAAAAACCTCATCGGGATAAAAAAAATGCCGTCGGTAATAACATTCGCCCATTAAATGGAGTGAAGTGCCGTCCCCAGAATTCCTGTCGACTTGAGAGAAGTGGCGTCACGAGAGCGGAAATGACGTCACTATTCACTAACGGCAAAAGGCATCAACAGTTTCTTGCTATTGCGTTGCAAACACTTTGGTAATTAGGTATCCTCGGAACTTTTTTTGCAGGTCACACTGTGAAAATAGATTACATCATTATTTCATCCTGACATATATAAACCAGCAAATCACTACCGTGGTTGTTACCACATCCGAAACTTTTTCCAGTTGGCTTTCGCATTCTAGTTATTGACTTGCATATAACTGCGTAAGTAGGTTCATTGGAAAACAGCATTGAGGCACCCTGGGCCTGCGTAAAGTCCCAGGCCTGAGCTTTTAAAGCTAGGGCCTGCGTCGTTAAGCGTTCGGTGTCTCCGAAGTGATATGAAGCGAATGCGAGGCCGCTGAACGAAGCCATTAAAACTATCGTGTCCCCCGTATTTTCGCAGACTACCGATGATGAATGTTACACTTCCCTTTGCAACTTCCGTTACAACATTTTTTGGGGGTATCCTGCGTTGACCTGAGTATGACCTGAATGCGTGTCTGTTTTTCTTATTTTTAAGTGCATCCAGAACCTTGAAATCGAGCAGCTGTGTACGGAAGGACAACGTTTGACAGTAAGTACGGGCAGTTGTTGCCGTCTGAACACTAAACTCGGCAAAACTGCCAGAACCATGATATTCAACCGACTTTTTTTATCTCTTGTAACAGGTTTTCATTTTTATACATGTCGTAGTCGGCTGCTAAAAAGTAGTTTTATCTGATATCGGAAAGGCACCTACTTATAACATAAGCATCGCTGCAACGAAATGCGTAATTGTTAGCTCTGCAAAAGCGGAAGTAACTGTCACCTGAAGACGGTCCCTTCTTTGAACCATGCGCATTATGTAAATGTAGAATTCTATTGTTGATTAGGGCTTCAATGAACGTTCAGCATTGCTGTTCTCAAAAGTTTTTGATTTTGAAAAAAAATTATTTACCTTTACCGCACTGCATGGAAGCCGCCATTAGTCGTGCTTAAATAGGTAGAGCAAAATTCATGCAAGTAGAATTAAATACATTTGATATAAAACGAACAGAATCGATTGCGACGCTGCGGTATAAAGTACCGCAGCCTAGGAGTTATTGAAATTTGTGAATAAAAGGCCTTGAGTGTGGTTGATTCGTGAGCCTTAAATAACAGCCATCAAAATAGAAATGGATTTCCTTGGAACTGTTTGGGCTCAAAAATAAGCTTAAAACACAGAAAAAAGTCACAGGATGGTATCACTTTGTAACGCGAGATTCAGTGACAGCTGACAATGTATTTATATTTCATGGTATATTAAGATAGCAATTATGAAAGAGATTTCCTATCTTCATAGTCCTAGAGAGCTGTTTCTGGTTTTACACGCATACTTGCTTTCTGGCTACCTCGCCTTTCCAGTCCGACGCTCTATAATAGGCGCGCAGTGCTTCCGATGACCCCCTCCTCGGCGGCGCACGTCGGAGCAGCTGCTCAAACTGACCGTGTGACAATCCTCCGCTCTGACTATACCCTTCTCTTTCTACGGTAACCGCCCTCCGTTTGGTTCTGGTGGCAACCACTCCCTAGTTACGCTCACATCAGACCATCCTCTGTCCACGAGAAGCCGACCTCCGAATGGTCCATAAGGTAACGCACCCACCATGGACCGTGGATACTAGTACGCCGACGCGTGCCGCTATAAAAAGGAGCGATCTCTCCCTCGGTGCCAGAACAGGTTAATAAGTTGTCTCCAGATATCATCATCTTTATCATATTCATCAGCCGGACTACGCCCACTGCAGGTCAAAGGCCTCTCCCATGTCTTTCCATGTAACCCTGTCCTTTGCCAGTTCCGGCCAACGTATCCCCGCAAACTTCTTAATTTCATCCGCCCACCTAACTTCCTGCCGCCCCCTGCTACGCTTGCCTTCTCTTGGAATCCTCTGCGTTACCCCTAAGGACCAGCGGTTATCTTGCCTTAACCTTCCTGCCTTTCCTCTTCTATATCCTCCTCCTCCTCATTTACATGCCCTGCCCAAGCCCATTTCTTCCTTTTGATTTGGACTAGGATGTTATTAACCGCGTTTGTTCCCTCACTCACTCAGCCCGCTTCCGATATCTTAACGTTACACCAATATTTTTTTTTCCACAGCTCACTGCGTTGTCCTTAAGTTAAACCCTTTTCGATAGCCTCCACGAAGGAGATATATCGAGTCACAAAGTACGGGTATCCGTGACCTGTGGCGACAAGGTTGCAAAGCACATCTTCAGATGATCTTGAAGTGAGTATTGCAAAAAATAAACTGATAGGCAATTCTTCGCGAATAATTTGAATGCGTTAGAAGCCAAGCGTTCGTTATATCCGAGGTGGTACACGTAGGTTTGTTATATGCGAGATAAACGCAAAAGTACGTTACATCCTAGGCCCACACACAATAGTTCGTTGTACCCCAGGTAAGAACGAAAATTTCTTATATCGGAGGTTAACATAAGAAAGTTCTTTGCCACCTGCCCCAATGGCAGGTGTGCCACCTCTTACTGCTCATACGGACAGACGGCGCTCGCCATTCCCATTTGCACTGACCCTACAAATGCTAACTTATTAATAGCGGTAGCCTGCTTTAGTCAGCAAGTTAAATAAAAATTTGGCTCAAAATGAAAAGTGAGTTCCAGATTCATCAATTCTCGCACTTAAAAAACGAACTGCACATAAAGCTTCGTTGAAGCTATGCTGATCGTGACCAATAATCATAAATGCCACGCATTATTTCCTGAGGAAAGACTTATCTAACTTGGCTAATATAGCAAACAAGGGAAGGGGATGAGGGGCTCGTTACAAATACGACAGAAGCCAACAGCCACAGAAACCAAGGGGCACAGGGGATTTTTTTTAACTTATTTATTTTGTGGTGTTGATCAATTTAGAATATTACTGAATATGTTATCGTTTAAAGATAACTGATTAGAAAAGCAGAAGAAAAAACAACCACCTGTCGCCGGTGGGATCCGAACCCACGACCTCCGAATTACGCGTCCGGTGCTCTACCTCTGAGCTACGGCGACGGCTGTCAATTCTTCTGCTTTCGGGGGTATTTATGTTTTTACAAGTAACCTAACCTTGAGAGTGTTCATCAGCGCCACCCACGTTCATAAGCGGCGGACGTAGAACGTCCTGAGTTACCGCAGGTGTGACGTAGAACGTCATCGAACGGAGAGGGTGGAAGCTGCGTGAGAACCCTCTTATGCTTCCTAAGGCGTCAAGGCTGCCAGAATCGAGGCCCTCGCTAAGCAATTAAGCAAACAAGGGAAGGGGAGGAGGGGCTCGTTATAAATATGACAGAAGCCAACAGCCACAGAAACCAAGGGGCACAGGGGATTTTTTTTTTAACTTATTTGTTTTGTGGTGTTGATCAATTTAGAATATTACTGAATATGTTATCGTTTAAAGATAACTGATTAGAAAAGCAGAAGAAAAAAGGTAAGAAAAGGTAAGTTGTAGTCTTGCTATTCATGTTATGCTACAAAGGAATCGCATTTGTTGCTACCATACTCAAATTCTGGAGAAAAGCATTTTTCAACGGGAGATATTTTATGCGCGCAATTTTTTAATATATATCAAAATTTTACTATAGCAATAAATATATCTTCAACTCTGCAGTCAGCAGGTTGGCACTTTTTTGCTATTAATGTTTTTGCTATGGTCAGAAGCCTTTCCCATTGTTTTTCTATGGTGATCTTAACTGCTCGATGCAAGCGATGGGAAAAGTTTGAAAGATTTTGCTACGCATCGGAAGAATGGACTATAGCCTTCAATATTTAGCACACAGTACCTTAGAATATTTCAATACTCAAAAATCTTATCCAAGAATGTTGGATACGGGTAAAGGGGGACCTTCAACTTTCGATCGCTCCTTTTATGAAAAAGGTCCTGATTTGGTGTTTCATGATGATAATTTCAGGTTATTCCACTGGCATGAAATACATTTATTACCGCTAATTTAGCCTCTCTGTGCGGGCAAGATGGAGGCACATTCTTATGATAGCGATAACTAATAAACTAATGAGGTATTTCACGCAATCTGAGGTAAATCCTAGATAACTTCTGGAATGAAAATTTTTGACCGCCTTTTTCTGTGCAGGATAGAATAAAGTTGCTTTCGACAAAAAAAAAAAAAGTAGCAAACGCTGTTGTCATTGCCTTCGAAAGTGTAGCTCTAATTTTCTTCTATCGTTCCACTGGAGGCTTCACTGCATGACGAATAATGGATTGGAGGAATAGTTTTTTTTTTCGCTGAGTAAGTTGTCTGGTTCAGTATCCGCTGAGAAATGCTGCCAACTGAACCTTGCGCTTTTAAATAAAACACAAGGTTAACAGACGTTATATGCGATAACCCAAGCGGCACAGGCCGACTGCCAACCATCGGCTGTTCAGTGGCTTCTGGTAGGCAGCCGACTAAATTGACGAAACATGCTCGGCAGCTGACTGGGCCGTGAACACATGCCAGGCTGCTCGGCTTAAGACTGGCACGAGAGGTCGGGCCCGCAGGGCCTCTCCTGAGTTTTCCTTCCTCCATGTTTTGGGCAAAGTTGACCTGAACCTTAAGATGGAAGTGAGGTAAGGTTTAGATGAAGGCTAAGACGTCGGACTCGGAAACGAAGTCAAGAAGGTCACTGATCTTGCGTTTGGCGTCGCCACTGGATGCCGTCTAGTATCCGTATGTCTGAACGTGGAGGGCAGAGGACGGGGAGGCTCGCTTTGCCGGGGCAAGTCCGGATGTGGTGCCGTAAATCGACGTTGCAGTCAGGAGGGCAGTTGAGGCAGTTATTCATTTTACCATTAATGGTTCTGCTTACTCAAGAGAGAGCACCTAGCGTCTACGATGCCTCACTCGCTCCATATATAAACAGGCTGCTACGTCCCCACTCAGTCATATCCACACCGTTAAGTACCTCCTCTGCCAAAAGTAACCGAGAAATAGGTTTTTGCCTCTCAACCATATAACGGAGCCGTTACGACACCGCTGAAGACCGAAAGGTGCCAAAACGTGAGGACACAGATTCAGAGCTTAGGGGCTGCTGTAAGTGCTTCGCTATACGCGGCTTAGAAATAAACCACCGTTGCCCGGTTATCTTTGGCGCTGACTGTACATGCAGCGAGCCCCAGCGCCTGTACCCGCGACTGTGGAAATTCATTCGCGCGTTCCACTTAAAGGGATCACGTCGTGTGTGTATTTTGAGTTTGATGGCGAATAACGAGCTAAGGCAATCGAGCACCATGCTCAGGACTGAAAAACTTTTCTCCTGACGGACTATTGTTTATTTAAGTGTTACAGTTTGTATCTTAAATGTCATACTTTAAGGAACCCTGCAAATTGCGATAACTATGAAATTGAGTTCTCTCCAAAGATCAAGTTGAGGTGGAAATAAATTGCGTCCATGTGACGTATAGACCAAGAGGGGCCCTCAGTGGTACAAAGAGCATTTGCGCGTGCGCTGTTAATACCACTTCTCCCACTGCAACGCAGTTTTCGCAATGCAAGCCAAGCAATCGCATGACATTCTCTCGTTTTCCTGCGTGATGGCACAAGCATACAAAATCTGTTACAGCTCGCATAGCAAACCCTTTATCGTCACTACAATTCGCGTCAACCGCCTTCTTGCACTGCGATGGACATAACCTAATAAGATAGGACACAATGCAGATATATGTGCTGTTCAGCTTTGTGCGACACTTTCCTAGTTCATTTTCAGTGCTCACGAGAACGTATTTAGGGTACGGATACAAAGGTTGGGTGCCAAAAGTTGAACTATTATAATAGCCTAGGACATGCGATCCCGTGTTGTCATCAGCAGAACAGTTTCTCTCATTTATTTCAAACATAGCAGTGAATCTAAAGTGCAACTTGCATTCGTGAAGCTACGATATGTCCAGGAGTGCCTGTGACCAAAAAGAGCCTTGAAATCAAGCCCGAATAATAGTTATTGCTGGATTATGGGTGAGCTTCATTGAGATTTTCCGACGTGCGCTCGACTCAGCACGCGGAAGATCACAGAGCAGAATAACAGCACATGAAAATTCCAGGCACTGGAAATTTAATTTGGCGTATTCAAAGCACCTTAAGAAATAAGGCCTCTAAAGCTTACGCCGGAGAACATTTGAAGCGTCGTTAAATGATGCATTATTTTCACGCTCATAAATGGTCAAAATTGCATAAAGGGATCACTGGACGGTTGGTGTCGAAAGCAGGTAAGTTTTTGAAACCCCCTCAGGCGGCGGAAGAGCTCGTGACGTGAAATATATCTTTGAACAAACCATCATGGATATAACAAATTAGAGATGTCTCGAAAGTGTAACAAGCTAAATCAAGCTAAGCAGCATATATGAACAGGAAAGAGCAATTAAGATAATCGTCCGATCTTAGAAATCTACAGTACGGTGGCCGCACGTCTGCAAAGTAACCTGGTTAAGAGCCTATGCAAACAAGACAAAAAATAAACGGTAGAAAAGGCGGGTACTGAAACAGAACCAGCAATATAACCAGGCGGGTCTGTCCTTCACAACCACATATTCAGATAATTCTATGTCAATCATTCGGCCTAATAATGTTCAGCAGTCACTGTAATCATCCACGGGGCACTGAAACGCTGTGGCAAAGTCAGCGTTGCCCCTGACAAGTTCGTTCACTACGGCACTAGCCTCCGAAGCGATGCTGCAACGGTAGTAGGCGAAGCGGGCGTAGAAGAACTGGGCTTCGGACATCCGGTAGAGGCTCCAGGCGTCCTGCATTGTGTACCAGCTAGATCTTGCGTCCGCTGGTGTTACGGCCTCACCACGGGCTGTGCCAGCAGCCTCGAGAATGGCGGCGATTTGCAGCCCCATTTTCAGCTCTACCACACGGTGCATGTTGTCGAGGTACTCGGCGCCTGAGGCTCTCAGCACGCATTCCCTGCATGAAAAGTATTGTCAAAAATAACCTCAAAATAGGAATGGGGGGACTTTTTTAATGCGAAACCATTAGATGGCTCACTTTCAAGGTCTTGTCCGCAAGATACGGCAAAATGTGACGTCACGAGCTGAGGCGTCTCGTCATGAAAATGACGTTACACCTACATAATACTAGTTAGGTAACGGCAAGACTAATTAGTATGGTTAGTGATGACATCATAGGTGTGTCGTCCTGACAGGTCATGTGACAACGACGTAATGTGACGACACACCAGATCATGTGACAATGGTGTAATGTAACGACATACCTAGCCACGTGACAACTATGCAATGTGAGTTCATACCAGGTTCCCACTCAACCCCCTCGCCACCCCCTAACTCATAAAGGTCTAGATGACATCCCGGCGATGATCCGCAAGGGTGGCTTAGTGGTTGAAGGGGAGCTCCGGCGATTTTTCGATGTTCATCGGTAGAGATTAAATTTTAATCTCTATTCTTTATGGTAGTCTGATAGCTTATGCAAAATTTCGCACCTGAAAGCAGAGTAGTTTTTTCTCAAGCGAATTTTGAAGACAAGCTCTCCTCGACGCGAGCGGCATCCATTGATCGAGCAACTTCTAAGGCCACCCTGTACTGTGCCGTCACTAGCGTGTCGGCGTATCAAGCTGGACGGGCGCGCGCTGGCGTTGGCAGTGCAGGGAAAAACTGAAAATTGATTTTGAGGAAATTAAATGACGCAGTAACGGACACCCGAACCGCGACGTAAGGGAGGAGTGAAAGAAGAAAGGAAGTAAGAGGTGCTGTAGTGCAGGTCTCCAGAATTAATTAGAGAGAGAGAGAGCACAAGGAATTCAGGGCACGCCCCAGGGTCCCCGCACGACCCCACTGCACTCAAGTGTTTTATGTTCCTAAGGTCCATAACACTGGTAGCCCGGCTGGTTGCGATGGTCTGCACGGCCGGGTCCTCCGAAAGCAGCAGGGTCTCCCAGCCCTCCCAGGTCTTGAGGTTCTCTAGGTCCCGCGTGGGAGGGTCCGCCGGACAGAGGGAAAGGATGTGGAGGGAAGAGACGAAGGGTTCTGGGCATAGGGCGCATGCCGGAGTGGGGAAGGAGAGATGATAGTGGGCTAGGGTAAGGGGTGAGGGAAGAGAGTGTGTCTGTAGTCTGCGCCACAGCGTTGCTTGTTTGTTATCTAGGGAAGGGTGGGGCGGGGGGTAGAGCTGGCGTGAGGCTCTATAGGCCTGCGTCAGCTCGCTGAATGAGTGCATGCGCTCCTTCGTGAATCCCCGATCCGAGGGCCCCTGAGCCCGGTTTAAAGAACCTCGGGCTAAATGGTTGGCGGCGTCGTTTCCGGGATTCCCGGAGTGCGCAGGCACCCATATCAGCTCCACTTGGCGAGGCGGGGGTGCATCGGGCGAGTCCAGTATGCCAAAAGCAGGGACATGAGCTCGGCCTCGAGCAAAATTTAGAATCGCAGTTTTAGAATCACTTAAAATGTACCGGGCATCCGTGCGGGTGATAGCAAGTGCAATGGCGGCGTCCTCTGCAGCTTCTGGGGAGGTGTCTGGAGGGAGAGGTAGTGTGAGGAGGGCGGATAAAGAGGAGTCCAGCACAGCTGCTGTCGCTTCATCACCTGTGCAGGAAGCGTCCACCCATACGGCGTCCGGCTCGGGGCCGTACGCTCGATGGAGTGCATTCGCACGGGCTCTGCGGCGCTGCTTATGGTGGGACGGGTGCATATTCCTCGGGAGCGGCCTGATGAGGAGCTTCTGGCGAAGGGGTCGTGGGATGGCAAGGAGGGTTTTGGATCGTTGGCCGGTATTTTGATTCCGAGGGAGTCCAGGATATACCGACCTGTGGAGGTTTGTGTGAGCCTGATGTATTGCGCCTGTCGGTGGGCCTCCACCAGTTCCCCGATCGTGTTGTGGAGGCCCAGGCCTAGTAATCTGTCTGTGGGTGTGTTGAGGGGAAGATGAACTGCTACCTTGAATGCCTTGCGAATCAAAGCATCCAAAGCATTTATGTCATGTTTGGATAGTTGTAAGTATGGGGTAGTGTACAGTGTAAGTATGGGGTAGTGTACAGCACACGGCTGAGGACAAAGGCGTGAATAAGGCGACATAGGTCGCGCTCCTTCATGCCTCTGTGATGTCCCGAAACGCTTCGGATCAGATGCGATATCGCGCCTACAACCTGCTTGAGTTTCTTGAGGGTGGTGGTATTTTTGCCATCGTTCTGGATGTGCAGGCCCAATACACGGAAGGCGCCAACCTCAGGTACCGGGTCACCATTTAGTTCAATGACAATGGGGGAGCGGGGACAGCGGTGGTTCTTAGGACGGATGAGGAGCAGTTCGGTCTTCTCTGGGGAGCAAGACAGTCCGATGGTCCGTGCATAATTCTGGGTGAGTGTGGCTGCTTACTCTAAGGTGTTCTCTACGCCGCCGTCACTGCCGTGGGTGATCCACAGGGTGATATCGTCGGCATAAAAAGTGTGCTTCAGTTGGAGAATAGTTGCCAATTTTCGGGCGAGGGGGATGAGGGTAATGTTAAAGAGAAAGGGGGAAAGGACGGACCTTTGAGGGGTGCCGATACTCTGAAGCGTGTAGCAGGGGGAAGACAAAGGGCCGAGGTTTATCTCTGCTGTGCGGTCAGTGAGGAATGCTTGAATGTAAGCATACGTGCGCACACCCACATTCAATAGGGATAGTGCAGTCATGATCGCCTGATGTTCAATGCGATCAAAAGCTTTGGAAAGATCCAAAGCTAAGACTGCCTTGGTGTGACCTGGAAGAAGCGGGTCATAAATGTCGTGTGTGATTTGCAGCATGGCGTCCTGTGCGGATAGATGGGGAAGGAATCCCCCCATGCTATGCGGGTAAAGATTGTTGTCCGGCATGTGACTTGTGAGACTCGCTAACACAACATGCTCGAGCAGCTTCCCGGGGCATGTGGTTAGCGAAATCGGGCGAAGTGGTTTGTTGAGTTTGGGTATGAATATTACCTTCGCGTGGCGCCACGACTGCGGGAGGCTACCCTCCCTCCAGCACTGGTTGAAGTATTTCGTAATCTGGGTGATCGATCGGTCGTCCAGATTACGGAGCATGGAGTTTGTGATTTGGTCTGCACCAGGTGCGGAGTTGGCGCGGAGAATCAGGAGGGCCGCTATGACTTCCGTCTACGTGATGTGGGTGTCGAGTGTGGGATTTGCTTGTCCTGTGTAGTGGGGTAGAGGTGTGGGGGCGCCTGGAGAGGTGTACATTGTTTGAAGTGTGTCTAGGATGGTGTCGGGATCGTCAATGTGTTCGTGTGTGAGGCGTGTCACGTGGTGTTTTGTTGCTGATTTGGTGTGTGTGGGGTCAATGAGGTATCGGAGGAGTTGCCATGCGGGTTTGCTGGGCAGGTTTCCTGCGATGCTGTCACATATCTGTCCCCAGTTGGATCGGCAGAGCTCCTCAGAGTGTTGTTGAATTTGTGTCTGCAGCGCGGCCAGCCGCTTTTTAAGTGCCTTTTTAAGTTTGCTGCCTTTCCAGCGTTCCAGCAGGCTGTGATAAGCCTCCCAGAGGTGGGCTAGGCGTGTGTCGAGTGTAGGGGTTTCGGTTGTAGTTTCAATGTGTCCAGTGTTGTGGTGAACGTCATGCGTGAGTGATTGTGCAGCCCCCATACGTCGATGTCGGCGATGTGAGTGTCTGGGAGGGCGGTGCGTACAGCGCGAAAGGCATCCCAGTTAATGAGTTTGTGAGTTTGCGTGACGGGGTGGTTTGTATGGGACAGTGATTTGTATAACGTAATGATCACTGCATGCCCAGCGTATGTTGTGTTCTGTTCCAGGTAACGCCGTGGATGCCGCGGCTCAGCGTCAGGTCCGGACTAGTGTCCATGCTGACACCGTTGCCGATCCGCGTAGGCGTCTGAAACGTGTTGTGAACAGTGAGTTGGAGGTTCTGCAGGAGCAGCCAGAGCCTGCGACCTCGATGTGTCGTGGTTGTGTATCCCCAGTCGGTATGCTGACTGTTGAATTCCCCACCGATGAGCAGGGGATGTTTCCCTGCTCTTTGATGTAGGTCTCGCAGAAGTGATTCTAGCGAGGCCATCGGCTGAGATGGGGGGTGATATATGTTTGCTATAAATATAGAAGGAAGTGAATGTGTGTGATGTATAAGTTCAGTGATCACGCAGGGCGTCTCACACGTGATGTGATGAGTTTTGCAGGTGAGGCTGCGGTGGACGAGTGTGGACGCCCTGGGTGCACTGTAAAAAATTTCACACCTTTAAAGGGAACATACTGACAAACACACCCTCGCACCCGACAAAATAGGAGTTTCTGTTACTCGTGCACCCGTCCTGCACCCGTCTGCAACCTAGCATTTTAGGGGCGGGTGCATATGGTCAAAATACCCGCCAGTGCAGGCAAGGGTGTTCCTTTAAAAAATGTAAAGCTGGCTTCACCTCAGTTATGCATGCCGGACTAATTGGGGAAGGGAACTGTAAAAAACATAAAATATAGCTGTAGCTCGTGCGTTTTATGGGACAAAATGAGTTGGCGTGGTTACTGTGACAACAACACGTGCACGTGTGAAGCAGTAACATGCGTTTTCGGCATTTTATCCACGTTTCACTGATGCATCGACGCGATTGTTAAGGCAACATTCCACATGGCGATCCCAACTTAACTAATTATGAAGGCAGTACAAACGCTCTGACGGGGGCGATAGTATGCGCTTTTGAGGATTGCACTTTGAGGCATGGTTTACATCTTTCGCACCCGAGAACATACATGCAGCGGCGAGAAAAATATTGGCTCACTCGCAGCTGAAAAAAAAAAGGAGTTATTGATTTTATTACGGCCGCCGCGCCGCTGCGGAAAGTGCTGACGCACTGTCAAGCCGCTGCTAAGAGCGGCGGCCGTTCACTTCGCCACGGTCAGCGGGCACACTCAGTTTCCATGCTTAGTTTGCTCGAAAACGCCGTTGAGAGCGTTGCAATTTGGTAGCGCACGAGCGTAGTCACGTGGTATCTTTTCATATTTCGCGGGCTTTCTTTAGATGCCGGAAAAAAGGACCCCGTAGGAGATACGATGCTACAATAAACTGTATTCGTTGTTTATAAACCTGCTCTACAACCTAACGTAATGGTCTTGGCACTAAAGTGAATATATGAAAAATTGCATAATTCATCTTAGTTAATTAATTAAGCGCAATACAAAATATTCTGAGGAGCACCACATGATGGCGAACAATGCATCGTTGGTTTCAGCTGGCTGCGGTGTACCGCTTTTTTTAAATCCTTGGTTCAAGTTACGTGAAACACCCTGCATATTTTTCAAACGGAGTACTGTCAGCGCGAAATCATTCTACTTTACGCACGAAACTACGCGCAAAAAACAAGACCAAAATTAGCAATTTCTTGAAGTAAAACCTCTGTGTCAACTGGAAGAAAGGTAATGATGGAGACCTGAAGTTAATTAGGGTCCCAGAAGAGCTTGAGAAGCTCAAAGAGAAAAGGGAAGAAAACAAAAATTTTATTTTGCCCCGACGTACGTAGCTCTCCAAAACTGAGCGAGTAGCAGAAGGTACCTGTGCAAACCCATTACAAAAAAGTTAAATGCTGCGGTATACAGCGTTTAATGTCTGAAAGCTAAACCTGAGCTATCGGAGACACCGTAGTGGAGGACTCCATACCATTTTCGGCAATCGTGGGTCCTTTAACGTGCACTGACATTCGCACAACACATGGACAATTTAGGCATTTAGTGCTTCCAGTTTCCGTTCTGGACAAACTAGCGAACATCGTCTACGCACAGCAGCGCACAGGACAGAGAACATGAGCTAGAACTTTTAGAACATTAAGCGAACATTTCGATCCTCCCGCTGATCTCGTAACAGGCGCGCCGCGAGTGGAAGCACGCTGTGCGGGCCCATGAGAGCGCCAAGGGAGCCGAAGGTCTACAGGACCGCAGAAAAATCTGTCGCGATCAGACCTTGCAGTCGGCATTCGGCCTTATGTGTTGCTCTCAATCACCGCTGCGTTTTGTTGATTAATTTAAGTTTATGAAGAGCAATGCCACAGGCCTTGGAGCATTATGCCTATCCATCATAACATAGCGCCCTCCCGCTCATCTTCTACCTCTCTGAGCCTCCTCACCACGAATGCCCTGGCACCGTCCCTGTGCGGCCCTTCGAAGGTGTCGCTTGACGGTGGGGGTGCCGTCCCAAAATATGCTACGCCGTGACTGCCATACATTTCATGCTCCCTCCACTTTCGACGACGATATAGGCTACACTTTTTTATATATATTTCGCCACCATCGAAATGCAGCCGCTGAAGTGAACGTAAAAAGAAAGAAACGGCAAGGGGGCCAATTCATGGTAACTTTTGAATACGAAGAAATATATCTAATTTAATCACTTCGCATTTTCCGTAACTGGTAACGGTTGGCAATCGTTGCGTATGCTGTTCCGATGCTGCAAATACATTCTAGCTTCCGTACGCACTGTAAAAAACCCAATAAACTGAATTCAAAACTGAAAGTAAAACTGAAAGTGAAACTACATTTCCGCCGCTAGGCGGCCATCGGTACCGTCGGGCCTTTGTTGATTTTTTCCTGCCTGTTGTGTACGGTGTGGCGTCGGTCGTGGTGTGCGGATTTCAGCAGTTGACGTGAACTGCGTTTTCGACCGCGTTTTTCGAGGTACCGCGTTGAACTGAAGTGTTTTTTGTGCATATATAACTGAGTAGTGCGTAGGTTCGTTCACTGCTGTCCAAGTACTCGTATCTCACGTATCGGAACAGAAGCACCCTTTGGAGGCTCTGCCGAATGCGTTTCTTTGTTGTAGATTGGCAGAAAGGCCGGCGCTCGCTCACGTTTTAAAGGTTTGATATCAGAAATCACGGGCGAAGTTATAATGTGCGCGTGTTTATGCACCAGAATGCATTTTGTAATGTAGAAACGTCCTGAAGTCGGCGTTAATGAAAAACTAGCGTTGCCGTGACTTGGAGACGTACTTCATCAGCTCGGCACGACTACACACCTGCCTCGAATGGTAAGCAATACTATGTCTTCATGCATGCTGGTGTGCATTATTCAAAGCATATTTTATGGAAGAGCGGCCTCAAGACTTGCCGCTTCTAGTACCAAAGTGCCAAGATCTGCAGACAGGCAGCTCTTTCCATGTATCCAGGAAGAGAAGCAGCACTGAACAGAGTTCGCCGAGAATGATTCTACTCGGAGCTGTTTTTGTTTTGACGAAACGAATGTTGCAGAGTACTGCCTCATGCTACTTAAGAGCTCTAGTATGTGTGTTCTGTCAAATTTAAAGCCGTTTAACGCTATTTCGTCAAATTCCTTGTCCTACGGTTTATCTGCACGTGGTAATTTTTCCGCCCGTGCGTAAGGTCTATTCCGTATCTCTGCGTAAAATGCGTTGCGTCAGCGTGTCGTCTGAGATAAGCTTTCAATTTTGTGTGCTGCAGGCGCTGACCACTGATCGTTTGTGCATCAGGCCAAGTTTTTGCATAAATTTGTTGACGCTGCTATCTATTTTGGTTTTTAATTGTTTTTAGAACGGCATCCAGATTAAAGAATCCAGTGTTGTGCCAGCTAGGTATATTTAGCTTGCTTTTTCAAGTTTTTAAAAGCTTCATTGTTTGGCCGTAGTAACCTAATTTCTGAATTTTGGCGGCCTCTAATCGTGATGGTATTAAATGGATGTCTGCAGGGGAAACATCTACATCCACATGGGAGTCCACAGCCACAGCTTGCACCTTGTTGCCGCTGGGAAATATTCACGAGCAGTATGGAAGCAAAGGTGTGTTTTAGTTCTTGCTGCAAGCTTCTTTTTATGTTGTATGCTAGGTTCTTTTTTGGGCCATTTTCCCTTCTTTCCTTCATCAGGCTGCTTCATGAAACAGGGTACATAGCCTAACCATAATCAAGGGTTCGACAGAATCCTGTCTGGCGAGGGAGAGGCATAGTGGTGAAATAAAACGTACACTCGCCAAAAGATGGTTTATAAAAAAACTTAGTTTGACGTTTTGGGACCCGTACGTTTCCCCGGAGTGGTGTACAAAATCCCCTGCAAAAACTGCGATGCATCATACATTGGCGAATCAGGCGATTTCAGAAGAAGATTAAGAGAACATAAAAACGACGTCAACAAATGTCGCACCTCATCGAACCCGCTGGCAGAGCATGCTCAAGAAAAGAACCACACCATTGACTGGGAGAACGCCACAATATTAGATACCATGAAACCCACATCGTCACGACTGCTTTTAGAATCTTTTTATATACAGACCACGGATCATGTCATTAACAGGACGAAGGGTAATCTCCCGGATAACTACGCCCACTCACTGCGTTGTCAAGTGCGCATATAAGAAGCGGCCCATTCCGTCCATCATTCATTGTGAACAAGGGACCCGTACGGGTCCCGAAACGTCAAACTAAGTTTTTTTTTATAAACCATCTTTTGGCGAGTGTACGTTTTATTTCACCACCATAGCCTAACCATGCCCTCATTTATTTGTACATCCTTGCTAGTTTGTTGTCAGCATGGGGTTATTGCAAACCAGTTTGAGTGTCGTTAAACGTAGTTTTCTCGTCATCATCATCATCCTGATTACACCCACTGCAGGGCAAAGGCAGTCCTTTGCCAGCTGCGGCTACCATATCCCTGCGAACTTGGTACTAGCATTTGGTGATAAAAAGTGCGCTACCACATAATGTCTTAATCTCCTCCTCTCAAAAAGTATGTGTTCACAAGCAGGAGAAGTACACAGTCCTGTGTACTTCTGCTTGTGAACGCGTCCTTTCCACGAGTGTCTCACAATTTGAAAAGAATAGGAGCTAGGCCTGGTGTGCGAGTAGTATTCTCTGCTCCAAGCAAATTGCAATGTCTCCGCAAGAGTGTCAACCGTGAAGGGTTGCCACCTGCAGAATGCGAAAAGAACCGAGAATTCTCTTATGTACAAGTGCCCCAAAAATGTGGCGCACAGAAGTGAGCTATCCCGCGGAACGTGCTCTATCAGTCAAACAGGACATGTCTAAACGACTGTCTGAGCGAACACAAGAGCCCCTTAAAACCACCTCCTGAAAGCAATATGGTCAAATATTGGCTGTCGTGTGAAAACTGCACCTCTGCTTTCAGCCGTACAACCATACTGTACACGCATAAGGACCAGCACACGCGGGAGATTGTTGTTGATGCGTTTTATCCGTCAGGAGCAAGACAAATGCATCTGCAAACATTCTGTTGTGCTCAGATGCAAAGAACTATACTTCGTCTCACAAGATGTTTGCAGCACTACGGAAGGTAGAGCTCTCTCGTCCAATCAGGACTGCAGAAACGCAGAAAATAGTCCCTCGAATATTTGAGGAGCGTATGACTATTAATCAAAACAATAAGCATTGCAACTAAAAACATGGTTTGGACAGGTATATTTAAATGGTAGGGAGTGTTTCAATCACTGGTGATATTACCAGACAAAGCCCGTACGGACACAGCTCTGCGGAGGCCTGCTGCGAGGTAGTGATGCGTTGCCACTTTCCAACATGGCGTCGGTCGAGTCTGTTGTGTCTCCTGTGTGCTCTACATCGACAGTGCGCTATTTCCCCAAGCAGGCGAAGCAGGTGGCTTCGCGACAACAGAGGAACTGATCAGAACAGGTTGCGACAAAAAAAAAAAGTGGGGCTAGTCCCTTTGGAACGGGCGTCCGCCTGTCCAAAAACAAACCAAAATAGAATAAAAAGACATCAAGTGCCACCTGCTAGAGGTAGAAAGAAGCCACCTGGACATCAGGTGGATTGAGCCACAGGCGCGTAGGAACACACTAATTTAGTGCGCGCCATCCTGATTGGACGAGAGAGCTCTACCTTTCGTAGTGCTGGAAACATCTTGTGAGACGGAGTATAGGCTACCTCAGCAGCTTAGACGGCAGGGTAACAGTTTCTTCTACATTTTTAAACATATTTTTTTTGTTTTTATTCACCAGCATTTTTGCCTTTCGCAGTCAATCTTTAATGCAGTGCCACATGTTTTGCAAGCTGGCAAACTGTCGCGAAAAAAAATGTTGTTTATGCTCTTTTTTCACCTGTTTATTGTGTGGCAGCAATTAAGATCGTCAGTCTTGAGTCAGCGCCTAGTCTGTCTTGTTCTTTCATACCATTATAGTCATGCTGTGCCCTTCATGCTGACAAACATGTACCGACTAGCTCAAGAAAGTAACCTTTTACATTGTGGAGCCATTTTACCCATTGCATTCACATGGTTTGAATGAATGACCATTCAGGTTGCTATTGCATATTTTTGGAACCGAAGAAGCTTAAATTTTGCAAGCTTACCAAACTCTTAGGATGCTTATGTTTGTTATTACCTGCATTAAGTCTCCTTTCCTGCTCACGTCTACAGAGGGCAAAATGCTAGACTCATTATATTGCGGGGACTATATTTGGTAGACTGGCAGGAACAATACCACCATCCAAGTGCGTAGGGGAGTGGGAGTTCTCAGTGTCACGGTTATACATCTGCACAATGTAAAGATTCAGATTGGTGTCCTCTTTGTAACTTGTAATTGTAATTTTTCTAGTGTTACAGAAGCCTCTTACAGCCCAGCCAATTTATTGACCTATATGGAAGCTGCTATATGCCTGGTGATAAGTAGGCTGTGTATTGTGTTGCTGTGCAATACTGAATAAGGTGATTCCACGCCACGTTATCCAGACTTTTGTACTCGACTGCACTTGATTTCCTACAGAAACAAAAAAATCATGGCTTATTTTATTACCATGACAAAGATTTTTAAAGCATGTTCTTGGCAGAAAAAAAGAAGTTTCCTGTTGTGGCCACAGTCTTATGTTTACAAGCAATAGCAAAGCTAAGTCTTACAAAAAACTTGTTAAAAATAAACACTTTATGCATGACTGAAACTTTTTCATATATATAAAGGACGTGCTTTTATATCCAATAAATTGGAGTCATGTATAAAACATGAAAGAAGGTACAAAAATATTGGAAATTGATATTTTTATTCAATTTATGTTCTCATAACAGTCATTTCAACTATTTTTCTGGGTTATCCAAAAGGCAAAGAATGTGATAAAAGTGTTTCAGAGATGAAAAAAATGCAAGGCATGTCAGTCAGCTGAAAAAAAATATTTTTGAGACATATTCAGCCGCCAGTGGCTCAGTGAGGTTGGCCTCATTTATTTTCTAATGGCTGTGACATTTCTAAAATTTTAATTGGAGCAATTTTCGTTTTAGGCGTGAAAATAATTTCGCAATTTGAGTCTCTACCTTCAACCCCAGCATTGCTGGCTGCTTGCTCGACACTGCGGTGCACGCTAGAGCCGGCATCAAGGAGACACAAAGCTTCGCTGCACGGTGCTCCATGTGGATGCTCCTCAAATTTTGGTTTTGAGGTGTCTGCTGGCATGTTCGCTCACATTTTGTCAGTTTGAACTCGAGCATGACTTATGTCCAGCGTGCACCATTGAGAGAGATAAAAAAGGCTTGATGTGGTGAAAAATGCTTATTTTAATGGTAGCACTCTTGTAAACCGCCTAGTGAGTTCACCTTTGTTTTCTTGAATCATTTGTTGGAGCACCCAGATAGCTACGACACTCTTAATGGTTTTCTCCGCCCATGTAAACAGCTTATAGAGGATCAGTATTTAACCTTTCTATGGCCTCTGAATGCTTTCTGTTGCTGCAGGGGGCCTCACACTTCCACCAATGCCGTCATAAGCGCTCTTCCCATGTGATCAGGTGAAAAAGTCCATTCCACTGAAAAGTTTAAGTAATTTTCATGGTAGTAGAGGTTTTAACTCTGATTGGTCATACCACGAACAGTGCTTCCCTGTGTCGAGGAACGAGAGCCGTTCTGCCATGTGGCCCCTTCATTTTTACTTTTTGTAAATCTATCCTTCAGCAGATTTCTTTATTGCCGAAGCTGCTGGCATCGAAGACCAGCACACCATTGTATTCGTGCAGCGGAGTGCTGGTTTTGTGTAATTTACAGCTGGTGGCAAAGTGTGCTGGAGTGAAAAGGAAGCACTGAGCAGTGTCGATGTTGAACGCAGGGACTCAACTTGTAAGATTGTTTTCTCGCTTAAAAAAAAAAGAGCCCCAAATAAACTAAAAATAAATGCCATTAAATGGTACTGTTTAAATTTCTATCTTTCATAATTTAATTAAGATCACCTCATTATGTAGTAGACTACTGAATATGTCACAAAAAGCAAATTCTCTCGACTTTAGAATCCTTTCGCTGTCTTGCCTTACATGTTTTGCTCTCTGAAACATTTTTATCACATTTCCCTTCTCGACAGCTTAGAAAATAGAATAACTACTGTGAGAACATGAAATTTGATAAAAGATTTCAAATTTTTATATTTTGTACTTATTACATGTTTTATTTAAAACAAAATAAGTTCAATTTACTGCATTGGATATGGAATACCTTTAATTTATATAACAGAAACTTCATAGTCCTGCGTAAGAACGTTTCTTTTTACAAATTTTTTTGCAAGGTTAGGTTTGGCTATCACTTTCAAACATGAAATGGCGGCCACGACGGGAAAAAATTACTCCGCCTAAAACAAGCTGGGATAATGTTTGCCTAGGTAATGCAATAAGCCATGAATTTTTTTAAAGAAATAGAAGATTCAGTGCTAAGCCTGGAACAGTTGGCATGGAATGACCCAATGGCATATAAATGCCAACTGTGCGCTGATTTGAAGAAGCCTTTATAATATTTTTGTAGCTCAATTAATATTGCAGTGTAGGTTGAATGCAATTTTTTCTGCTTGCATAATTGGAATGGTTCCATATCATGCCTTTTATTTCGCATCTTGTATGCAAACCTGTATTGCATTGCCAATATTTTTTGCTGCTAGCATTCACCCCATATGAATACTGCTGCTCCTGAGCAGCATACTCAACTGATCCACTGGAATGGTATCACTGTGTGTACCTTTGGTAAATTTCTGGGAAAAATGTATTCATTCACCTGGCTGCTTCATAGTTTCATGTTTCAAATGTAATGATAGATGAAATGCGGATCTGTCCTAAGGATGAATGTGGCCATTTGTTAACACCATTTTACAGTAGTGATATTTGCAAGATGATCAATTCTATTTATCTACTTTGTACTTTTGTTCACTACATGGTGCATGTATGCCTCTAAGAAAGGAAACGCGAACCAGAAAGGAAACAGCTTGGAACCCCTTGTGGTCTTTTTCCAGATGTAGACTTCATCTCTTAATGTGTGATAGTATATTAGTCTAGGCAAAGCAGCGTGCAGGGTAACAGGGCACTGACAGGAACACACAGGTACTGCGCTGACTAACAATTGAGGAATTTATCGCTTTGCTCACTATAAATACAGGAAATATGATCCAAAATACAAAAGAAGGAAAGTCATGGAATCATCATTTGGTCAAATCTGTTGGGCTTATTTATCCAGATAGTCAATTTCTTTTTTCGTTGGCGTTAGTGATGATGTGCTTCCATAGGTTGAACAATTCTTATGTGTCATGCACGTCTCTTATATCTCGGCATGAGCTGTTAATTATATTTCCTGAGAATTTTACATCATCGAAAGTGGGGGGTGCACTCACAGTTCGACACATGTCTTGCTAGTTTGCTACTGTATCCTGTCTCAGTATTGCCGACTTGTTCTATTAAACAAATGTTGACACGCTGACCTTATTTCCCAACATACGACGCTCCGCATGAGAGAGGGATCTCGTAAGCGAAGCCATAGTCGCATGTTGTGAATTTGTTTCGGTGCTTCATCTTGTGTTGGCGCATTGCATACTACGTTCAGCTACTTTCTGCAAAAAAAGCAAATGAATCCATCACAAAGAACTTCCGCAAGCTGCAAAAGAAGGTTAAGCGCCAAACAGGGAAGAACGAAACCTAAAAACTTGTGTAAAGCCAACAACTTGTCCAAATTAGTGCTGGCTATGACGAAAAGTAATGGCCTATGCCTGAATGCCTTCGCTATTGCAAAAACACGGAACAATAACTGGCCTTTCAGAGTAATTGTCGCTGAACAAGGATCAAGGCAGCAACCCTTAGGGCAGTATCTGCAAGAATTGCTCTCCTTGTTCACCGTGGGAGACCTCTTCCTGGTGAAGAAGCCAGAAGTGTCCGCATTCCTCTCGAACAGCTGTACAGAAGAGTTGTCATCTCATTCTGATCAAGGACTTAGACTGCACGCTGCTAAATGCTGCCTTGTTTGAGACGATAAGAGAAGGCATTAATTCAGTGGGAGCAGTACAATTCCAGAACCTGTGCAGAATTAATGCGGATAGATTCCTCGAGTTGCTAACCATCTACTTCCGTTCTACCTATGTAAAGTTTAATGATGTGTGCATACAGTGGCAGGGAGTATGCACCAGTTCCAGCGTTGCACTAATTCTCATTGTGCAGCTAGCCTGTAAAGATAGCCAACTATTAAAAAGCTGTGCATGGCGCCAGTTTGATAATGACCTTCCGATTTGTGGACGACTTCTTAGTAACCCACAAGCTTCATTACCAAGGGTAACACAAAGTCATTGTTGACATCTTCAAGACCTTCTCCAAAGTTCTTGCTAACTTTGAGCTGACCAAAGAAATGCCACTGGAGGTACAGCTTCCCGATCTATGGCTGTACTTTGTAGAGACCCATATGTGCTTGCGTTAATTCCCAAGGTCGAAAAAAAGGCTGTTGCTACTGGCGCACTGAAAAATATCCTAAATAGCTCGTGTATTGACCGTCAGCAAGAATTCCTTGAGGCCCACCTGACATGGCTACCTGAAGCTGATTTCCCAGATGACCTCATCTGCAGCCTTGGCTTCAGGATAAAGAAATTTGCCTGTCTACCTGTAAAAGGCTTCAGAAAGAACGGAACGTAGCTGTCATAGCATATTACTATGGGGTTTAGCTCAGCAGCAGGCGCGACGGGTTGCACTCAGAAGGCACCCCAAACCAAGTCACTCCGAGCGCTAGCTGCAGCGTGCCTGTTGTCGTCAACTGCCCAGTGTCAAAACAACGTCCTCTTCGCCTTGCAACTTGCACTGTAGCACTACCCCCTCCGCCTCGCGGAAGGAAGCACAGCCCCTGGGCGCCCTAAGGTGGTGTGAATGGTAGGGCTTAAGACAGGTGACGTGCACGAGCTTTGTGGAGTGGGCCGGGGGAACAGTGCGGGAGTGCAGGGACGTGATTTCATAGGTCACATTGCTCAGTTGCCTGAAGAGAAGACGCGGTAAGGACCCACGTAACGAGGCAGCAGCTTCTCACCCAGGGAGCCAGGGGAGTACGTGGAAGCCGGGAGGGTAGTGGGCAACACGGTGATTAAGGTCATAGGTGCATGGTATCAGCCACGCACTAAAGAAAGTGGTCAGGCAGGCTGGTGTGAACTTAGTATGCAACACGCCCAGCTAGGGTGCTTCAAAGACAGCCTGGTATAAAAGAAGGCTGTCAAATCCGCAGCATGCGACAGTGACTTAGGCACCTTGTTTACTAAGTTCACACCAGCTCGCCTTACCACTTTCTCTTGCGCGTGGCTGATACCATGCACATATGCCGTCACAGCTAACTTCCGTTCTTTCTGAAGCCTCGTTGGGGTGGATCAGCAAATTTTTTTCATTATCTTCAAGCCAAGGCTGCAGACGAGGTCATCCGGGAAACCAGCTTCAGGTAACTATGTCAGTTGGGCCTCAACGCTTTCCTACTGACAGTCAATACACAATCCGTTTGAGACATTTTTTAGTGTGCCAGTAGCAACAGTCTTTTTTTCGACTGTGGGACATAACACCAGTACATATGGGCCTCTGATGTGCAGCCATAAATCGAGAAGCTGTACCTCCAGCAAGGACTTCGGAGAAGGTCTTGAATATGTGAACAATGCCGTTGTGTTGCCCTTGTTTATGAAGCTTGTGGATTACTAGGAAGTCGTCGAAAAATTGGGAGGTCATTATCAAATTGGTGATAAGCAAAGCTTTTTAATAGTTCGCTATCTTGACAGGCTAGCAGGACAATGAGAATTAGTGCAACGCAGGAACTGGTGCATAATCCTTGCCACTGTATGTGCAGATAATTAAACTAAAATAACAGATGGTTAGCAACTCGAGGAATCTATCAGCATTAATTCTGCATTGGTTCTGGAATCATGCTGCTCCCATTGAACCAATGCCTTCTCTTACCGTCTCAAACAAGGTGGAATGTGGCAGCGTGTAATGTTAGTCCTTGATGACAATGAGAAGACACTCCTTCTGGACGGCTGTTCAAGAGGAATGCGGACACTTCTGGCTTCTTTACCAGGAAAAGGTCTTCCATGGTGAGCTAGGAGAGCAATTCTTGCAGATACTGCCCTAAGGGTTGCTGCCACGATCCTTGTTCAGAGACAATTACTCTGAAAGGCCAGTTATCGTTCCGTGTTTTTGCCATAAAGAAGGCATTCAGGCATAGGCCCTCACTCTTCTTCACAACCAGCCCTACTTTGGTCAAGTTGTTGGCTTGACCTTCTTTTGCAGCTTGTGGAAGTTCTTTGCAGTGGCTTCATTTGCTTTTTCACAGAAAGTAGCTGAATGTAGTATGCAATGCTCCTAGCAAAGGTGCTTCAAAAACAGCCCAGCATAAGACGAAGCACAGAAACAAATTCACGACATGCGACAGTGGCTTAGTTTACAATATCTATCCGCCACGCGGAGCGTCCTGTGTTGGGAAATAAGGTCAGCATGTTAACATTTATGTAATGCAACATGTCGGCAATACTGAGAAAGGATATCGTAGCAAGCTACCAAGACACATATCGGACTGTGAGTGTGTATCACACTTTCGACAATGTAAAATTCTGAGGAAATGTAAGAGATGTGTATGGTACATAAGAATTGTTCAACCTGTTTAAGCACATCATCACTAACTCTAAGGAAAAAGAAATTGACTACCTGGATAAATAATCACGACAGATTTGACAAAATGACGATTCCATGACTTTCCTTCTTTGTTATTTGGATGATGCTTTCTGTATTCATTGCAAACTAAACAATAAATTCCTCAGTTATCACTGCACCTGTCTTGTCTGTGTCCTGTTATCCTGCGTGGTTTTGCAAAGATTCATGCACCAACTGGCCCAGCTCCTTTTTTTGTAGTTTAGTGGCCTTGTGCAAATCTTTCTTGATGGATTTTTGAGTTTACTGGCTGCAGACATGGGAGATATGTTAACTTAGCACTGTTGCCTGCCTTTCAAGATGTCACTTGCTTGATATATTAATGAATGCATGCTTTGCATTAGTTGCAGCTGACCACTCTCATGGAAGGGGTTGTGTTGCTGACTTTGATCAGATACTGTGCTTTCTGTTGTTACAGTGAATTTTGCACATTACTTGTTGTTCGGTTTATTGTAAAGCATTTTCAAGTGCGCTATTTTCGTCTTTGTTGTCATGGTGTTTTGTGCCTTTTATAGTCAGTTTACCCTCCATACAGGCCAGTGGTTTGCACTAGCTTGTAGCAGTTCGTGCAGAATTAATTGCACGACCTGACCACCTTCGTTCTATTTCATAACATCTAGCTTTTTAGCTAAAACATTATTTGTATAATGCCGTTTAGAGCTATTTTTTCTAAACCGCAGTGGCCTCTTTGGAATGTTTCAAAAAATAACAGCTGGTGCTTGCTCGCAACATGGGCAGATTTTCTTCTTTCTGTTAGCGTTAGCATGCATAATAAAACACATTGTTAATGAGCAATATGTTGGAATTTATCAGCAGCATTGAACAGTGTAAACTGGTATGAAATATTTTACTGTTTTTGTCTAAAATGCAGACTCGCACCATGTATGCTGTTCACCGAAGACAATCCTGAGGTGGCTGAGAACCTGTTCGTCGAGGGAGGATGGCTACTCAGCAGGCTTACCGCTGCGGCTCACTCCACAACTGCGCCATAATGTTAGGAATATGGGTGTTCAGCATAAGTTGCCTTAAGTTTGCTTTTTGCTTATTCCTGGGAGTTAGCGTCACAGTTCAAGCCTTCTTCAGGCTGGTATATAAGGCTGCACAAGCATGAATTTTTCATTCTGTTTGCTCTGAAAAATTTGGGAGGTAGAGTAAGTGCTATGGAACCTTATTCTTGCAGCACCATAAGCCCAATAAAAGCAGGTATGGTGCTGTTGTACCTTAAAATTTTTAGTTCTTTGGATGGCAGTAAGGAATTCATTGGAGAAGCTTCTTGTGCCTTGTTTTATGGATGTGTTTTGTTCTAATAAAAATTTTCCACATTTCTGCAGTTTTGTGATTTGTGATTGTCAATAAACGTTTTTCTTAGGTGCACACCGCCTGTTTACTGCTATGAAGAGCTCCAGTAATACAGGTATATTGCATTACTTAGGCATTATAATGGTAAATTTAAAGAACGCTTAAGAAAAGTAATAAAAGTGGGGACAAAAATATGAACCCATTGCATGCTTTTTTCCTGAAGGGTGTAGGGGTGTAAGAAGCGTAAAACGCCTGTGGCTCGGTGGTAAAGTGTGTGATACACCTCAGCACCTTTGGGTCAAATTTTATCATTTTCGGGCTGGTTCTTTCCTGAAACACCCCACCTTAAAGATGTATTCAAGTCACAAAACTCCTTTCTGGGCCGGGTGCAAGGGTGCGAGTTATAGACACCTGGAAACTCCTTTACAGGTGTTTTATTTTTTACAGTGTGTGTTAGTGGTATCTGAATGTGTAGATGTGTAGCTGGGGAGGGTTGCCCGGTGTGCAGTCTCCTGGAGAAGATGTATGTGGGGCGTAGGTGTGATGGTAGGAAGAAGTTGTTGCAGAGGGGCGCGCTTGTCCCGGAAGCTGCGGCAGTTCTAAGTTAAAATGGGGAGATAATTAGTGCTCCCCCCCGCTATACTGGATAGTAGGGGGATTGAGGAAGGTAGTAAGACGTGTGTCAATTGGTATGTGTTGTTCAGGAAAGGTGTTTTGTGCTTGTGGAGGTAGGATGGGGGTAGTGGAGGGTGAAGGTGGGTGAAGCGATGGGTAAGATTATTTTCCAAGAGTTCCATCATCTTGCTAAGCATGGCGTCCATGCGCTGCTCAAGTTTTTCCGTGAGGGTGGCGGCAAGGTGATTAAATTTGGCCTCGAGGCGGGCGTCTAGCTCTGAGTTTGTGGTCAAATTTGTCTTCTAGGGCTTCTAATTTAGCGTCTATTTCTGAGGGCACGGGAGGGGGTGTGGCGTCTGTGGTGCGCTGCTTCTTTGCAGGAGGGGTGCTCGAAGTGTGTGTGGATGATGAAGTCGGGTTAATGACAGGGGGTGCAGGTTGAGGTGCCTGATGTGATGTGGACGCCAGAGTGATGGGTGACGGCAACTTCTGATGTGCTGTGGGCTGCACAAATTCTTCGTCTGTGACAACGGGCGTGATCTACCATGGGTTTCCTAGCGATCAGAGCCTTCGCGACAATTGGATGAGAGCTGTCCGCCGTGTCGACTGGTCTCCGAGGAATCATTCCCGCTTGTGCTCGGAGCATTTCGCGCCAGATTGCTATGAAGACAGCGTGTACCTCAGAGGGAGCTTTGGACTCGCTAAGGCTTCGTTCAACCGGCGTTTGAAGGCAGATTCTGTGCCAACGTTATTCAAGTACAACGCCCATCGCAGTGGCCAGCTAAACGAAGCGCGGCTGTCAGCTGCAGACACGAAAGACGCTGGTTCGATCCCGGTCGCGACGCTTGAATTTCTATGGAGGCGAAATTCTAGAGGCCCGTGTACTGTGCGATGTCAGTGGACGTTAAAAAACCCCAGGTGGTCGAATTTTCCGGAGCCCTTCACTACGGCGTCTCTCATAGCCTGAGTCGCTTTGGGACGTTAAACCCCGTAAACCTTAAGCCAACCGCACTAAAGGAAACTTTGTACTAAGGTCGACAGTGCCGAACTGCAGTCGTGAGAAAAGAAAACACAGTAATGAAGAACGGGCTCGTTTTACTGCCACAATTTATAAGACGAACAGTTTTTTAGTTTCACGGCTCATAAGCAACGGAGGCAATCTTAAGCGATTAAGGCTTACCTGTCACCAAAGAAATCATAATCACGAGTTTCATGTCAAGCATGTACAATGTTGTGGAGTACTGGTCACTAGCCAAGATCAATGAGGATGAAAATTTTGAAGTTTCGGGAGCACTATGGCTCCCTTGTTTACTTTAATTGTTCACTTTAATTGTTACGATAGTGAACAAGGGAGCTAGCCGTAGTGCTCCCGGAACGTCAAAAAAATTCTCATCTTTATTTACCTTGTCCAATGACTAGCACTCCATCACCATGATACCTGACTAGACGGTCTGCTGTCAAACTCTCGACTAAATCATGTACAATCTACCAGAAGCGATGCACAAGAGGCGTCTAAATATTAGTTCGCAGGAAAGACGCCTGCCTCCGACGCCACTTACTCTGTGACCATTTTCACGACGCTAACATGCAAGAAATGGAGCAAAACTTCACCTCGAACGTGATGGGAGCCGAAACAAAAACAGTCTGCTGCATGCAAGAACGCGTTACTGCAGGAGCCATCGCTTCCTTTCCGTATTAGCGTCACCTGTGTGATTGTAGAGCTGTCTTCGTTTCTCGTGACCAGTCCTTCCAGCTGACCAGTTTGAGCCACATCAAGGCGGCCATGCGACTCGCAATCACCGCAGCGTCGGCGAGCAGTGGGTCACTGGTACCGGAACTCAGCCACCCGTAGCTCAGCGATGACACGTACAGGCTGGTCTCATTCGCAAAGAACATACGGTCCGCCGTTCTGCTGTCGGGGTTGTCTAGAAACCAGGGCACGCCTCGCCGAACTGTCTCCTTTTTAGCGTCGAACTCGAAGTTCAAAGCCAAGAACAAGTTCCGGGGGAAGCCCTGGGAGGTCAGGTGGGGCACGGCTGGCTTTCTGAAGACCAGGTCTCCAGGTAGCATGAGCGAAATGTTGGTGACTACGGCCCGGAAGTGGTCTGTGTCGTTTCCGGCTGCCATCAGCCGCCGAAGTGGGTCATAGTCAATGAACCGTCGCCGTGTGGCTTCGAATATCTTGTGCAGCTGGTGGTCTTTAGCCGGAGTCGCGAGTGCCGCCACGTACGTTACGCGCCATAGGTGGTAGCTCCGGCGTACGTGTTTTTGACAAACGTCCTCGCTACGCATATCAGGTGAACTTAGCGTGTTGCCCTGTGTAATGTAACGCATGGCTTGCAGAGTGACAAGAAGCATCAGGTACAACGACGCCAAAGGCTGATGGTCTGCGTCTATCAGAAGCCGAACGTCCGCAAAGAGGCCCGCTTTAGCTATGCCAGATATTATTTTCGCACTGTCGACATCTATAAGGAACTAGAGCAATACGTTCTTGAATTGGGACGCTTCAAGATGTCCAAAAGCATCTCTAATCTCATTCAAAGACACGGATGATCGTTTTGGCGAGGCAGCCGGAAATTTCTGTTCCCACTTCGAGACGTCCTCATTGGTATAATTAGTGCCAAAGTGCGAATTAAGGATGGAGAGAGTGACATCAGAGCAGGAAGCATCGCAGTGATGTTGGTGGTCACCGACACGAGGTGTATATCTAACGAACATGAGCCACGATGTTTTGCCTGATGAACTCAATACATCGAAGATGAATGGCAGGCCGTACCGCTTATTCACCACAAGGCCCAAACGAAGTAAGCTTGCGCCACTTGTTCGCGTGGTGGTGTTGGTGATTTCTAGCACGGCCGCCGCAACATCTCGGACTCGCTGGTGCTCCTGCCATCTCTTTGATGCACGATGTGTAAAGGGTGTGAAGTGCGACTGCAGCCTGACTGCCGTAGTCCTGGGTGCCCTTGATGATGTCAGAGGTGACATCCAACTGCAAAAAAATGGCTTGGGTTCAACGTGGCTTGAAGCTAGTTACACGAGCGAAAGCTCTGTTAGGGATGGTCTACAGTGTCTGAAATAAAATATCAAGATCAAGGGTCAAGGCTAAAGGTCAATGTCAGGTACCCAATGGTCAGAGCAATATGAACTCGTGGTCGTACTAATATAGCTCGGGGCATAACACGACGCAGTTAAGTTTCTTTTGACCTTGTGATGCAGTGAAGGTCAGTGTCAATGTGGCGCCCACTGTCTCATATCAAAGGTCAAGCCCAAGGTCAAGGGTAAAGGTTAAGGTCCGGTACCCTGTGGTCACAGTCATATGATCACGGGGTCATATACTACCATAGCTTGGGCCATACCACCACGCAATTCGGTTTGACCTTGTGAGGCATTGAAGGTCACTGTCTGATCCGCATCGAAATCTTAAGTTGTACCACGAAGAGTAGGACTCTGGCTTTAAAATAGAATAGTGGCATAGAGCTAAGCGCCTCATAAATTATCTGTTAAGGAACTTACAAAGTTGCCTTGCAGGAACCCAAATCTCCCGAAACGCGGCCACTCAAGGACATATGTGTAACATCATTCCGTCATTCACTGCAGCAAAAGGTGTCTAGTGGAAATGAAGAACAGAATTGTTGATAGTAATTTTTGTGTGTCGTTTGTAGGTAGCCAGTACTAACGATATGACAAGCACGAGAAATGTTAAACCGAAGATAATGTTATTGTTAACCACATGTCTTAAGTAGAACAAGACGCCGCGTCTCGACACTAGACCGTTTCATGCCACAGCTGTCAAGCAGAGATGCCGCTATTCATAGCCACTGGTTAGTCCGCTGATGATGCGTTGCGGTTGTGCAGGTTGTGGTTGATTGATATTCAACACAAACTACGCTGCCCAGTATTTCCGGGAAACTATCCGGGGTACTGCATGTCAAATATATAAACCTCCGCGTTCAGTTGTTAGGAAATGAAAATATTGGTTGGTTGGTTTATGGGGTTTAAACGTCCCAAAGCGACTCAGGATATCAGAGACGCCGCAGTGAAGGTCTGCAGAAATTTCGGCCACCTGGGGTTCTTTAACGTGCTCTGTCATTGCACCTACTCGGTTAGAAAAGTGGGCGCTAGTTACGATTGGTCAAATGAGGTCATGTGACCGTAGTGCGTTGTGACCAGAAACATACAACTGTTATATACTTTCCTCTTGAGGGATAATCGTAGCCTGCCGTTCATTATCTGAAAATACCTCCGCAATCCACTCGATCCGAGACCCATTCTTACTCTCCTGGTTATTTCATCTCCGGATTCCGGACCTGCGGTAACTACTTGCCCTATGTAGTACATATATTCCCTCATCACTGCCAACGATTCTCTGCCTGTGTTATATAAGTTGGGTTCTCTTCTGACACTGTTGAACATCAGTTTTCCTGATATTCCCGAAAGACGCTTGTTAGATCTCGGCCGCGGTGGTCGAATTTCAATGGAGGCAAAATTCTAGAGGCCCGTGTACTGTGCGATGTCAGTGCACGTTAAAGAACCCCGTGCGGTCGAAATATCCGGAGCCCTTCACTATGGCGTCCCTCATAGCCTGAGTGGCTTTGGGACGTTAAATCCGCATAAACCAAACCAAACAAAGCCACTTTTCATTATATTAAATTTTGGACCTAATGTTCTGCTTTGCGTTTTTGGGTCTTTGATCATACTTGGCACTTTGTCCCTAGCGGTACCTAAAAAGGAAATATCAGCGAATCATCGATTTACAAGTTAATCTCCATTTAATTTTATTGCCTACTCTTTCCAATCCCGATCATGAATACTTCGTGTGAACTCATGGTGAAGAGTACAGGAGAGATCGTGTCTCCCTGCCTGACATCCTTCTTGATTAAGATCTGATTTCTTTTTGAAAGAAGAGCTATGGTGTCTGTGCAGCCGCTGGAGATATTTTTCGGTACTTTTACGCATGCCTCTTCTATGCTCGAGCTCCGCAATTACTGCATGATAGCTGTAATTTAGATTGGGTCAACTGCTTTCTAGTAATCAATGAAAGCTAAATATAGCGATTGGTTACATTCTGCGCATCTCTCTGATCTATTTGATAATGTGAATATGGGGTCCTGTGGGGTAGCCTTCGAGACTGGAAGCCTGGTTCTTTGGTTGTTCCGTTCGCGATTACGTCAGTAAATACCTTGTAGGCAACGAAGAGTCCGAAATAATCGATTCTGTAATAAAGGCAGTTCCGGCGCCTTCCGGTTTTTAGAAATTAAGAAAATTGATATAATTGCATTCAGCAGGTAAACAAGATTGTATACTTTGCTACTGCGACCATCAAAAGTTACAGCTCTTTTTCGCCATCGTGCTCTGCGTAGAAAATCTCGAGGTGTAAAATTGTTGGAAATTTCCCTACCCGTACTAATCAAGCAAACTTTCATTATTGAGCATACACGTCGGAGTTATGTGAAACGGTAGGCTCTTTGAATGGTCAACAATTTCTCGGCAAATTTTTGAGCAACACGGATTTTTTGTTTTCGTCTTGTGGGTTCACACCAGGGACATGGTTACGGCTCTCAAAATCCGAGAAGCTGAAGTTCTACAGTGCCGAACAGTTGCTGAATTTGATATCGCTCACACCGGGCGGCTCTCCACAAGGCTGTCTCGTGTGACCACGTGAGCAGTGGAATATTTTTATGGCGTCAAAATTCTCCAAAAAGGAGCGCATCGATGAGGTATGCAAATTGTTTGCAAATCAATAGCAGTTAGAATTATTGGCTGCACACTGGATCCAAAGCCATATTTGTGTGCGATATCAGTGCATGTTAAAAGCCCCAGGTGGTCGAAATTTCCGGAGCCCTCCACTACGGCGTCTCTCATAGCCTTAGTCGCTTTGGGACGTTAAACCTCATAAACCAACCCAAACCTAAGCCATATTTGAAAATTGCCGCACCATAGCTGCCGCTGCGGTGGCTCAGTGGTTAGAGTGCTTGGCTACTCAGCCGGAGTACCCGGGTTCGAACCCGACCGTGGAGGCCGCGTTTTGATGGAGGCGAAACGCAAAAGACGTCCGTGTGCTGTGCGATGTCAGTGAATGGTAAAGGTCTCCAGGTGGTCGAAATTATTCCGGAGCCCTCCGCTATGCTACCTCTATCGTCTTTTCTTCTTTCACTCTCGACTTTGTCCCTTCATTACGGCGCGGTTCGAATGTCCACCGAGATATGTCAGACAGTTACTGCGCCATTTCTTTTCCTGAAAAACAAACTTTTCACCATAAATTTGAAATAGTTTGTGCTGTCTTCGCTTCCGATACTTGCCAAAAGAAAGACTTTTGCAATTAGAACACCAAAGCGGCCACCTCCAAATGCCTGTGGAAGGGCAGAAAATTGCAGCATATTTCTTAAGCAGGCATTACTACTGGAAGCATCGGGGTAAGCCAGCAAGGATACGACTGCAAAACAGAAAACCTGCCGTACCTAGTGCTTCCGGCATCCCATTTTTCTGGTTTGGTTTATGGTTTAGGGGGTCTAACAGCCCAGAGCGATTAAGGCTATGAAGGATGCCGTAGTGAAGGGCTCCGGAAATTTGGACCACCTGGGGTTCTTTAACGTGTTATGACATCGCACAGTACACGGGCCTCTAGAATTTCGCCTCCATCGAAACTTCACTGCCGCGGCTGGGGATCGAACCCGCGTTTTTAGGGTCAGCAGCTGAACACCATAAGCACTGAGCCATTTTCTCTTTTCCTGTTGCGCCTTTTTCCTTTTGCTAGTGCACCCTCGCGGAAACTAGAAGTGTAGTCACCATGCGCAAGCGGCTCACCAGCAAGTCGCGTGCCACGTCACGCTGGACGAATCCTGCCTCGAGGGCGTTCTTGCAGATGTACGCGAAGAAATCTGTGCAAGGCTGCTGGTTGGCGTCGATGACGGCGAACAGCGTGGCTGCCTCGGTGGGGCAGCAGAACTTCGTCCCAGTGGCACTCGTGTGAACCCTACTGGCAGCCCAGTGAACAGCGAGCCAGGCCAGCGCGGTGGTGGCGGTGGCCACAGCGGCCCCAAATGCGCCGCTCAGGCAGACGCTTGCCGATCGTAACTCCTTACTTCGCAAGATGGAAGTCCGAGTCGCGGGGCGACCGGTGCCAGTTGGCGAAAGTAGGTCTTCTCTCGTCGGCCGAGCTTCCATCGTAGCCGCCTTCTTCTTCGTCTGGAAGGAGTCCTCGAGGAGCGCGTGCCGCTGTAAGTGTCCAGCGCCCTCCTGTGGAAGTGTTGTCTGCTATACGGCTCCTGCTCCCGCGGCAGCTGCGCTTCTGTAATTTTGAAGGTCGCCTAAGAAAAAAAACAGCTTCTCTTAGCCCTCTTATCTGTCGCACGAAAGAAAGAACGACCGATTTAGTTCACAGTTTTTACAGCACTTTTAGATAACTTCCGCTAAACTTGCGCTCTTTGAATGGAACCTTCGGGCGTCCACAGTGTTATGAAACCCGAAATTTCCTTCCAGATTCTCCTAATCTCCAAGGGATCTGTGTAGACAAGATTGTGCTAGCAGTGAAAAATTTGACTCCTGTAGTAACGGCCGACATCGATTACGTTTACTTGAGGAGTCTCACAAGTGCTTTTCATTGTTGTCCTGACTTCAAGCATATGAGATTTTCTGTGCCTCGGCGGATTTTGTCTTTCGAGTGGGTGCTTTCATAACGTGTGTTGGGGGTTGTGGTCACAATGCAGCTAACGATGTCACTAGTTCTTCCACTGTGAACGAGGAGAAAGAAAACATTTCTCTCTTCCGTGCCTGAAGACATCTCGGCTCTTTGATATAACCGGTTTCTGAACTTGCTATAGGAAGAAATGAATGAACATATATTGAGAGGCTAGAAGATGTTGGTGGAGCAAAGTAAACGTAGTCTTCAGTACAAGACCCTAGTGACTCTGGCCGAGGCCGTGGAGATGGAGGGGTGGCGCTGGCCAGCGTCACCTCCAACTGCTCCAGAGCCACGTTGGGCTGCTTAAGTGGTTGGGTTTAGCTGTGCATGTCCTTGTAATATGTGTGAACGCATTAATACCACCACACCAGGGACATGTATCTGCGTATTCAATCAAATCAAATCAAATCGTCTTTATTTTCTCTCTCAAGGAGAAAAGGGGGGTGTCGGGTAAAAGCCGCATAACTGCGGCTTGACAAAGCCCGGCCCCCTGTAATGTTGGGCGAATGCGATTTAGGCGGTGGAGATTGGGGAAAGTCAGTCTTTGGATACGTCTTGGGTGTTAGGAGTCCGCGGGGGAAAGTTGCTTATGTGGCGGGGTGTAGAGTCGCTTATTTAGGCGAACGGTCTCTAGGCGGGTAACAAAATGGGTTGAAATGTGGTAGAAGATGTCGTTGTTGTGCGCCGTTCGGTAGTTATATTCTTGAGCTAGGGCGTCGGCCCTAATACTGCCTCAGACAAGTGCATGTCCTGGGGCCCAGGTGATTACGTGATCATGATGGAGATGGCTGCTCAGATTGCGGAGAGTTGCGCGCGGGACACGACCACTACAGTAGGTTCCGCAGGCGGCTTGGCGGTCTAAAAATGTTGCAAATGTGGTGTTGGATATTGATAATTTTGATCGTGATGGCTATAGCGATGGCTTCTGCGGCCGCCGGGTCCGAGGCTGTGAAGGACGCTTCAGGATAGGGGGGTTGGTTGGGCATACGAAACTGTAGCTCACCAGAAACGGTAGCTGACCAGCTGACGCATCAACTTAAAAAAATGATTGATTGATTGGTTGATTGATTGATTGATTGATTGATTGATTGATTGATTGGTTGGTTGGTTGATTGATTGATTGATTGATTGATTGATTGGTTGGTTGGTTGGTTGATTGATTGGTTGGTTGATTGATTGATTGGTTGATTGATTGATTGATTGATTGGTGTTTAACGTCCCAAAGCGACTCAGGCTATGAGGGACGCCGTAGTGAAGGGCTCCGGGAATTTCGACCACCTGGGGTTCTTTAAAGTGCACAGACATCGCGCAGTACACGGGCCTCTGGAATTTTTCCTCCAAAGAAATTCAGCCGCCGCGGCCGGGATCGAACCCGCGTCTTTCGGGCAAGCAGCCGAGCGTCGTAACCACTGAGCCACCGCGGCGGGTCGACTTAAGGAAATGTGGCAGAGAAAGGCAACGCCCGAATTGTGTTCGTTGCGCCATAAAAACTTGGCAAACTGTGCAAAGTTGTTAATGACGTCTCCAAAAAGAATATTCTTCGTGTTTTAATTCTTCTAAACTATATGACGGAAACTAACAGCCAGTTAAATAAAGGGGAAAAGGGAGGTATTTTTTTATTTTGTAGTTTTAATCAAATGGGAGATTAATAAAATAAAAAACAACAACGACATACCGCCGGTGAGATCCGAACTCACGACCTCCGAATTTAGCGTACGGTGCTTTATCAACTGCCACAGTGACGGCTGTCCACTCTGCTGGTTTCGGGGCTATTTATGTGTTTATGCGTGCCTTGAGAGTGTTCACCAGCGTCGCCCTCATCCCCAGCGGCGGACGTGGTACGTCCTTTAATACCACGAGCGCCACGTAGGAACGCGGTCGAACGCAAAACTCGGAGGTCATGGGTTCAGATCTCACCGGCGGCATGTGGTTGTTTTTTTCTTCTGTTTTTATTAATCTCCCATTTGATGAAAAACTACAAATTAAAAAAAAAGAGACATTCCCTGTCGGCCTCCGTCATGTGTGCCATAACAAGCACCTCTTTTCTCTCGTATGCGTCGAAACCCAGTCAGACAGAAAGAAAGCTCCATTACACTTGGCTAGCTTGGTTAGACGCTTGAAATGCCTCGCAGGCGTTTCAGGCACACTTTTAACCGCGCTCTCATTCATGTCAAAACTGCATGCGAGAGCGACGTCGTCTCCTTAAGCGAACGTCGAGTAAGGTGCGACTCCCTACGGGCTGTCTCATGCCACGTAAGGAGAGGCAGGGTTCGCCCCCTCTGCATTGCTTGACAATAAATGTTTCAACCACCACCACCAGGTGCATAATCACATGACCACATGTGGCGAAGCAGTGGTCGGCGCGCAGCGGTCAGAGCAGCGGGGAATCATGTGGTCTGATGTCATAGCCACACCTCCGGCGCTCCTCCTGCTGAAGGTCAAACTGCAACACCCGATGACCTTGGCGAAAGATGGCGTAGCCCCAATAAGATTTGAAACGCCTCGTACACCCGGTAAATTTGTTAACAGTATCGCACGAACAGCAACCCACTGGCTTGTCAGCGCCTTATCAAGGCACAGAGCGGTGAAACAAGCAGGAATTAACGCATAAGTTTCAGACACGTCGATTCTCCCTGACAAGGCGCTGTCAAGCCAGACGGTCGTTGGTCGCGCGATACTGTAAACAAATTGGTCGTGTGTACCTTGCAGGACTAATATGTGGTCTGCAGACTTCCATTTCAGTGCGAAAAATTCTACATCGGCCGAACCGGCCGCTGAGTCTATTTTCGGATAATGGCGGACAGATTGGCTATTGAAGACCTGTCTGGATCAGGGCACTTGGCGGCACATTGCAAACGACGCCTGTTCTTCCGAGAATACAGTCAGTTGATGTTTAGGATTAAAATGAAAAAAAAAAAGTAATGCAGTTTGCGGTGCTTTTTCTCTCCCAGTTCTTGCGGTTACGCGCTTGTTACTGCTTCCTATTTCTCATTAATTCTTTTTAATTACGATTTGACACATTTTGACGGACGGGCTCACAAGACGGACTATAAACCAGAATATGGCCGAGAGGAAAGTCTCCACGATTATTAGTTTTCATCACGGCGCTAGGCTGTTGGCCCAAAACACGCGGGATCGATCTCAGTAGCGTCGGTCGCGTTTCGATAGAGGCGAAATGTTAGAGGCGTGTGTACTGTGTGATGTCAGTGCACTTAAAACAACCACATGTGGGCGAAATCATCGGAGCCCGGAGCCCTCCATTACGGCGTCCCTCATAGCCTGAGTCATCTTGAGGCGTCAAGCCTCAGAAAAACACAACATCAGTCTTTATCACATTTTGCAGAATGCTAACCGCAGCAGCAGCATGAGTAATAGACAAAATCACAACGTATACTGCGCTGAAACTACGTTTATCTCACAGACACTGCTGCACAATCCCGATAAAAAGAAATGCCGCGCAGCCCAACTTGCTTCGCTTAGAGAATTTCTATTCAACGCGCTTGCGCTTGAATAGTAAACAAAAAACTTCACAGCGTCGTCCATGATTCTATCATAGACCCCGCTATCGTCTTTTTGTTACCAGTCAGGTGAGAGCGCAGTGCAAAGAAGCCAAAAAAGAAAATCAAAGGGCACTTTGTTGACCTAAAGTGCTATGAGGCAAAAGCCTTTAGCGCGGTGTTGCGGCTTGTGTCACTGATGTGTGGTCAATATGTTAATTAAGTACACAATTTTTTTTAAAATCGTAAATGCTGGATACACAGGAGGGCGTTTGGGGATGCATCCGTCTGATTTTACGCCTTTCTGCAAACATTCTCCAGCGTCCAAGACAAGGATAACTACATATGCCACCCCGCCGCGGTGGCTCAGTATCTACGGCGCTCGATTGCTGGCCCAAAAGACGCGGGTTCGATCCCGGCCGCGGCGGCTGAATTTAGATGGAGGCGAACTTCTAGGGGCCCGTGTACTGTGCGATGTCAGTGCACGTCAAAGAACCCCATGTGGTCGAAATTTCCGGAGCCCTTCACTACGGTGTAGAAAGAGAAGTTTATTTAGATCTATGAAAACAAGAAAAACTTCTGAACTCAATAGTTTTAACATTGGAGCGCATGCGCCGTGCCGCAGCACTGAGCACGTCAGTAGGGCAGTAATGAGGCCGACACTCGGCCGCCGCGCAGGGCGATTAAGTACGTCGACCACTTGCGCAAAAACTCAGCCTCGCTCATTCACAGTGCGTCCACGCATGCTTGCTCAAAGAGGCGCGTGCGGAGGCGCTGCAACATCGGAAACATCGCTCTTTGCGGACGGCCATTTAAGGAAGCCACTCCGCGGTGCCGCCACAAAACGAACATGCCGACACACAAGAGCATATTTGCAAACAGTTCGCGTGAACTAGTGCGCGCTTCCAGGCGGGTTACAAACATCCATGACACTAGTATCCAAAAGGTGCGCGCCACTGCACAGTCGAACAGTTTCCGGTCCGTTCACTCGGTGTCCCTCACCCTAAGTCGCTTTGGGACGTTAAACCCCAATAAACCGAACCAAACCTACAAATTTGCTTTTATCTTCCCTGTGCGCGTGACGTCGTTTCGCTTGGCTTTCCAACCGCAGGCTATTAGATAGCGACGATATTAGTAAATGCTGACTACTGGGCTATTATATTTTGATGTCGAGCGCACAGTCAGCGTACTGTAAAATACGAAAAGAAAGGGAACGAGAGATAAAGCTATAAGTGCAGCGTTTTGTATTGAAGTTAGGCTCAAAACTCATGGTATCTGCTCGATAGCATAGAAGATGGCTGCCTGTGTGATAAGCCAGATCCGCACACTTCGTACATCGCGTGCTTCTTACGCCGAGTTTAATGCCTCGTGTTGAAGATTAACGTTGATAGATAATTGTGCATTCATATCTTTGTTTAGTGTTTCAAATGCAGAAGATTTCTAGATTTATATGCGGAGCTTCATCATGCTCCTTGGGGTGTCATAGTCAGCATGATATTTGGTATTCAATGCCTGCCACTGGCTCCGATTCTGTGACGTGGCCGATGCCCCAAAAACGTGTAGAAGCGTCAGAAACAAGCTCAAGCTTTGAAAAAAAAACTTAGACGCCTTTCGCCTGTGCTTCTTGATGTTCACAGTGAGCTTGTGCGCTTTGCTTTCTACTACCAGTGTAGTCGGCTTTTAGGCCTACGTTTTGGCGGCTTCGTATACATCAGTGGTGAGCGAACAGAGCTGCAGAGCCTCTACCGTCGAACGTTATTAACCGTTCTATCGTCATGACATCCAAGGACCTCGAGACACTACGCGGCCACCTCTGCCGTTTGGACCCGAGCGAGCAGCAACTTTACCAAGCGCTCTATCTACCGCGACAGGCGAGCTCAAGCGGCAGAGTGCCCTCAGGTGTGGCTTGGAGCGAGGCATACAATTCCCTTCTCGGAGGCGTTGCGATGGAAGAGCGTTTACTTCGCATGGCCCGACTTTACGTTTGGCTGATGCCATGCAACCAACTAGGCCCGTGGAAGGTGTATCGCCTGAACCGCAACGCGTCCCTGTTCTTCGACTGCCCAACACTGCTCGATCACGTCGCAGCCGCGCTGCGCCTTCCTCACTATGACGTGACAATGTCGGGCAACTGTCTGCACGGTGTGTTCTATGCGTGCCTGCTCACCGCCGACGAAGAGACTGGGCAATCCGAACACAAGGTGGTGTGCGTCGCCCTTTGGTCCGGACTGCCGTTGCTGGCGGTCCGAGTTGAAGGAGCCAGCATTGGACACCGCTTTACGGCCGCTCTGAGAGCGGCGCTGTACGGCGACACCTTCTCTCCATTGTGCGAGAACCAGGAAAACCTGAACAGCGCGTTCTCCGCGGGACGCAATATTTTAGACCAGCTTCCTAGCCTTCAAAGCGGACACCAGCCGTAAGGTGCAGCTTTACGGAAAGCGCCGGCTCGTCAAGGTCAGTTTCCTGCCGATGAAGTTGGCCTAAACTGCGGTAAGCACTTCTTTTTTTTTCCTTGTGATAAATATTGCTTCTTTGGGTGGTCACTATATACTAAGTGCAAATACATCGCTTCTTTAATACACTTCGTTTCGTGGGTTCCATTCGTTTAGTTTCAGTTCGAGGGAATGTTGCGTACTTTTCATTCGATGTCGATGAGATAATGCAATTACTGTGAGGCTCTCGGGATGCGTGAGGACTAAGAATTCAAGACCACATTTAACGCTTGGAAAGACGAGGGTGTTACATTAAAATGGAGGTAGAGCGCAGATTACGTGTTCACATATAAATTCGCCAATTAATGAAGTAAAGCAGAGTTCACGCGGCTGTAATTTCATTTAGCTGCGGGCTAAGGATTCTTAAATTTAGTAATGGGATAGTTAGTGTGCGGGTGCATTGACAGGATGCAGGCCAATATCTTAAGCATATTTCGCTTCTCAGCACATGAACTGTGACGAAGCGAGGAGCTTTTATTAATGCGTTTATTTCGCTGAAATTTTCTACAGAGTATAAAGACCCTATTTTCAAACACTGCCCACCTAAAAGTACTAGCCCTCGACCCTACAATGACTCTAGGAACTGTCAAAAGGGTGTTATCCATTTCAGAATCGTCCTTGACATTGCTTCGGGTAATAAAGCGTTCAGAGTGACGATATGCTCCTTGAAGGAACCTGGTATGGATATTGTGCATAGTAAAAACATATTTTATAACCCGGAAAAAAACACCAACAATATACCAGCCTTAAAGGCCCCGTTGGCCAGAAAATGTGGCGTCGGCGTTGTGAGCGAAAAATAATGAGAGCATGGCTTTGACAGGTGGTGTCCAGGGAGCAACCTAGGAGACAGGTGGCACACCCAGGTCACGTGACCGTGGGTAATCATTGCAACCTGCCCACCGGATAGTGAGAAAACTGTACACCCTGGCAGGTGTCAATTAGATTAATGATTGGTCACTCCGGAAGAGGAACCTGGGCCCGCACAAGGGCCACTGCCGGGTGCACCTGCCATCGCAGGGCAGTGGCGCATCACTTAACCGCTGCGCCAATGCGCCAGGAGGGGTGTGAGGACTCCCCATGGATCTATCAATGTATAGTACAGAATGAAGTTCGGCGTATATCGGAATTAACTAGTTACGCTATTGCGTCATAATACCCTTTGGGATTTTGTGGCGAGAGCTACTCCGCGGCACGGCGACGGGCAAGGCGTCGCGCCGAACGGGCGATGGCGTTCCTTCGTAAAATTGAAAATTGGTTTTCGGGGAAAGGAAATACGCATTTACTACCTCACATATCTCTATGAACGCCCTAACCGCGCCATGGAGGAAGGGATAAACAGTGGGATCAAAGAAATGGTTTATGGTTTATGAGGGTTTAACGTCCCAAAGCGACTCAGGCTATGAGCGACGCTGTTGAGAAGGCTCCGGAATATTCGACCACTTGGGGTTCTTTAACGTGCACTAACACCGCACAGTACACGGGCCTCTAGAACTTAACCTCTATCGAAATTCTAGTCGCCTGCGTCGTAAGTTGTGCGCATGCGCTTGGTGTCGTCAGAGATGCGCCGGGTATATAAATCACAATGATATGAAGCGTGTGGTAGAAAGGGACAGCTCGGAGGAAGCTGGGGCTCGTCGTAGGAACGAAGGCAAGAGGAGGACACCGGGGAAGAGCGCGCTAAGCGTCTCCACAAGCGACGTAAGGACGACGCGGCTAGACGGGCCCGCTTAGCCGACGAATGTGCATCCACGACGATGAGTCGAGTTCTGCGTCTCTGAAAGAAGCTAGACTCTCGCTACTCTACCAGTTTTAACCAAAGCTAATCACAGCAAATTTTTTTCGAAAGCGCTAAAACACAGACAAAGAAGGAACAGACAGGGACGAGACCAAGACGAGCGCTTTGCTGGTGTTATTTTAGCGCGTTCGAATAATGTCAAACGTGCACAAACTACGCGATCCGCCACTCGTCATAACCTTAAGGCGGAACTTAAGCGCTGCCTCCCATTTTTTAATGGATTTAATTAAGCCACACCTAGACTTTGTATCTGTTTTTAGGTACGCGCTATGGGGACCTGCCCTCATTTTGTATTTTAGGCACTTGTTTCAACGTTTTTGATGGTTTGGGGAAAAAAACAACTGCTCTGTCGAAGTGTCTGTATCTAAGGTGCAGCGGAAACGGGAGAATGCTCTGCGTAATCACATTTTGTGCCAATTGCACTTAATAGTGAATGAACTGCACCCCTTCCCGAATGCGCAATGATCCGACTCCCCTTTGTGAAGCAGGTTTGCTCAACAAAATATAAATCATGACCCATAGCTTCGCATGATGTCCCTCAGCCACTTCCTCACTCGTGAAGAAAGGGCTGAGGCTGTTATTTGATTGGTCGGGGTCCTCGACATCCTTACCCAGCCAAGGATGGCCGCTGAGGCTACCTGACCTTTTTAAAGCTTTTACCTTTAGCCATTCTTCAATCTCTTTTTTTCAATTATTAGTAGATAGGTAAATTTTTAGGCCCTTTACACCACTGATCACCTTTTCACATTTTTATTAAATCGCACAGAAATTATTATACCTTGTGTTTGGCGCATGATGGCTTTAGCTGCCTATGTGCCATTAAACCCAACACAACACAAAACACCCCTCTTTGTGCGCATGTGATGAGCGAGTGGTTGTGCGCTCATGCACGCGTTCAGGCTAAGGAGCGATCTGCGGAAGCGGGAAGGAATCGCTGCTCCTGCCTTCACAGATAGGCGCTCTAAAGGAGGCCTGACAAGGGAATCTTTTTAATAAGCCATGTTTTGAAATTGAGCGATGCAAGGTGGGCCGCTGTTAAGGCACGCTTACTTAGATATGCAGCGTTTTGAAACGTGGCCCTAAGGAAAGCCTGCCATGACTATAAAAGTGTCTTCACGCGGTGATATCACTGGTGCCCCGCGACGTCTCTGATTATGCGCACCCTTGCTGGCGCATTTGTTTCGCTCCATTCATTGCTTGCTTGAGGACATAAAATTTGCGCAAGTGCCGAATGTTTTGCTACCAAGCCTTGAAACAATGTGCGCCCCCCCCCCCCCCCCCGGAAAAAAATTTAGGGACGATAAACGTAACTGATGCATCATAATGTGAAAACATGTGCTTAGTTGCCCGAGCGTTCCTTGTTGGATGCGAGCCTGCTGTGGTATTCCAAATCTCCCGCTGTTTCGTCATTTTCACGTGAGATTAAGCTTCATTACGCCTTTTTTTGCATTTTGCGTTTGGTTTGGTTTATGGGTTTCAATGTCCTGAAGCGAGTCAGGCTAAGAGGGACACCGTAGTGGAGGGCTCCGGATAATTTCGACCACACGGGCGGTCTTTAAAGGGCAACTGCATAGGTTTTAGAAATTCACGAGTTGAAAGGGGTCCAATGTGTGAAACTGGCAGGTAATGCATGTGAACTTCTTTCGGGCTAGCATTTGAAATGGTGACGTATTCAGCGATTAAAATCGCGAAGACCATCAAGCTTCTTTGCAGCGCACAGCTCCAAGATGGGTGCGCGTCATGACGTCATCGAAGGTACCAGTACATTTCCAACGCTTAAACTGTTGCTTTCAAGGAAAAAAAAACAACGCCGCTGTTGCGCTCGACTCCTTCCGCTAAAACGCCGAAGCATCGGGACGGCTCCTTGGGGCTGTTGCTACTATGTGTTAAAGACGGGAAGCGCCAGCCTACAAGGAATCTACAGACATCTGGAAACTCAATAGACAGGACTTCGGAGAGGCGTCGGCGTGGCGGCCCCGGCACCCCGAAAGCAGGGGGCGGCGTCAACAAGGGGACCCCCTGGCGGTTTATGGGGGGACATCCGCTGCGCGGGAACGGTCTTCGGCTCAACTCCCATTAGCGGTGCCAAACACAAACGAAACGCAACGGCATGGTGTGTCGGCGGCTGTTCTGTGTTGTTTGTGGCCAGCGCGGGTGCTGGCGTGCTTGCGCTTCGGTAACGGCTTCCGGTCTTCCTGGAACCTTTCGGCGCAAGTGCGACGCCGGCCCTCCGTCCCCGCGGCTCGCTGTGAAGTGCAGGTGTCGGACTCATGTTTGGGCTGACGAATCGCTCGAACTTGGAACGTCCTTGTGGGCGGAACACTACAAATGGACACGCGACCCAATTCGCAGTGATTGGACGCATTTTTGATTAACCAAATTCCCCAACTAGGGACCTGGGGACAGGACACTCTATTTAAGCCGCTGTTCGGCATGGAAAAAGGGCTTTTTTTTCTTCAACCTTGTAGCCTTGTCTACCTACTTTCCTTCTTGTCTCACCTTTAATCATGTATTAAACCTTTGTATTTTACCTGTTACCTTGTCTGGGCAGGTTGTTCTAAGTGCCGGCAGTCTGAGGGAAATTATGGTAGGGAACACAACTGCCGCCGATGGCGAAGTCTTCCAAGCGTTGTTTGTTAGCATCCAACTAGGCACAGCAGGGAGTGGTTGGCGGGAGCGGAAGTTTGAAACCTTACCTTCCGTGACATCACACCGAGCTTCTTCGCACTCCTCCAACGCTTTGAGGAGAAGCCCACGTAACTCTATTAAATGCCAGCGCGAAAACACTTGCAAGCTTTACCTGCAGCCTATATAGATTTGAATCATTGAGTAGTACGGAATTGTTAAAAAAGTGCTGCAGTTGCCCTTTAACGTGTGCTGATATCGCATAGCATACGGGCCTCTGGCATTCCGCCTCGGGCCGCCGCGGTGGCTAAGTGGTTATGGTGCTCGGCTGCTGACCCGAAAAGACGCGGGTTCGACCCCGGCCGCGGAGGTCGAATTTCGATGGAGGCGAAATTCTAGAGGCCCGTGTACTACAGTGCGATGTCAGTGCACGTTAAAGAACCCCACGTGGTTGAAATGTCCGGAGCCCCTCACTGCGGCGTCTCTCATAGCCTTAGTCGCTTTAGGACGTTAAACCCCATAAACCAAACCAAACCAATTTCGCCTCTATCCAAATGCGACCGTAGCAGCTGGGATCGAACCCGTGTCCAGCAGCCGAGTGCCGTAACCACTGAGCCACCGTGGCGGCTCCTTTGCATTTGGAAGAGGATGAAAGTTGATTAAGACGACGACATTCAAAGCATAGCGCAGGAGATTTGCAGTTACACACCTGATGGTAGGCCACGGCTAAGGCGTATTGACGTAATGCAGCGGTCAGCTAAGCTTACCTGTTTGCCCCGCCACGGGTTCGAATCCCGTTCGAGGCCAATTCTTTTATGCTATGCAATGCTATGCTATGCTATGCTTCTATGCTTTTTTAACTTCTATGCTTTTTTAACTTCTATGCTATCGCATACTAACTGCGCCGTCAGTACAGCGGTAGTTCGAGGAGATGCAACGGAAATTTTCTGCTCATGCTCGAACACACTTGCTGTGCTGCAGAAAGACCGTTGACGTTATCTTGTCTTCTAGAATTATGAGCGAATCTCGCAATTTCATGGGATCTCATACCTCCTGGAGCTGCAGTTGTAACACAAGAATTAACTTAACGCAGCGGCGACGTACAAAATATATGCCATCTTTTAGATTCTAAAAGCTCCTTCCCTAGTTGGTATGGCAGCTTAACATCAGTTCTTCGTGCCAACCTTTAGGCGCAACCTACGGTCTTTAATGACCGAACTATGACATACATCGCGCGCATCGAATAATTTCTTTTTGCTTCAAGTAGGGTATCTATTCACTGCAGCGTTGTAAAAACATCAGATTCCCCAGCGCCACCGAAGGATTACTGCAGCCAGTGATTAATTAGCAATAACCTGCTCTGACTGCAAAAAACTTCGAATCTTAGCATAATTACGAGCACCACATCAAAGAGCGAATACGCACTTTGCATCTGCTATCGAAATGCGCGCTTAGCACCTACCATCCGGAACAAGTAACGTTCATTTCAGGGCGACTTACACGGCATGAAACAGCGTTTTAGACCACGTGGCCTTTGGCCCCCGCAGTGCAACAGATATGACCACTCTTACCACGAGATTACCTGTGGCATGCGTAATGATGATCATTTTCGAGCGCCGGAGTTATTGCTTATCTGGATGATGGATGGCCTTGCAAAACAGCGGTAGATGACGCGGCGGTGAAGCCCAGATAACGGTATGCTCGGCGCTGACAAGGAAGTCGGCGCTTGGCACAGAAGCGTGTCGCGTGGTTCGCGTTCGAGTGTTTTGGGCATTTCAGGCGGCGAGCGCTTTGCGGCAGATGGCTAAATTGCGGTAGCGAGAGCCCGAACCTGGCTGGCGCGGTACTTTCATTTCCCTCTCGCTCATGTTACGCGGTGGTATGTCTTGTTGCACGAGTACGCGTAATTCTTAACTGTCCGTTTAAAAGAAAAGGATTCAGCTTCCTTTACTACCCATAGTTTCTCCCCATTTAAGGGGTACTAAGGAAGCAAGGACCGTAAGATCCCTGTCCCTACTTCCTAAATTGGGACCCTCATTTCGATTTCGTCCTAAGTAAACAAAGTTTAGCGCGTCCATTATATCGTATTGAAGTGTGGACCGAGAAAGCGATCTCGATGACAAAAAGGCTAAAAGTGTGTAATAAACTTGTCACCCCCCTGCGGGGAGCAAGAGCCAGCAGTGCTAGCAAAGCAAGACTGCGTGTCGTGTACTCGTGTACGCGTGTAGTGTCCCCTCCATTTTTTTCTGGTTCAGCAGCACATTATCTTGACGTCACTTTTGATGTCGGCGACGCCGTGACCAGTCAGTCCACCCCAGCTACTTTTGCTCTCCCTTTTTATTTTCTCCTCGCACTGCTTTTTGCAGCGAATACAAAGCATAGCAGGACACATGGCCTGAAACGGTTCTGGATGTAAAAGGCGAAATGTGGCCACGCTTTTCGCTACTTCTGAATGATCAGAAGCGATTGCCATGCCTAAACCCCAGCTTCTATGTGTTTAGCAATTGGTTTGGTTTACGGGGTTTAACGTCCAAAAGCTACTCACATGTACGCTGTAGTGAAGGGCACCGGAAATTTCGACCACCTGGGGTTCTTTAACGTGCACTGACATCACACAGTACGCAGGCCTCTAGAATTTCGCCTCTATCGAAATTCGACAGCCGTGGCCGGGATCGAACCCGCGTCTTTCGAGTCAGCAGCCCAGCTCCATAACCCCTGAGCCACCACGGCAACGAACCCAACCGGTGCGCGGGCGACCCGCACACACTCATGGACGCCATCTGACTTGTTCAAGTGGACATTTTTCTCCGTGCCCTTTGATGATGTAACATGCACTTTTAGAGGCGCATCAAAATGGGAGCTTTTATTTACGATGCACTACAACAGTGGCGCCGTTTTCCTGTAGATAGCACCAAAAAGCGCACTGTTCCCAAAATCTAACCCAACGCCCGAATGTTTCATTAAAAAGCTGTCCTGAAAAAATTTTTTCGCGATTAAGTCCTGCTCACTAAAGCGCACCAGGCGTCACTGCTTATCTAGAACTTGCCACTAATGTTCTGAGTGCTCTGTTCCTTGAAACATAAAAATTACACCCGCTTACTCTCAGGGCAGAACGAATGACAAACGATGTCTGGTTGTCAAAATTATTAACTCAGTGTTCAAGCAAAGCTTGACTGCTACTGCACTGCCACTGAATATAAAGTGCGGATTCAAATATCCGCAATATACTATGGATGGTTTATGCTTCATACTTTATGGTGATTTAACGTCCCAAAGCGACTTAGGCTATGAGGGACGCTGTAGTGAAGGGCTCAGAGAATTTTGATCAATTGCGATTCTTTAACTTGTGCTGACATCGCGCAGTGCTCAGGTCTTCAGCACTTCACCTCCATCGAAATTCGACAGCCGCGGCCGAGATCGAAACCGCGTCTTTCGGGTCAGCAGCCGATCGCCATAACCACTGAGCCACTGCGGCGGCCTTATCCTATGAATGATTCGACGTATGTGCTGCTGAGGTGTAGTGAAATATGCATCATGGTCTAGATCAGGACCACAAGTTTGAAATCGGTAGCCAAAGTTGGTCTACCTCGTAGGATGGAGGCCCTGGTGCAGTTGGCGCGCCCCAGAGCGAGCACGTTGAAGTACACGTATTTAGCTTTTTTCCATTTTGCTCTTCATTTTGGCACAGGACGTGTGTGTGTGCGGAGGAAGGGGAGAGGTTGCTGGTCGTGTAAAGGGAATAACCCTGGACCCGAATGCAAAGAATGCCGCTGTATACGACGCGATATCGTTAGGGAGTTAATACTTGTGCAGTTAATGTGAAAGCTCCGCCGCGGTGGCGCAGTAGTTGTAGTGCTCGGCTGCTGACCCGAAATACGCGTGTTCGACCCCGGCCGCGGCGGTCGAATTTCGATGGAGGCGAAATTCTAGAGGCCCGCGTACTGTGCGATGTCAGTGCACGTTAAGGAACCCCAGGTGGTCGAAATTTCCGGAGCCCTTTAGTACGGCGTCTCTCATAGCCTGAGTCGCTTTGGGACGTTAAACCGCAATAAACCAACCAACCAGTTAATGGAAAATGATGTGAATAATGCCAGTGGTGCAGAGATTAAGGGATGCGCCACTGCCCTCCGATGACAGGTGCTGCCACCTGCGGGGCTTGTCCGACCCATGTTGCTCTTCCCTAGCAATCTCTCGCAGCGAATCATTTACTAACTGTCAACTGCCACGATGGTCAGTTTGCTCAGAATCCGAGGGCCAGGTTGTGATGACGCCACAAGGTTGTGTGACCTAGGTCGCCCACCTGCCTTCTAGGTTGCTTCTCTGGGGTTTTTTCGTAGATTTTTCGCTCACCCTCAACGACGCTGACTCTGAAGCCGACATTAAAGGGGCCCAGCAACGCTTTTTTCATATGCTTTAGATGATTTCTTCATGACACGCAGATACCGAATCAAAAAGAATCACTGGAATCGGTGTACTAGAGCGGGAGTTATTAAGGAATGAATTTTCGAAATACAAGCAAACAAAAAATTACCGACGATTACGTTACTTTTTAATGCGAAATTTGAGCGCAGCAAATAAGCTGTTTCACCTTTTCGATAGATTGAGGCAAAGAAATCGAGCAACACATGTATGCGCAATCACAGAATTTTTTTTTTATTTTTCGCAGGAAGAGGGGGGAGGGGGGCGGCGTGTACACCCAGCGGCAAACGATGGGGGCAGAAGCGCGCGCAGCAAGCTGACAACACGATAAAGGGAGGAGGGAAGAGATAGCAGCGACTGACTGATGCCGGTGACGCCGATAGTGAGTCAACCCCAGCTGCGGAGTTGGTTTCAGGGACAACGCCGCCGATGCCGACACAAACAATATGATACCCTCGCTTCCGCAGCGCTAAGAACCAGGTCTAGCCGTGGGAAGGTGGTCACGTATTCGTCGACGAGCCGGGGCCTACGTGAAATAACCGGCGCGTCGGCAACTGAAGAGCACCCTATCCGCCACACAAGAACAGGGGGGTGGGGACCCTTTCCTCCTCTTTCTGCATGGCGGCGACGGTGTTCTATGCAGTCACGTTATCTTGACTCTCTAGCGGCGTCAGCGGCATCCAGCGGTATCAGTCGGTCGCTGCTTGCGCTGGGCGGATGAAAGGGGGGCGGAGCTGGTTACGAGGCCGACGACAACGCCGACGACGACGCCAAACCCAGGAACGGACGCCAAAGAGCTGCGCTCTAAAATTGCCCTCGACTCAAATTTTCCCGGTCTTCTCTTTGCCGTTTCACTCTCCCAATGACGACACGCGGCGAGACCAATCGAAAGAGCGTGCACGAGCACGTCACCACAACGTCCCGGAAAATAGCTTCTCATGGTTTCCTGGTCGCTGTAACACGTTTTCGCTAACGCTGACGGCGTCGTTTCCATGGTTACAAGCACATGGGCGCTAGACTGAGACGGAGCGAAAGAGCCGAAAGCTCCACTCTAGTACAGGCATGCTGTCGTTGCTCGAATCTAGAAAGCATCCTTTCAGGTAGCATGGCTGTTTTTGTATTTTCTTGTGCGAACGTGAAGTAAGCCGAGCCTGCCGGCCGGCCAGCCTGGACGCCGGCAGACGGGATCCCGTCTGCCGGCGTCATAAAAACGAGCTAAAGAGTGTTCTTGACGTAAGTAATAAAGCCTGGGATAGGAAAATGAGAAATATATCATTTTTCTGGGTCACTGGCCAATACCGAGTTGCTCGTAAAAGGGACAACTGTGACACGAGCGAATTTGTTGCGAGAACCGCCTCGCAGCTGCCTCTGACCCGACGGGGTCCGGCTCGACTGGCGCCCGCTAGCTCCGCTGCTGAGGGCGTAGCGGATATTGACCACGCTATTATTTTATTGCGAGATAATGCTGTTGACAGAAAAGCGGTGTGAAGAGTAGGCCTTTTATTATAGCGCAGGCGCCTTCTGAAGCGCCGGCCGCTGTGGCTTCGACGCGAAACGAGCTATAGGCCTAGCGACGACGACGGCAGCCAGGCAGCAGCAGAGCTCGTCGCCCGGAGCGCCCGCGAGCGGTGCCGTTGCCGAAACCTCCCAACATAAGCAGGCATGCTTTGTCGCTGCTCGAGTATAGCTGGCAGTCTTTCTGATAACAAGGCGATCTTGTCTTTCCTTGCGATATTTGTATACCAAGCCAAGCAGCGCTCAGGCACTGCTGCACAGCGGCGAAGTGCGGCACCGGTTGTGGGCGGAGCTCGGGCAGAACGGCGCAGCTGGAGGCCACGAGGTTCTTTGATGCAAAGTAATAGCCAGCGCCTCTGATGGGGCTTTTTTTCTAACAAGCTTTGAAATCCTTGTGCGTAATAAAAGATGCGAATTTTTTTCAATTTAATATAAAAGGACACAACAAAACAGAACATATTTTTGCTCACGAACACAATTAGCTTGTTATTAGTTGTTCATCCAATCATAATCGTCCGCCAGCTGAAGTCATATCCGCTGCAAAAATGCAAAAGACCACCGCTGTGTGCCGACGCAGTCAGTGCCATGATTTTGATTCTGGAGCAACTTAAAATATTAAATACAGAAATATGCGTGTTATGACCGGTGGTAATAGCGTCGCCATAACTCAACAATTACAACAAGGAAGCAAAAGAATGCACTCAGGTTATGGTGCAGGGCCCCTTTAACGCCGGAATTTCAGCGACGCGAACTCCTTAACCCTGTCTCGTTAAAACGCGTGTGCTGCACTACCAAACACCATGACAGTTTGCTCAACGCAGCCGCTGAAGCGCCGCCTACTTGTTTTATATGGATGCACACTGTGCGCGCCTATCGGACGTGCAACGTGGTCCACGGACATGCATTGTGCACGCCTAGCCTACAGCCACACCACACCACTCCGACAAGGACCAGCATGCCTCATCCCACATGTGGCTCTAATTAACATTAGCACAACGGTAAAAGACTACCGATTTTAATTTGCCAGATGGTTGAAACGTCCTCGAAGTTTAATATGGCTCGTTCAGATAAATGTTCATTTTTTTTATGAAGTGCCCGACTGGTAACATTTTCAAAAAAGGGTAAGTAACCAGGCTGGCATTGTGCTCAATGCGTTCTTTGAGGCTGTATTTCTCGTGCTGCCAGTTTTTAATTCTGGTTGATTGGCTTTCTTTCAGTGGTCTCAATCCTTTTCTGAGTGAACATAACCATGAGCCCCTTTTCTTTTCTTTTTCAGCTGCAGTGTCGTCACATGACCAGAATTAGCGGGGACCGTTTTAAAACCGTCGAGGTACCAAGCTTGCAGGAGGGACAGTAGCGACGCGCTGCCCCTGAGCGCTGGCACCACAACTCTCTCTGCGACGACTTCTCAACAGATTGCTCTTCGGCTGCCTGGTCAAGTAGTCCTTCCGCAACCCGTGCACTTCAGGAGTTGCTCAGCGCTGCTGGCTAGTAAGCAACGCCCTGGACCCATATGCCGCATGGCCGTCGTCTTAAAGGAATTCTAGTCGCTATGTCCCAGCAAAGGACATGGCACAGCTGGACTCGTTTTTGACCATTAAATTTTGTCCACCTGTCCATTAGCATTTTAGTAAAAATGTTTGTCAATGTGCACCTGCATTACTGCGCTCACCGACGCCTTTTTCTTTTTACAAACTTTCGTAGGAGGTTACGCCAATGCTTTTTTTTTACTTATTACGTTACGCTTGTCCTTTTTGAATCTGCGGGAGTCCTTTTGTTGCTTGTTTTCATGGCGCGAGACTTGCGCCAAAGCATGTGTATTCAGTTTTGTTTTCATGTGTTTAGACAATCGTGTGTTATTTGTACAAGCATTTTTAACTTGATGTATTAGGAGATCTGGTGTGAATTCCATAAATAAAAATGTTTACGTTCGTTCGCGCTGTTTATTCAAGATACGTTCCAGAAGCGCACCATGGACGCGCAACAAAACAGTAATGACTATACACACAGTCCAACAAAAAAACTGAGCTGGCGGTTACCAGCTCTAAGGCATTTTTCTGCTACAAGTGCTGCAACACCCAGTGCTGACTATTCGCACGTACGTTCTTTTTACCTCGACGTCAGCGAACGCACATTTGTAGGGTTAGATCTGCGGGATCTCTAAAACCGGAGCGCTTGTGGACCGAGCTCAAAACGCATTGACTTCCTATTCAACACACAACTCGTTTTCGGGTTCTGGCCATCCTCTTACATGCAGCGTCCCGAACACGGAGTCTCCTCTCGACGGTCGTGGGGAAAAACTTTGAAAGGATGGGCAACAGGGCATCGGTCATCGTCGACAGGTCTTCAGTCCAGTACTGCAGCTGCTTCTGGCATCCCGCAGGCCCGCATGGTGAGCCATTGCTGATGTTGCAGGCTAGAGATAGGTAGAGTAGGTTGCTATGAGTAGGGAGTGGGGTGCCGTAATAGTGGATGCCGTGGGAATTTGGGCACCACTACCTGCAATGATAGAGAGTTGGCCGCACCCTGCTGGATGCAGGCTGCGCGACGGGAAAATGTTCTCGTGGTAGATATCCCGGAAGCAGTTTGTATGGAGCTCTCGTCAGCTCGCGGGAGTGATGAGTGCGGTGGTGGTAGTTTACTTTGTTTGAATCCGTAATATTCGAAGATGTGCTAGAGTGTGAGTGTTTCCAACGGTGGTGCGTCGTCACTGAGGTGTCTTCACGGGCGGCATAAATCAAACTATTGGTTCATTTTTCAGCGAAAGGCTTTGGCCTACAAGAATGATCGGGTAAAATCTAGATGCATACCAAGGCAGTTACGTGTGGGGAGCGACCGGTTTTATAGGTTTCGGGATAGATAGTACGCGACGTCACGGGCGACATTGTGGCCTTAAATGCATGAATTCAGCTTATAATATTGGGGTAGGTGGCATCAAGAGATTTAAAAAAGCTCGCAAGATTTAACCTTAGTTTCGTTTAATCAATCTGGCTACTGGTAAAAAATATCGGTGCAGGACCTCTAAAAACGAAACTCAGTTAAAACTCAAGGAACTGGATGCAAAGCAGAGCGCAAGGTAGGCCACAATGTCCGCGATTAGAAAGCAAGCTGGTAATTCAACTGGAGGCTTTCTTCAATAGGCTTCACTTTGGGAAAGCGAGATGCGAGAAATGTAGTAAGCTGTTCATACAAGCGATTTGCGACTCCCTAGAACAAATTTCGCCATTGCAGGAGCGAAAGTCAAGAAAGATTCGCGGTTGGATTCTGTAGCTGGCACAGAAGGCCTGTCTACTTGGATTCTGCTCGGGACATGCAAAGCCACATGTCGGAGGAAAGCGTTCTATTATGACTGTGCTGTTGGCTTCGAGCAGGTACTCGACATGACGATGAAGCATGCGGTGCTAGTTGTCACTGATTGCTAAGGAATATTTTGTTGATGTTAGGGCTACTGGGCCTGTTATGTCACTGGTCAATCAAGAGTGGTCAATGCTTTGATGTGTTTTGCAGCAGGCGCCGCGTGCAAGTACCGTCGGCCGTGCATTAGACGCTACTAGTAGCCATTACTTGTCGCGATCGTAGCGGTGACTGCTTCCTCATTGTGTTCGCCTTATGGGCACGGTACCACCCTTGTATCGTTTAAATGGACAGTCGTACTTCCGACATCGGAAGAGCGGTTCATTTGCTTCCGGAAGGGCTACGTATGCCTTCGTTCGAACTCCGAGATATCCACGAAGAGTGGTCCCTTGTGCCAATTGTCGACGTGCTCTGCTGTAAGAAGAATGGAGTGCACAACAGTCCAGGCACAGCAGCGTGATAGTCTGGCTCCGGTGGTGGATGCAAGGCCTCGGCTTTTCAGGCGTCCAATCTCTTCCTTGGTCGCCGTTGGATACTGTGTTGGATTTTTAGGGTGTTTACATTTGCCCGGACGGTCTGCTATTGCTATTGTTGTTGGGCTTACAGTAGATGGCACATGCCCACACTAGCGGAACGGCAAGAATCGGGAGGCATGGATTGTTATTCACCAGCATTTTTACGTGGCCTAAAAATATTAATACAGTTAGTAATAATGGGTTTTATGGCGCATAAGCAACAAAGGCTGTGACGCGCCAAACACATGATTAGAAAAATACTATTAAACAAATGAGAGAGAAAATACATGTAGAGGTAATGCAGAGACGTTCACCACAAGGATGTTCCGGTTGGCTACCCTGCAAGGAGGAAAGAGAAGGTGGGCGTATAAGGAAAAGAAGGAAAAGATTAACGAAGTCTGGAGCAAGCACACCAAGCCGAGATATGAGCACTGAAAGTCAGGCCAACGCCGTAGTGGTCTGCATGCTTTGAGGGCTGCCGAGCGCTGCGGCATCAGCACAACGCAACGTCCGTCCTTCGTCGCCAAACACAAGACACTCACGCCGAGCAGACTGTCCACCATGAAGCAAGGTTGCTTTCCCTTGTGGTGTGATGTGATGATGGCAATGATAAAGTGAGACATCGCGGCTTCTCCTTGGAATGATGCGGCTAAATAAAGGCAGGTAAAACGCAAGCGGGAGTGCCACACCGATGGTTTCAAAGAATGGCATGGACTGAAAAGGAAAGTTTGAAAAAAATTATGAATTAAATGAAACAAAATGAAGTGAACTAAGAAAAGTAAATGTTGAAAGACTTAGCTAGCTTATTCTGCTTCGGTCAAGCCACACTTTCTTTTTTTGTTTTTGCGTCAAAAGACTTACCTTCAATACCGAAATCTTCGCGAGAAGAAATGCACCAAAACTACTCAAGTTATCAATCGCAAAGGGGGCAGAGACCTTGAAGACGAAAGAAAAAAAATCAGTTCTTTGCATTTACAACTAGAACCCATGGCCCAAGCCTTACAACGGAGCACCCTTGCTTCATACCTGAAACCAGTGTTCCTCCTCCGCGACGTTCATTGTACGTTATCTTGAGGAGAGTGTTCAAAATGAAATGCTTATAGCTCCTTTTCTCAGGAGACTTACGAGAATTTCGTCAGGAAATGGAGACGCACATAAGGCTGAAACACTGAGAAGTCTTTACAGAAGCAATATACAATAAAAATCAAGTTTACCGTACCGCAGCCCTAAAAGGGATTGACACCAGACCGCTGCAAAGACCATTCTGCTTTCCCCATTTAGACAACCCGGGCACTGCTAAAGGCACTCGCGCTGCGCGTTACTGTTGGTAGCCTCATGCACTACGTATTTTAAGTAGTTTTCTTTATATTTAACCCGTAATTAGTAGGTCTCCGGGTGGTCCTATACGTCCTCGGCGACCTGTGTATATCTTCTTCACCCCAGTATGTCGATACTGCAGCGTCTTCTTTGTCTTCATGTTTTGGGGTATGAATTTGGAGGCGCGTCTTTCTTTGATCATGGAGCTTTCTACAGAGGTGCCCAGAGGTGATGGTTATGATGAACACTTTTCTATAAAGAGCTTTGCGCCTCCGAACTGGGAGGCGTCTTCAATCCAGTCCTCCTATATCCTTAGCTTTTTGCTGCACTGACTTTTTATAGGGACTTCAATTTTCTGTTACTCCCATTTCTCTTTCATTTTTTTTTATCCCCACACCCCCTTTCCCCCGTGCAGGGTAGCAAACCGATTATTTTTGCGGTTAATCTCCCCGCCTTTCCTCTTCTACCACCTCCTCCTCCTCCTCCTCCGGTGTACCGGCTGTCTTTGGTCCTCTACGCATGAGCGGGATGTTCGGCCTCCCACTGCTGAGGTTATGGGTTTCGAATTTTCGGGCCCGCGTAGTGTGATACAGCGAATGGTGTTCCCCGTATAGCAGGCGTGTGTTTGGGTATAATGAGGTGTGTATGCGGTGTAAGAGGCGCAGGTGTGGATGTGTGCTCGTCTGTAGCTGCCTCCATGCTACGACTTCTTCCTGCGTCAGCTTCTCATGTGGTGGTGGTGGGGGGTAGATTAGCCGATTTAGCCAGTGATGGTAAAGGACCGCACAGTACTGCTGTGGTACCGGCTTTGGGGCCGCTGAGCCTTCTATTGGTACCCGGTTAGTAAAACCTCGGGCTATGGGTTCTGCATGCCGATTGTCGAGGCCGAACTGTCAGGATAAAGAGGCATCTAGACGAGTATTGTGCAACGAGCCTATCGGCCACAATGCCCGTCTCTAAACTTAAATGGTGCCAAAGAAGAGGTAGACTTCTAACGGCAGATCATATTGTTCAAATAAGGAATAACATCAGAATCACGGGAGTTACATCCGAGTTTTCCAAAACATCCGTAGACCGTCAGGACGCATTCCGCAGCCAGCTCGTGTCGAGTGGATATCAAGTAGCCTCATGACCTCCCAATGTCATGCTGATACTGCGACCCGATGCGTGATTCCTACCTAGTGGCTCTCTCGGCTCCTTACTCTGGAGGTAGAGGTGGAACAAAATGTTTTTGAAATCACTGGTGTAGTAACCCTGAGGGACTCTAGCTGTGCAGGAGCTCTCCGGCCTCCACTTCTGGTTTTGCCCGGTGGGGATTATGTCGCTCTCCTTTTAACAAGAAAGGGGCACCTCCGGCACCGCACACGTGCTCACGTGCTCTCATCTCTCCTTATGCAGAGCCCTCCCACGCGGTGTTATCCGTGCAGGGGAGGCTGCGCTTCGGAGGATCCAGGTAGTGGTCGCTCTGATACCTGTCGTAACTTGAAAGCGGCCTCAATTTTGAGGCTTATATCCCCGTGGTGTCCTAACTTGAAATCCTGGAATATTAAAGCTGATGTCACCACCTGATGCCTCAACATAAGCGGGTAGGTATATCTTGGCGAGACTGGGGCTATGGCAGGCACCACGAACTAGTGAGAGGAAGTCCCAAATTCTGACACTTTCAAGAGAGGTCTATGTAAACCAGATACCGAGGCACATGCACCACGAACGGCAGAAGAAGGAGAGCCACGGTCAATGCCCTGGCAAAAAAAAAAACTATCAAAGACCCGGAGACGGTATACATAACATCAGGGCCTACGCCGTGCCAGGCAGGTTCGCGATTGCTGCGGTCGACAACCAGAAGAGGCCAATCATGAGGGCTTGAATCAGTGTAAAGATCCTGTGGAAGCGGAATCACTGGCCATAGCCATCACCATCAAAACTCAAGATCAAGAGGGGAAGTCATCGCACATAGTGACGGACTCCCAACAAACTTGCAGGGACTACCTTGCTGGAAAACCTCACGGAAGGGCGAGCACACTATTAAGTACACTCTCACACTTACACAGAATAGCAGGGAAACCTGGTCACTAAGGCCTAGCTGGAAACGGGGTAGTGAATGATCTAGCTCCAGCTCTAACAAACCGGGCGGAACCCCATCCACCCCCCCCCCCCTCCTAGGACCGTATGTTGACAGACTAGACCACCTTCGGCTAGACAGAAGACAATTCTCACCACCACACAAACTGTCCTCATCGGGTGTTGTTGACTGTAGGAGAATGCAAACAAACACATATCCAAGTCCACATTTTGCATAAGATCAGACCCACATAATACCGTTACTATACTTGGTGGACAGCATGCCCCATGCTCTGCCATACCTCTTGGGAATGCCACGACAAGTCGGACAAAAGTTAATAGTGCCACGCCCGACACACGATCAGTGGGAGGAGGCCCTGACCAGCGACAACCTGGTCCAGCAAGCTTGAATCATCTAACTAGTCCGCAAGTCAGCTGCCGCCAGCGGAGCACTGGACTAGAGGCCCCGGCCACCCGGCTCCTGCGAATTATGCTATGCTAATTAAAAGTTTTCAGTAGGATACAGAGCTTGCTTGGGCCAATTGGCACGCAGTTCTAAAGAAAAGAACCAGCGGAAGGACGCAGGCACAGAAAGCAACACAGGGCGCCACTGGACCTGTGTCCCTCTCTGTGTGTGCGTCCTTCCGCTGATTTTTTCTTTGGAATTAAAAGTTTTCTCTATCTCTTCAACAGGAGCACGAGCACTTTACCGGGCATTTCTAGCACAAGGAGGCGCTGACCACACGCAGTTCCACGCGCTCCTCGAGGGCATTTTCCAGAAGAAGACGGACACGATGGAGCCTCAGGCTACGGAAGAAGGCCTACTTTCACCCCTTGGCGGCGGTCCCCCAGCGTCTCGGACTTCACCTTGGCGGGGCAAAGAGCTACTCTCAGCCGGCACCTGCCTTGGCTTCTTCTGCGGAGCCTCTTTGGCAGCGGCCACCGCCGCGCTGCTCTTGTTCACCATCCACGGAGCTGCCACGCGGGACGAGAGGAACGGCACTAGATCTCGGTTCTGCTGCTCCAGCGAGGCAGGCAGGCTGTTCGCCGTCATCGACAAGCACCAGTCGCCCTGCAGAGACTTCTACGCGTACATCTGCAAAAACGCCATCAGACACGGCTTTGTGCAGCAAGACGTGGCCAACGACATGCTGGTGAGCTTTCGTGCGGACATCCTGGTAGTTTTAATCACGAAAATCTGCTAACCTGCATTTGCATTTTGCTGGTTTCGCCTGCCGGCTAGTCTGAAACTGTTTCAAACAGCGAATTTCGCTAATAACTTTTGAATGCAACTTAAATAGTCACTCGAGTCGAGAGAATTGTAAACTATTTAATCATCATCATCTCATCATTAGCCTGACTATGTCCACTTCAGGGCAAATGCCTCTCCCATGTCTGTCCAATTTACTCTGTCCTTTGTCAGTTGCGGGCACCCCATCTCCGCAGACTTGATTGTGTATTGAACCTTTCCGGCTCAAACTTAAGCTGTTCAATATAAACAATCGATATCCTGAGGCCACTATGTGTCGGAGAAGGATAATTCACCAGAAAATAAAATTCTGTTGGTTCTTTATCAGTTTTGTTTGCATCATTTTAAATGGAACCAGAGGAACTTAATGCGTTCAAATGGGTTAGTCGAGTGATTCCTATGAAGATTTAATATCATCTGCTTTGAAACAGCGCTTGTCATTGCTGAAGTACAGCTAGTGTGTCAGTTTTTATCAAGCATATGCTATAATGACATGACGCACAGCTTCAGCCTGCGATGTTATGTTTCAGTTGCGTGAAGGTCGGTGTACTCTCCAACGCAAGCGGAATTCTTGAGTCGATTGAACAAAAGCATTGCTTCTTTTGAGAGACGGCGTGCAAGAAGCAGGGCGACTACGATCTCATTTTGAACATTTAAAGCCTCGAGCGCGACGCATCCTTTTGCATTTTCTAAAAATGTAGAAGGCGAAATGCTCAAAATAGAGTGAAAGGGGGTCCGCGTACTAGTGACCTCAGCTATACAGTTCACCAAACAGCTGAGCGGACGGCAGCAAAATCACAGTCAGTCTACACAGCCAGAGAGCTGGAGCCGCGCGCGCCGGCACACTTCGTCGTCAACTTCTTCGTCTGCCATCGAGGCAACCTGAGGCGCATTCAAAATAGTTCAGGCGCGTTAATTGTAATTCACTACAATGGCCCCGGGATGGAAGAGGAGCCATCCTGGCGACCTATGGTGCTGGCAAGAGGAGCGGGTCGTAATAAGTCTTGAGGCGACTGACATGGACAAGCTCACGGCCGCGACGACGCAAGTCCGACGAAGTTGTAAGCGGCTCTACAATATAATTAACAGGGGATGTTGATTCGACGACGCGGTAAGGGCCATGATGTTCTCTGCGAAATTTCGAAGACTGTCCTGGTGTAGTGGAGGGGACCCAAAGCCAAACTAAGGAACCTGGAGAGAAAGCGTGCGCGGTTTGATGGGCATCGTGTTCATGCTTTCGGCGACCTTGGGAGTCCGAGGTGAAAGAACGGGCCAGTTGGCGACATTCCTCGGCGTGCTTGGCGAGTTCGGAAAGGGGCATGCATTCGGAGGCGTCCGGAGTGTACGGCAAAACCGTGTCCATTGTGGAGGACGGCTCACGGCCATACAACAGGTAGAAAGGGGAAAATCCAGTGGTTGACTGGGTGGCGGTATTGTATGCGTACGTCACAAAAGGCAGTACAGAGTCCCAGTTAGACTGATCTGACGAGACGTACATGGTGAGCATATCGCCGAGAGTGCGATTAAAGCGCTCAGTCAGCCCGTTAGTTTGAGGGTGGTAGGCAGTGGTGGTCCGATGAATGATGCGACACTCTCTGAGGAGGGCTTCCACCACGTCCGAAAGAAAGACACGGCCTCGATCACTGAGCAACTCGCGCGGCGCACCATGGCGGAGAACAAAATTGTGCAGCAGGAAGTGGGCAACGTCACGAGCAGTGGCAGCGGGTAGTGCGGCGGTCTCTGCATATCGGGTTAGGTGGTCGACGCCAACAATTATCCAGCGGTTCCCAGATAACGTGTAGGGCAGCGGGCCGTAGAGGTCGACGCCAACACGATCGAATGGGCGAGCCGGGCACGGCAATGGCTGCAAGGGGCCGCTCGTACGTGGCGCGGGAGACTTGCGTCGCTGACAGGCGATGCAGGAGCGGACGTATTGGCGAATGTACCCGTACATGCCCCGCCAATAATAACGCTGAGATATTCTTTGAAACGTCTTCAACACACCGGCGTGGGCACATTGTGGGTCAGCGTGAAACGAGGCACAGATCTCAGAACGTAAATGGCGAGGTATCGCGAGGAGCCACCGTCGACCATCTTGCGTGTAGTTACGGCGGTAGAGCAGGCCATCACGGAACGCAAAATGTGGTGCCTGGCGGCGTAGAGTGCGCGAAGGCACAGCAGTGTGAGCGTTGGTCACGACGTCGATGATCGACGCAAGCCACGGGTCTTTGCGCTGTTCCGCAAGCATATCAGAGGCGGTAAGAGGCGAGAGGACGGGTTCAGGCACGGATGAGCATGCAGCGGCGGTGGGCAGAGGAGATCGAGATAGAGCATCGGCGTCCATGTGCCTACGGCCAGAGCGATATACAACGCGGATGTCGAACTCCTGAAGGCGGAGAGCCCACCTGGCGAGGCGGCCGGCCGGGTCTTTAAGAGACGACAACCAGCAAAGCGCGTGATGGTCCGTGACGACATCAAACTGGCGGCCGTACAGATAGGGTCGAAATTTCATGAGTGCCCAGACTATCGCTAAACATTCCTTCTCCGTAACGGAATAGTTGCATTCAGCCTTGCTGAGCACCCGACTCGCATACGCCACGACGTATTCCTCATAACCATCTTTCCGCTGAGTCAGGACAGCTCCGAGGCCGACGCCGCTTGCATCAGTATGCACCTCGGTAGGGGCTCTCGGATCGTAGTGGCGAAGTATGGGCGGCGAGGTAAGAAGACGGCGCAGTGTGGTGAACGCGTCTTCGCATTCGGGGGACCAAGCGGACAGGTGGTTGTCTGTTCCAAGCAGTTTCGTGAGTGGCGCAATGATCGACGCAAAATTGCGGACGAAGCGCCGAAAATAGGAGCACAGACCGATAAAGCTCCGAAGCTGCTTCATTGTTGTCGGCTTGGGAAACTCCGCAACAGCGCGAAGTTTGGCCGGGTCGGGGAGAACGCCTTCCTTAGATACAATGTGACCCAAGATGGTTAGCTGCCGGGCGCCGAAGTGGCACTTCTTCAGATTAAGCTGTAGGCCGGCGTCGGTGAGGCAAGTCAGAACCTGCTGCAGGCGCGTGAGGTGAGTGGAAAAATCTACCGAAAAGACAACGATATCGTCCAAGTAACAGAGGCACGTATGCCACTTCAGCTTCCGTAAGACGTTATCCATCATTCTTTCGAATGTAGCTGGCGCGTTGCACAGGCCGAATGGCATAACGGTGAACTCATAAAGGCCGTCGGGGGTAACGAATGCAGTCTTCTCACGGTCAGCGGCAGCCATCGGGACCTGCCAGTAGCCCGAACGCAAGTCAAGAGAGGAGAAGTATTCGGCGCCTTGGAGACAGTCAAGAGCGTCATCGATGCGGGGAAGCGGATAATTGTCTTTGTGGGTAATTTTGTTCAGTCGCCGGTAATCGACACAAAATCTGATAGAACCGTCTTTCTTCTTGACCAGCACCACCGGAGAAGACCAAGGGCTGTGAGAGGGACGGATGACGCCACGGTGCAGCATGTCTTCAACGTGCTCACTTATCACTTGACGCTCAGCCGCAGACACGCGATAGGGGCGCTGCCGAAAAGGCGGGTGGGAGCCGGTCTCAATGCGATGAGCCACGGTTGATGTACGGCCTAAAGGCTGATGGGCTGCATCGAAAGCGAAGCGGAAAGTGTGGAGAAGGGCTGAAAGCTGCTGACGGTAGGTGGACGGAAGAGTATCGTCGATGGCGGCGCGGAAAAGTTCGTCAGGCGCAGGTTCAGTAGCGAGCTCGGAATGCATGGCGTTTAGAGAGGGACCGCTGGCTGCCTCGTGGACATTAAGGGCAGAGAGAAGGCAGACAGGTTGAATGCAGCCAGGGGACTCACCAGGTAGCAGGGTAAGGGCACACGAGGATGGATTGTAGAGCAGCATCTTCGTGACACCCCGCCGAACATCGAGGACAGCAGAAGGTAGCGGCAGGTTCTTCCGGCGTACAAAGGAAGCAGACGGCGTAAATAAAACGGTGTCATCCGACGCGGCACGGCACGACAGGGAAACAAGGGCAGATGCTCCCGGCGCTACTTCAACATCTTCAGCGATAGTGACCTTGAGTGGCAAGGGGGCAGAGGTTTCAGTAGTAAGCTCGTCAAACAAAGGGGAAAATTCAACTTCAGCGCGGGCGCAATCGATGACGGCGTTGTTGTGTGACAGAAAGTCCCACCCGAGAATTATGTCATGTGAGCATGAGGACAGCACCAACAATTCGACTGAATACAATATATCGTCAATGATGACTCGCGCTGTGCACGAGGCGAGAGGGGCAATGCACTGTTCACTAGCGGTGCGGAGCGAGAGACCCGTAAATGGCGTCGTGACTTTGCGCAAGCGGCGGCAGAGTTTTTCGTGAATCACTGATACTGAGGCACCCGTGTCGATAAGCGCATGTACCGGCAGTCCGTCGACGATGACCTGAAGAACGTTGCGTGGGGAAAGCGGAGGCCTTGAGCTTTTCGAACAGCGCGCAGTTCTTGCCTCCGGAACTGCGGATCTTAGTTTCCCTCTTCAGCGGGGGGAGGGCGACGGCGCATTGGTGACAGTGAGCGACGGCGCGGTGATGGAGAACGTCGGGTCTCGTAAGCACGACGGTCGGGGGCGTACGCGTCTTGCGGCGAGGATGGAGAAGCCGAATAAAACATCTGGGATGGATGCACAGGGGTTGAGATGGTTGGCGATGCCACAATGCGACGGCGACAGTGGCGGGCGACATGTCCCGCGTACCCACAGGAGTAACAGATGGGTCGGTTATCCGATGTGCGCCAAGGGTTGTAAAACCGCTGCGGAGACGGCGAAGAAACCGGGGCTGGTCGTAGAGACGGGGCGGGGCGCAGGACGGGCTGACGAGGTGGAACAGTCAGGGGCACGGAGCGCGCCGCTGCTTCTGCGTAGGTCATCCGGGCGGGTATAGGAGATGGTTGGGGATACTGAGCCTCGGCGTAGGTTAAGGGAGCAACCGAAGGGACTGGATGTGCAGTAGGAATAGCCTCGGCAACTTCATGGCGGATGACCTCCTGCAATGGCGCCACCAGAGGAGTCGCAGCGTCGTGACTGGAGGGCATCAACGAGAGCTGACGCGCGACTTCCTCCCGAACAAACTGCTTTATCTGCGGTGACAGTTGCGCCGGGTCGGTGTCAGATGTGAGGGAAGCAAGCGATTCCTGCTGCGAGAGCGGAGAACGTGTGAGGATGCGTCGCTTCCGAAGTTCGTCAAAGTTCTGGCAATGAGTAATGACGTCGGCGACTGTGGTGGGATTGCGTGCCAGAAGCATCTGGAACGCATCGTCGTCGATTCCTTTCAAAATGTTCTCAATCTTGTCGCGCTCAGACATAGAGGCATCAACTCGTGTGCACAGGTTCACAACGTCCTCTATGTAGCTGGTGAAATTTTCACCAGGCAGCTGCGCCCGACTTCGCAGGCGTTGTTCCGCGCGCAGCTTGCGCACCGCAGGCCTGCCAAATACATCAGAAAAATTGGACTTGAAAGCTGACCACGTGGGGATGTCGGATTCGTGGTTTCTGAACCATAGGTTCGCAACGTCCGAAAGGTAGAAGATGACGTTGTTGAGTTTGAGTGCATCGTCCCACTTGTTATGGGTGCTCACCCGTTCGTACGATGCCAGCCAATCCTCGACGTCATCGTCGCCGGTGCCACTGAAGAAAGCGGGATCACGCTGCCGCAGCGCTCCAGCGCACAGAACGGTCGGGGTGGGTGGTGCAGGACTGGGCACGGAGTCCTTAGGCATTGTGAGCGGCGGGAGAAGACGGCTGCGAAGGTCCAGGGCGTCAGACGACCGCAACCTCCACCAAATGAAAGGGGGTCCGCGTACTAGTGACCTCAGCTATACAGTTCACCAAACAGCTGAGCGGACGGCAGCAAAATCACAGTCAGTCTACACAGCCAGAGAGCTGGAGCCGCGCGCGCCGGCACACTTCGTCGTCAACTTCTTCGTCTGCCATCGAGGCAACCTGAGGCGCATTCAAAATAGTTCAGGCGCGTTAATTGTAATTCACTACAAGAGAAATATTTATGAGCTGTAGGTGCTTCTGGCAAGGCCGGGGGGGGGGGGGTCACCTTTTTTAATTTTGTCTTGCTCTGCAATATAATGCTACGTCCACGAAACTGATTTTTGTGTGATTACTCTTTTGGTCGCTCAACACGAACTCTTTTGCGAGTGTGTCCACTTCTCGGAAATTGAAAGGAGGACAGCTTTCTGCCTTAGGCGTAGTTTTTTATTTATTTATTTTATTTCAATATACTGCAGGCCTATGCGGCCCAGGCAGGAGGGGCAAACAACCTAACAATACACAAAAGAAACGAAAAAACAACACAGCATCATTCGGCGATAACAAAGGGAAGATAAAAACAACAGCATTAAAAAATACAAAATGAGACAACTTAACCAAGGAAATGTTCTTCCAATGCGTTGCTAAAATTGCTTTTTGAAAAAGGGATTCTGGGAGCATGTTCCGATCGGAGATGGTTCGGGGGAAGAAGCTATACTTAAATGAATTTGTTCGTGCGAAGATAGGCTGCAGTGTGTGTTCCTTAGTGTGTCGTGTACGTCTGGTGGTAGAAGGTTGAACATAGTTAGGTATTGGAATGTTTACCTCGCGTGAAAGAATCTTACGGAGGAACAAAATTCGGTTTATTTTTCGGCGGTCTGAAAGAAGTGGGATATTATTTTCTGCCATTAGCTTTGTGGGAGAATCAAATCTGCTGTATTTGTGGAAAATAAACCTGACTGCTTTCCTTTGAATGATTTCAAGGGAGTTAATGTTCTTTTTTGTATGCGGATCCCAAATAATAGATGCGTATTCGAGCTTCGTCCGAAGAAAAGTGTTATATGCCAAAAGCCTAATATTAGAGGGAGCGGAACTGAGTTTTCGTTTTAGGAAACACAATGTTGAGAATGCTGAAGAGCAAGAGTTGCACTACTGCTCGCTTCTGTAACGTCCTAAAGTGCGAAATTTGCTGAAAAGAGCAATAATCCATAGAGGTTCAATGCTCTTGTGTTATGCTTACTGTTGGGTTCGTGCGATAAATAATATTTCTTCACCTATTAAATGACAGCCATACACATGTGGCAGGCTAATCTTGAAATGTTTTCCTTTCACTAGATGTAGACATTTTCTCTGGAGGACAGGACGTTTACTGGCACATATTAGACTGCGCAAGAAGCTAATTTCGCGCCACAGAAGCAGTCACAGGCTGGGGAACTCAAATGAGACCGCGCTGCTTATTCTTCAATAGGGCGCCAGGCCTCAGTGATTACATTTGTAATCATTATTATTTCCAAAATATTTTAGCGCTTGTAAGTGTGTTTTGCAGACAAAGTTTATATCCAAGGAGCAAACTGTTCCTTACTTGTACCCTTCCTTTTTGTTACGTAGGAATAAAAATGGTTTTCTTCTGCATGGTGCAAGGGGAAAAGGTGGCGCTAGCTGATGACAACAGCAAAGCGCACGCAGTTCCCGTAGCCCTTTACTACCTACTAGCATATGTCGGTGAGGTGAAAGGCCACTGAAATATGTTTAACTGCTAAATGTCCGAACTGCTGCAAAAAACTTACGACTTTCTCGCTCGCTTGAAGGCTTGGGGCATCCAACGTTGATGATTTGATGGGCCTGAAAGGGTCGCGGGATGAGAATAAAAACGAGAGTGAAAAAGCTCCGAAAGGCAAATTCGGATCAAAAGTATCACAGAACGCTACCTAGCAGGGAAACCTACTCCCCGAAGTGAATCACATATAATTTGCGTGTCTTTTGTGCTTCGTAAGAAAAAAAGGACAGGAAAGCATATCAGTGACAAGTGGATTGAATGCACTGTCTTAATCTTTCAATAACTGGATGCTCATACACTGCGCCACAGGAACGATGGGATTTTGTTTATTCATTGCGCTCTAACTCGTTCTCACTACTATTCTCATATTTTCGCGCATGCGCTGAATAGATAATCGCGCGCCGGTGAATGTCTGGTATACTCCTATAGCTTCCCTAAAATTTACACAAGCACAGAAAAATTGGAGAGGAAAACCGATCGGACGGAGAAAGACAGGCTCCATCAATGCTCTGTACTGTTTTCTTCGCTGGCGTACCTTTTTTGAAGCGTGCACGTAAGGTGATACGTCGCTACACTCGCATTCTAAAGAGCGCGCCTGTGGTAGTGGGAAATTTAAATATATCATTGCGCAGGCTTTGACTGTGTGTTGGGGCCTTTGGAATCGTTTGAGGTATAACCGCACAGTGGAAGTCCATGTATTAGAGGTCGTTGAAAATAAAGGCAAGTAAACTGTTTAACACTATACAACTAAAATTATCTTGGCATGCTCACTGGGAGGTAACATGTCTTTCTTTTATTCACATTGCAATGCTTGACAGGAGATATCCAGGTCTCACTCTCTTCTGGCGGGATTTAGCGAAATTAGGAACGAGTACAGTCCACCTCCAGAGGGTTCTTCGGGATCCTTACTTATGACATGTTCAAAATTTTAATGAATTTAGCGCCGCACACTTAAATTTATACACGAAAAGACTTACTCTATTGTCACGCTTGAAGGAACCATAAAGGAGTCATACTAATGAAAGAAAAACAAAAGCTATTATTTTTTGACCAACATTCGGAAAATAGTGTCTCCAACCTACCAGAGTGCGCCTGTTCATTAGAAACAAAACACTAAAGCACACGCTTTCACTCTGGGCTGAGCTAGAAACCGAAAATTTACTTCGTTTTTATTTATTTTTTTACAAGATACTGCCGGCCTCAGTTTGAGGCCCTGGGCAGGAGTGGGCATACAATAATACGTACATGAAATGCACATAACAAAAAAAAGCACCACAAGAATTCAAGTGAGAAGGAGAGACGAAATCGAGCAGTAGTAATAGTAAGGAAACGTAAACCGCGACAAAATTCAGTTCAAGAGATTATTCCATCTTTTCAGTTGAAGATTGAATAATGCTTCTTAAACTCAAGCTGAATTACATGAATTACATTATGTTCAAGTGAAACCTGTGGATCAAGGAAAAACTTACTTTGTGCCGTGATAAGAGATTTGCTAAGGCACATGTTACATTATATTGGCTGCAGATCTTGCAGTACAAGCTTGTTTGGGTGTAATAAACCGGACACCTAAGGTTACTGTTTGTGGAGTATTCTCACGACATTCGTTTCAAATTTGGTGCCGAAGTATGGAAAGGATGATTAGGAGATTTGTTACGCAGTGAACAGGAAGCGAAGTTGTCTGCTCGTTTCGGCAACTATCTCAGCGGTACGCTTTTCAGTGCTTACTCGATCCAAGCAGCAAGTTTAGGCTGACGACGGCCTGCATCGGCCGCCAACGTTTGCCCAGGGTGTGCCGAGAAGGTTGGAGATTCAGTGGCCCCACGTTTGCCGACGTCCATCCCTACTCTATGTATGCTAAGGTGTTTGAACCTGTGCACTGCGCATCATTTCACCCTGTTCGCTCTCCGCAGGGAACATAGCAGAGCTGAGTGCCACACTCCAACATATAACGGTCATTGCATACGCTATCTGGATACCAACTGCATTTGATAGAAGGTGAACGCGCCCGGTTTCAGTTGCACCAAGCGACAACTGCTACGGTTTTTATCCAGTTTAGGCGTAGTGAAAGTCTGATTGGCGCTAACGTTATAATTATAGAAGGAGTAAGCGCAACCCTTGTCAAAACTGAAAGACCACTGGGTTTCCTGTTGGGCCATGTGGCGTGAATTGCGCATCGGCAGTTTTGAGAAGCCTTGAGGCGAAGAAGCACTAGTCCTCTCTCCTCTGTCCTGCAACGTGGGACTTCCCGGATTCTGCGAGAACATCAGCCCTGGCGCTTCCTAACAAAGCCGTGAACGATCAAGATAAATTATGTAATGCATTGGCAGTCCGCGAATAGAACATCGTTCGTACGTTTAGTACCCCGAAAGATTGTCGACGTTGCACACTGTGCTACATGAGATACATGTTAATATGTAAAACACTCTCCGCGGCGGGTTTCCCTTACCTTATCGCCGCTTGGATATCGAACCCACACAAAACAGTCCCTAAAGATGGGGATCTGCACTCCGTGGTACTATGCGGACAATGTGACTCTAATTTCATTCTACACTTTGGTTCAACGACACGAGTGTCAATGCTCCGTAGTACGACCAAAATGACCGTTGTGAACAAATTTCATTATGTGTCTTTAATTAGATAATTGGTCCTTGTCCTGTTGTGCAATTTCGCAGGAGGACATCATCTCCAACATCATCAAAGGAACACAAAACTACGGCAGCCCGGCTGCGGCAGCACTTCACGCTCTCTACACATCGTGCCTCAATGAGGTTTGGCGTCAAGATCAGCGAGCCAGAGATGTCGCGACGATCGTGCTGGAAATCGCAAACACCTCCAGCCGAATGAGTGGCGAAGATTTGCTACGTTTCGCCCTCGCGGTGGATAGGCGATACCACCTCAAGTTTATTTTCACTTTAATCAGCCGTACCACTAAAACACAAGTGTTCGTGTTAAAAAGGAGGCTACTCCGGACCACCGAATACAAAGCATTTTGCGACGATTCCTGCTACATCACTGCTCTCTCCATCCTGAGCGCGCATTTCGGCACTAACTACACCCGGAAGGACGTGTCCGCGTGGGAAAAAAAATTTCCACTTGACAAAAAAAGAACTGGTTCGTTGTCTTTAGAAGAGATGAGCGGCATCTTCGGCGGTCTGAAAGTTCCGCAGCTACGGGACATATTTCTCGAGTTTCTTATCGATATTGACCAAGTTAGGGAATTTCAGACGATCTCCAAGGCTGCTTTCTCTACGGACGTACGCCTCTTGAGGAGCGACCAGCCGTTGTCCTTATGCTACATGCTACTTGTTGTCGCCCTGGATGCCATGAGCTACATTCAGAGGGGCAACACATTGAAATCGCCAACAGTGCGTAGCAAGGAAGTCTGTAACGACCACGTGTTCCAGAGTGGCCAGCTATGGAGGGTCACGTATGTGGCGGCCCTCGCGAGTCCCGCGAAAGACCAGCAGCTGCATAAGATCTTCGAGGAGACTCGAAAAAGATTCGTGGAATACGCCCCTATCCTGCGGCTCATGGCGGCGCCAAATGACACGGAGCACTTACGGACGATGGTCGGCAACTTTACTCTGAAGCTACCCGGCGACCTGGTGTTCCAGGAGCCGGCCGTTCCCCAAATGTCAAAGCAAGGATTCGCTCGAAACCTGTTCTTGGCGCACAACTTCGAGTTCGACGCTAAAAAGGCAAATATGAAACGAGGGTTCCCCTGGATTCGAGACGACAATGAGCACAGAGCCAACAACCGTCTGTACTTTTTGAACAAGGCCACCCTGTACGTGTCGTCTTCGGGCTACGGCTGGCTGAGTTCGGGCACCCTCGATCCACTGCTTGCCGACGCCGCGGTGATTGCGAGTCGTATGGCAGCTTTGATGTGGAGCAACGTGCGGAGACCGGCGGGCTGGTCTCGACAAACAATGGCGGCGTTCAAAGAGTTCAGGTAATGTATAGTACTCTGTTGTGAATGAGCCAAAAAAAAAACCAAGCCCTCACGAAATAACGTGGCCTAATCTTTTGCGAGCATTTTCGGTTAAGATCATAGTTTGCTGTGAGCTGAAGGTTCCTCTATCCCCAGCACAGTAGCTACCGCCCGCGGGTATATTTCACAGCTGCAAATGCGAAGTATTCCGGCGAGGTCATCTTAAAGCGCTTGCTGTACCCTTTAGCAAAGTGGGAGCCTAAAGTGACTGAATTTAATTTCATTTTTGGGCCTAAGGTTCGGAAATTATTATGCACAACGGCCTCCGCTGCTCTCATGACATGAAATCCATAATTATCGGTCTGCGTAATATGAAGTCTAGTTAAATGCTTCCTGTTCACATCGCGCTTTAAAAATAACGTGGCGCTTTACGCAACCAGTCATTTTTAAAGTAATTGTTGGTAGCGTGTAGTTGTTTCGCCCGCAAAATAACGCTGTGATTAATAGTTTCATGCCAGGCTTAGAGAATGCTCTGAGTTGTCTCAGCACTGCCGTCACCATATTCCGCATTCAACCTTAAAAAAAAAGTTCACTCCTAATTAACCTAACTTTAGTTGGGATGTTTTCTTTAAGATGTTGCACTAGACATTAGGATACACGGTCGATCATGGCAGTGGCGAAACCAGAAATATTTTTTGGGGGCTCTGATGTGCCACCGTTAAAAAAAAGAAAGACAGCATGCGCCCGAAAACATATCTTAAGTCATTTTTCTGCTGCAATAAAGCCGAAAGGTTAGTTGTTTCATTCATTGTTACATCCGCCTTAAGTGCTTCTGCGCTATTAGACTAAACATAATCAATAACTTGTCCCGTGTACATGTCACACCACATTCATCAGCGTCACAAAGTTGGAATGGAAAAAATATCACACCATATCTACATTTTAGTCTTTACTAACAAGCGGATCACGTGAATAGAACCTTCCCGGAGAAATTCTCGACATAAGTGATAACGAGTATTTTCGGACCGCACTAACATAATTAGCAGGAGGATGAAACTGTTTTGTAACAGTTATTGCATTAGTTTATGTATCTTGTTATTTGTTACCACTCCTCTCGAATGCGTTCGGCCCTGAGGGTTCAATAAATAAAGTATTCAGGTTCTAATGCATCTTTCAAAAAAAAGATATTTAGACATGTTTTTTCAGCCTTAATAAAGTCTGTTGGCAAACATTGTTTATTGCTGAGAACCTAAATGTTAAATACGTAGCACTATAAGCAGGAAGCTCGGCTATTATAAACTGAGTGAGGGACAAGATAACAGCAAAAATGTACAAAAATGCACTAGTAAAATGAATTCAGTACTGTATCATGCCGATATAACAATTATACTCCGCGCAAATAGAGAAGGAGCGCACTCGTAGTACCTTTTCTGAAAAGTGGAAAACCACGAACAAGTTCTAGGAGTCATAGGCCGACAGCCCTCACCAGCTGTACAGCAAAATCATTCGAAAGTGCTGTCGACATATGACTGATGTTCGTACTTTAATATCGGCGACTTTTAGAATGCATCTATGTGGATTTGAAAAATCATGAACGACCTACCGCCTTGTTGTCCCAGAAAACACCATCGGGGAGGTGTTCATCCACAAGCAGTATGGTATCGGGTCTTCTTCGACCTCGAGAAGGTCTGTGATGCCACGTGGAAGTTTGGTATCCTTCGTGACTAGCAGACCTAGGTATACACGGAAGGATGCCATACTGCTTGAACAACTTTAAAAGCACATTTTGCGTCCGCCTAAGAGCAATTCTTTCCATTACTTTCACACAAGAGAACGGCGTACCCCAGAAGTGTATTCTAAGCACGGCAGATTTCATTTTAAAAATGAATTCCCTACCTATAATAGTTCCCAAGAGCGTAATGTTTTCGGTTTATGTAGATGACCTACATATAGCATGCACTTCGTTCAGCATATGTATGTGCAGAGAGACAAATACAAATGTAACTAAATAAAATTGGAAAATTGTTAGACACTATATTGAAGGTAATGGTTCATTCTTCTGATCTTCTGATGTTCTTCTGTTGATTCTTCTTGCGGATATATTGATTTTTGTAGTGAAATTTTACATTAGATGAAAAATAGCGTTCATAAACGGTTTCGTGCTCACAAATTCTTTTGTCCAGAATTGTTGGGCATGTATATACTGCCGCGTATTATTGTAGTGCCCGTTCGTTCGGGCAAGGCAGCAGGAAAGGGGTGTTATCATTTTTGTTCGTGACGCAGGAAGCGACCGGACTTATCTCGATTGATCACAGCCATGAAGAGCTGCATCTACGTGTTTCCAGATTAGTCTAGATGATCTCGACCTGTCAACTCGAAGTTTCCCTGCTGGCTTTAAATTGAACGATGCCGCGAGCAGCGGGCATTCGTAGTTCGACGACCGCCGAGCACGCTTGTCGCTACGTGCTCAGTGCTGCGTCACTGCGCATGTGCTTGACTGATCAGAGCATTGAGTTCAGCTGTTTTGTTTTGTATTTTTTATGTTAACACAGAACAAAATAAACTTCTCTTTCCACGCTACGCCCGAGCTCGTCCAGACCCAGCGAAGTTTTTTTCGGCGCTGGCTTGATGAGAATTTCGTCAAGTGCAGGCGGGCCTCGGATCCACTGCGACCCCGAGGTTCCGCAACCAGCCTCCCAGCCCAGGCGCCGTGCCTTTGCCGGTGCTCGGGCAACATCGTGACCTTCAAGCAGCAGCCCAGTCGGGCGCCCGTGACGTCATGGGAGGCCCGGGACCTGCTGCTCCTCCGGTGTTCCGTGCGCCGCCCCCAAAGGCGCACTGTTTCCAATTTCAAGTTACTTCCGACGCGACGGCTGACGACATCGTCGACGGCATCGAGTCGGTTGTCGACCCGAAAGGGCTAGAGAGCCTCCAACACCATGGAGGCATGAAGTTCTGCGTCGCCTTGGCCTCGGCTGCGGCGGCGGAGAAGATGCTAGTGGAAGGCGCCTTCAACGTGAACGGCACTTCCGTTCCAGTAGCCTGCGTGGGTCCCGCCGTGGTCCACGTGACGGCTTTTCGTGTGCCGCTGTACGTGGGAGATGCGGCGCTGGCGGCAGCACTGACCTCTTACGGCAACGTGTTGGACATCACCTACCCCGTCCTCAAGGGCCGTCGTCACGTCGGCAACGGGTCGCGCGTGGTCCGGATCGAGATGAAGCAGGCGGTGCCGAACTTCTTGACCGTCCAGGGCCACCGCGTCATGTTTGACTATCGACGTGTCCGGAAGGTGTGTTCCCGCTGCGGCCAGGACGGCCACATCGGCGCGGCTTGTCAACGCCGCGGTGCGCTCGCTGCGAGGTGTTCGACCACGACACGGCCGGTTGCGGAGCGGCTTGCAGGCGCTGCGGCGGAAGCCGCGCCACAGCGGACTGCCTGCGACCACGGTCCTATGCGGCGGCCGTCGCCTCGAGGAAGGAACCGACCAAGGACAACGTGGCCCCAGAAACACGGAGCACACCAGCCGTCCGGACGTCGGTTGCCGACGAGCACCCAACGACCAGCCGCTCGAGGGAGCCCGAATCCGCCCCCGCGACGGAGGTGCCCGGGAAGGAGCAGCACCACGAGGGGTCACCTTCAAACGAGGTGGAGCCGTTCGGTGCAATTTTCGCCGAGCCCTTGGCGCCGCTTCCCGGCACAGACACCTACGACACCGTGAGCAGCAGCGACGAGTCGAGCGTGGCGTCGGGCGACCTGGAGGTACCGGAAAAGGCACGCCGCTTCGCCTGACAGGCGACTTGACGTGCGGCCAGGTGTCAGGGCCGACGACTCCTCGAGGTGTGGACACCGCGCGCTTCCCGTCACCAGCCAGCCACACCCTCCCATCGGCGACCCTGGCGTCGACATCGGCTTCAGCTGCGAGCGTCGCCAAGACCACGCAGCAACCAGTGAGCGAGGCCACAAGCGCCGACGACCCCGAAAATATGGACTTTTCAAGACCCGACTACAAACGTGCCCACCCTCAATCATCTGATTCCGAAGGGACTGTTAACGAACGTTGTAGAAAAAAGTGCCGCGCGCGTTAAGCGCCGCCCATGGCAGCGCTCTTTAGGTTGTATCCTTTGCCGTCGGTGCTCTTGGCAGTCATGGCGGTTGTGGATCTCCTCTCCCTAAATGTTCGGGGATTTCAATTCGTAGACAGACAGAGAGAGGTGATGCACATTGCCAGGGCTAGGGGCGTCGACATCCTGTTTTTACAGGAATGCAACTTCCGTACTTCACTTGATGTGCTGAATTTCACCACCCGGTTTTCTGTTTTTGCTTATTTTTCGTTGACTGATTCTCATATGTGCGGTGTTGGTGTCGTGTTTGTAAACCCCTGCCTGCGCGCGGGTGGTCATTGCACTTTCGGGCTGGACGGCCGCACTCTTGCGGTCCACTTCACTCTAAACCAGCGGCGGGTACGTGCGTTGGTTGTATACGCGCCAGCGCGGCAGACTAGTAGTTCCGATTTTTTTGAGCGCCTCGACTTATTCCTCCTTGATCCTTACCCCACTTTCATCGTCGGTGACTTATATTGTGTTCTTAACATCGACCGTGACGTCCGCGGACAGGGTCACAGTCACCGTTATTCCGGTGCCCCCGCGCTCCGCGATCTCGTGACTCAGTTCCGTTTGTCTGACGCGTGGGTGCAGCTTCACGGGGATGCCTTTGGATCGACGTGGGAGAGAGCGCAGTCAGCCAGTCGGATAGACAAATTCTATTTTCCACCTGAGCTCGCTTCTTTTGTCGTCAGCTGCTAGGTTCTCGCGTTCCCTGCAGGCACGCCAGTGATTTCCGATCACCACCCCTTGTCAGTCAGGCTCGACTTTGGTGAGGACACCCCACGTACTGTTACGTGGCGCATGGACACGAGCCTACTAGCAGACCCGAAAAGCGTAGCGTCGCTGCGTACGGCGTTGAACGCATCGTGCAAGACCTTCGTTGCGGCTGATTCATGGAACACACTCAAGACTCGTTGGCAGGCAACATGGTGGCGGCCGGTCAAGACCGCAGACGCCGGGTAACTCATGCACTGAATGACAACCTCAAGCGCATCCGTATAGTGCAAAGGGGAGCACCCTTAACCTTTCCATGAGCGATTACCTGAGCCTACTTAAAGCACGTTACCACGTTTGCTCTGCCAGTCATCACGGGCAGCTAGTCGCGCACACCAGCTCGGGCGGCCTATATCAGACCCGGCTGTGCTACGACACGTACGCGCAGGCACGGCAGAGGAATTCGCTCCCGCTACTGTGCCTTTCGTGACACTCCCAGACGGCACCCAAAGCGGAACCACGTCCGATATCTGCACGATCTTCGAAAGTCACTTCTCGAACCTGTTCTCTACGGACGGTTGGCTACATCTTCAAGATCGTTATGACGGGCTTCTACAAAGGTTTTTTGGAAGCTTGCCACGAGTAGCTGAAAATCTGCATGAAAACCTTTGCGCACCAGCCACAAGCCAAGAGCTGCACGCCATCCTGCAGAGTATGAGTGCAGCCTCTGCCCCCGGTCCAGACGGCATTCCAACAAGTTTTTTTAGAACGTTTTTTTAACAGATCCAAAGAGCGGTGCTGGAGATGGTCAACGGCTTCCTCGCGGATGGGTTACGTCCAAACTCTTTCCGCGAATGTCGCATCATACTCATTCCTAAAGCGGGCGGTGACCCCTCCGACCCGCAAACATGGCGGCCCATAATCCTCTTAAACGCAGACTACAAAATAGTCGCACCTTTACTGAACACAAGAATGCGGACGATCCTGCCTCACCTAATCCACCTGGCTCAAACCAGCAGCGTGCCTGACCGCTCTTTGTTTGATGCATTGGCACTCACAAGAGACCTGTTCACATTTGCCAGCAGGACGGGCTTCAGCGGGTGTTTTGTTTCGCTTGATCAGGCGAAAGCATTCGATCGGGTGGAACACTCGTATCTGTTCGGAGTCCTCGAAGCCTTCAGATTCCCACCGCAAATTGTCAGCAGGCTGCGCTTACTTTACGCAGACCTGAATGCTCGTCTCTCCGTAAAAGGCTACCAGAGCGCTCCCTTCTCAGTCACCCGGGGCATAAGGCAAGGATGCCCTCTCTCCCCAACATTCTTTGTGTTATGCCTCGATCCACTCATCCGGCGCAGTAACGACAGCCCATCCATACGCGGCTTCCCTCTGCCTAGCCAGGGCCAAATCAAAGTTTCGGCCTACGCCGACGACGTGTCGCTTTTCCTCAAGGACGAGGAGAGCTACGCCGCTTTTTCGCGGCTGTTTCTCGAGTACAGCGAGATATCGGGGGCCCTAATGAACAGGGGAAAAAGCAAGGCGCTAAGGTTTGGCACCTTCACACCGAACCCTGCGGGCGAGGTGGAGTGGGTGCAGGGAGTGAAAGGCCTGGGAGTAGTATTCCTCGCCAGCGGAGAAGTAGCCCGCGAAACCTGGACTAACCTCCGCACGAATGTTGAGAAACGCCTCTCGGTGGCGTCAACTTTCCGCCTTTCAATGGCAGAGCGCAGCTATGTAGTTAAGTCCACAATCCTAGCCGCATGTTTTTTTGTCGCCCGTGTCGCAAACCCACCGCGCACGTTTGCTCGCAGGCTAACCTCGCCCAGTGGCTCTTTCGTTTGGGCGGGCAAAACCGAACTTGTGTCACGAATGTTCATGCGCCTTCCATTCTACAAGGGTGGGTTTAGTATACCTTGCATCCGCACCATGTGTAATGTGCTCGCCTTGCGAGGAGGACGCAATCTTGTGCGCAACCCAGACTATCCCGGGAGAACACTCATCGCATACTTTCTGGGTACAGCGCGTAACGTGTTTTTTACACAACACGTGGTTGGCCCAACAGCCGAGCAGCCGCCGGAATTTTTCGTTAACGTGCGTCGCACTCCTGGCGTCGTTGACTGCCAGCGTTCCCGATCTGGATGTTGATAAAAACCCGCCCTCCAGGATGTGTGAAGCACTAACGGTCGCTGAGCTGACCCGCGAACAACTCCAGAAAACGAGACGGGCACGCTGGCGCCAACTGACCTCAGCTGCGCTTCCTGCAGATGTCAGGGACTTCGGCTGGCTGCGAGGCTGGCGGGTCCTGCCCACAAGAGACCGTCTTGCGGCGTGGGGCGTGACGCCCTCCGCCCGATGCCCGCAGTGCGGTCTCCTTGAAACTTTGTAGCACGCAATGTTTGAGTGTGTAGTTGCGCGCACCTTTTGGATATTAGTGTCACGCATGTTTTAAACTCGCCTGGAAGCGCGCACTAGTTCAGCCGAAGTGTTTCAAAATATGCTCTTGCGTCTCGGCATGTTCGTTTTGTGGCGGCAGCGTGGAGTGGCCTCCTTAAATGGGCGTCCGCAAAGAACAATGTTTCCAATGTTGCAGCGCCTCCGCACGCGCCTCTTTGAACAAGCATGCGTGGACGCTCTGTCAATGAGCGAGGGTGAGTTTTTGCGCAAATGGTCGACATACTTTATCGTCCTGCGCGGCGGTCGAGTGTCGGCTTTCTTACTGCCTCACTGACGTGCTCAGTGCTGCGTCACAGCGCATGTGCTTGACTGACCAGAGCATTGAGTTCAGCTGTTTTGTTTTGTATTTTTTATGTTAACACAGAACAAAATAAACTTCTCTTTCCACGCCGCCGCCGAGTGGTTCAGTTCTTTTGCGGGCGCAAGTGAGCCCAAATAAACAGCTTCGTTTCCCAGACTGGTTGGTGTCTTCTTGACCGCTGGACTGCCGTCACTACAACGTGACATCTGGTGGAGGTGCTGGGTAGCCAATTTGAAAGATCCCTCCGGCCGCCTTGCTCGTTGGAGCCTGCGCCTTCAAGAATTCGACATAACTGTAGTCTACAAATCTGGCCGCAAGCTTTCCGATGCAGACTGCTTGTCACGAGCCCCTGTCGACGCAGCACCCGAAGAGGAAGACGACGACGCTTTCTTAGGGCCGGTAAGCGCCAGCAGTTTCGCGCAGCAGCAGCACTCGGATCCTGACTTGCAAAGCCTAGTTGATTATCTGAAAGGCAAGCCCGCATCGCCTCCTCGAGGGTTCATGCGCCAACTGTTGTCCTTCGTCGTTCACAATAATGTCCTCCTGCAGAAGAACTTCGCGTCCAACAGGACAGAACATCTTCTTGTCGTGCCCAAGAATCTTAGGCAAGAAATTATGCAGGCATGTCATGATGAGCCGACTACAGGGCATCTCGGGATTGGTCGCACGTTGCACCGCATCCAGGAGAAGTACTATTGGCCGCGGCTAGCTACAGACGTTTCCCATTACGTGAAAACGTGCCGCGAGTGTCAGCGACGCAAAACGCCTCCGACTAGACCAGCCGGACTCCTGAAACCCATACCACCGCCAATTAACCCCTTTCAGCAAATAGAGATAGACCTCCTCGGCCCCTTTCCGACCTCTTCATCAGGAAACAAGTGGATCATCGTGGCCACCGACTACATGAACCGCTACGCCGAAGCAAAAGCGTTGCCTAGTGGTACCGCAACAGAAGTCGCAAAATTTTTTGTCGAACAAATTCTCCTGCGGCACGGCGCCCCGGAAGTGCTCATCACAGACAGAGGAACGGTGTTTACAGCGGAGCTGACGCAAGTCATTTTAAACTACAGCCAGACAAGCCATCGGACGACGACTGCCTATCATCCGCAAACCAACGGACTCACAGAGCGTCTGAACAAGACCATCGCAGACATGCTCTCCATGTACATCGACGCCGAACACAAGGCGTGGGACTCCTTTCTGCCCTACGTGATCTTCGCCTATAATACTGCCGTCCAGGAGACACCCAGGTTTACCCCATTCCAGCTGGCATACGCCAGGAAGCCCACGACAATACTCGACGCAATGCTCCCGCACGTTTCCGAAGAAGACAACCTCGGCGTCGCCGCCTACCTTCATCGCGCTGAGCAAGCTCGCAGACTTGCGCGGCTTCGCATTAGAGACCAGCAGCACACCGACGCCCGACGCTACAATCAGCGCCGACGAGACCCGCATTACAATCCAGGTAATCGTGTGTGGATATGGACGCCAGTTCGCCGCCGTGGATTGAGTGAAAAGTTACTGCGACGCTACTTTGGCCCGTACAGGGTTCTCCGTCGCATCGGTGGCCTCGACTATGAAGTCATTCCCGACTGCACGACAGCATCTCAGCGACGCCGCACACGCCCGGAAGTCGTACATGTCATGTTTACGCAAAAGGCGTACTGGCGCTAAAAACGAAGACAACACACACAACAGGACAGGACTGGCGCCACTTGTACATAGGGAAGGCAGAGAATATACTTGGTATAACCGAGAGGCACGGTGTCCCCTTAGTGTCTCAGAAGCAGCCTTTAAAATGCAGGAATACATTTGATTTGCCATGAAACCATGGCAGCAGATAGACGACTCGCGTACATAGGAGCCTGGTGGTGTGATGCAACTAGGGAACGCTGATGTGAATTTAGATGCGGGTTTCTGGCTAAAGTAAAACTCAGATGCATTACCTCGAGCAAATGTCCCGAGCCAGGAGAGCGCACCCTAAATTGCAGATCAGCCACATTGCAGCAGATGCCTATTTTAACAGCACATATGGCACTATGCATTTCAAAGCAAGGCTATCTTTGTAGATGCAATCTCCACGACAAATTCCGATTGACACTCGATACTGTGCAGTCAATGGTACAAGGAAGTGCTGAGATCAAAAAGTAAACTATATAACGTATTCTCTCCACTGTGGGCACTTGGTCCGCTTCGTCCCGTTGGGTTTACTCCCCGCGATGTCGTCCTCCCTATTTACCTTAACGAGGGGGGTCACCTGCATTGTAGCTACCCCCAGCGCCAACAGATGGCGTAACAGTCGCAGGTGTGGGGGAGACAGCTCTCTCTCTTCAGCCTCGGGAATTCATTGCACGCACGTCGCACGAGCTTGCGGGAACATTTCCCGTGAGGTTGTATCCCTCACTAACGGTATAAGGTAGGTGGAGACGCATTTTATTTATCCTGCTTAAATTCTTTATGCAGCACATTTCTCAATTCTTCCTCCTCAAGTACTCATTTTCATAAGGTGCGTGCATTCACAACACTGCTATGTTGTCTTTTGGTCCTCGCATATGTGAGCACCGAGGGAATTCCCACGTTCTAAGCGATATTTGTTACGTCACGGCATGCATGGAATGTTCATTCACGACAGTTCCTAAAGGAGGTAACTCTGACCGTCGATATAAGGTGGCCAAGGCAATGCTGAGAGAAAAACAACACCTTATATGAAATGCCGCTCCCCTTCTACCTGACCACACACTGTTTGGCTGTGTGGTGCTGAATGTAGCATTAATATCCAATTACAGACACAACACCACGCAGCAGATATCTCTGTTTAGAAACAAACCGTCTTTTTTTACTTAGCTAGTGCTATTCTATCCCAACATCTTTGTTTTCAAGGAATTGGTAAGTGAATGAAATCAATGGACAATGCAGCTAAACTGAATGTTACAGACCCTAGAATCGGTGAGTGCACAATCACTGGCATCATAACGACATCCTTAGATAGCTGTTGTGTCCCTGATCATTCTCATAAACATGAGTCGTAATAGGTTAAACCTTTTAATGGAGAGTAGTGCCACTACCTGCACCCATTTCCAGCAGCGCTCCCATGACTAACCATAAATGCGGGAGGACAACGTTTAACATTGCTGCGGCAAAAAATTTGCAGAGGGAAATTAAGCTTCACGTTAAGGGCATGACACGACAGCATTACTCGATTAATGCCAATATATGTGGAATTGGTCGTTCTCTATATTACATTCATAGGTCCCAGGGAGTCGTCATACCACTCCTGGCATAGCCACCCAGGTTGGCCTTCCCGAGCAACCTCGCGACCAACCGTAAATGAAAGTGCCAACTGCAACGGCTGGCAGATTGTGATGAAGTCACAAAGTCAAGAGACCTACATGGCTCGCCTAGGTTGCTTCTATAGGGATTTTCTGTGGATTTTTTGCTTATGGCCAATGACCCTGTCTTTTCTGAAACACCGGACAATGAACGCTATAGCGTTGAAAATGTACGCATTGTATCTCTTGGCAAGCCATCATAGCTCTAAGCATAAGCCTCCGATAGCATAAGCCTCCAAACCGTAATTAGTCATACAACGTTGACAAGACTAACAATAATGAAGTTAGCAGCAGAGCACATCCCCATGTGCACTGCATCAAGTACAATAATTTCAGGCTCAACAGTTGACGATGGCAGCCAGTGATTGTATCGACAAAGCAAATGGCTTTACAACAGCCTCAGAAAAACCTTGAAGAAGCTAGTTACTCAACACATCTCGGTTTCAAAACGGTCAAGGCTACCTAAGTTGACATTGTTGACAGTTAGTATTACCATGTTGAGTTTCAATCAATATATCATTCATGACACGTACATATGTAATTTTTCCATCAAAAAAAGGCAAGGATGGCACTTCTCTGCATTAAACTTAAAAATGTGGACCATGCAGCTGGGAACATGCAATGAAAACATCACAGTACAAACCTAATCCAAAGAGCGTCATGGCAAGAACATGCATTCGTGACCCTTAATTTGGATCACTGCAGCCCCCCCCCCCCCCCGCACACATAGACATGGCAGAAAAGTATGGGCAGATTACCTTCCATGGATGAGATATGAAGCTGTGAAATAAACTTTGAATACTGATACATTGTCGCTGCCTGCTTTGCAGAAATATTAAATGCTATCACAGTTTCACTTATCGTGAGTGATCAGAAGCTAGTCATGCTTTCTTGCCACGTATGCTGCTGCAGGGATTTCAGGGGATAACTGGGGCTTCCTACATTAAGGTTTTGAACCATGTTACTGGAAGACTGGCAGCTTACAATGCGACCCTGTGCTTTTCCACAGAAAAATTTTGACTTCTGACGAAACATGACGCCTCTCGCTGTTGCTTATAGCCGCCATCGTGAGATATGCCAACACAGTATGTCGGTCAGGAAGAGATGTTCTCCATTGTCACTTTTGAAGGTATGATTAAATATAAAAATATGGTAACAGTGATAGGCGACAACCAACCAGACAAACCAAATTGAGTAGAGTATTTTGGTTTGGTTTTAAGGGGCTTAACGTCCCAGCATGATTCAGGTGATGAGGGGCACCGCAGTGGAGGGCTCTGGATAATTTTGGCCGCCTGGCGTTCTTTAACCTGCACTGGCATTGCACAGTACACAGGCCTCTTGCATTTTGCCTCCACCGAAATGCGACCGGCGCAGCCGGGATTGAACCCCATTTTTCACATCAGCAGCTGAGCGCCATAACCACTGCGCCACTGTGATGGCTAATACAGTAATTTCAATCTGGGAAGTAAGAAACGTGCATGAAAAACTATAAGTTTTGCTCAACTAAGAATGCATCAGCTGCGATTTCAAACTGAATATGCAAACTCTTGCCTTACTTTTATACAATCATGTCATCTGAAACATCCAAGCACAAATATTCTGCCAAAAAACAGGCAAAAAAGCAGATATGAAATAAACAAAGTGATGGCTAGAAGAAGACGCATTACAACAATTAAGAAAGGCAGGACATTGTATGAATCTGGAGGAGCTAGTGCATAACAAGCAAGGAACTCTTAGAAAACCACACAATAGCAAATGAGCCATCATACTAAAAGAAAGATCAGAATAAAAAAATTGCACAACACATCACAGAAATTTAAGGAATACAGCGTAGAATACACAAAATAGCCTTCAATGGAAACAAATAAACAGAACAGGACACAAAGCTTACAAATAACAAAAGGGGCAGGAAGATGAGAACATCAGGAAGATGGTCTCCACTGTTACTCTGAAAGTATGATGATTAAACATAACAATATGGCAATACGGACGGACAACCACCAACCAACCAAACCAAACTCAAAAGAGTATTTTGGTTCGGTTTTAAAGGGTTTAACGTTCCTAAAATGACTCAGGCTACGAGCGACACCGCACAGGAGGGCTCTGGATAATTTTGACCACCTGGAGTTCTTTAACATGCAATGACATTGCACAGTGCACAGGACTCTAGCATTTCGCTGCCATAGAAATGCGACCGCCGCGGCCGGGACTGAACCCTTGTTTTTCGGGTCAGCCGCTGAGCGCCATAACCACTGCAACATTGTGATGACTGATAGAGTATTTTCAATTTGGGAAGTACGAATGTGCATGACAAACCATAAGATTTGCTCAACCAGAAAAATATTTGGTCAGCTGCGATTTCAAGCTGAAGATCCAACCGCACTGCAAAGAGAACTACTGTCTTACTTTTATACAATCTTTTAATCTGAGACTTCCAAGCACAAATATTTTGCCAAATAACTGACAAAAAAGCAGATATGAAATAAATTAAAAGATGGTTAGAATTAGAACGGGCATAATGACAAATAAGGAAGGCAGGACATTTTGAGAACCTGGAAGAGCTAGCGGATAACTCGCAAGGAACTCTTAGGGGACACACACTGGCTAATGAGCCATCAGACTCTAACAAACATAAGAATAAAAAAACTGCACAGCACACCAAAGAAATTGAAGGTATATAGCGCAGAATACAAAAAAAAATAGCCTTGAAGAAAAAAGACAGACAAGGATTCAAAGCTTACAAAGAAGGAAGGGGCAGTAGAAAAATATCACAATGAACCACTTTATCTTACTAGGAAAGGGGGCATTCGCCACAGCCCTGATACAGAGGGGATGCCAACAGTTATCCATTTAATCTAGTGGAGTGCGTGGTACAAAGACATGTCCCGCAATACATAGCAAATAAACCACGTTCCGCAGTACAAAAGAAATAAAACAATTAACCACTATAATCTACTAGGCAACGTGACACTCGACAGAGCTCAGACAGAAATGGGGAATTTATTAGTGCATTGTACAAAGATATTGTCACCGACAAACGCAGCAGAAAAGCGGCAAGCACAGCGTTTCCTAGGAAGAAGCCCGCCGAACCGCCGAGCTCATCCAGAACGAAGACGATGCGCGGCCACGCGCCTGGAGGCAAGGCTCGGCCACCAGGTGGCGACGGCAGAGTGCCAGCAGTGTGGCATTGCCCCCCTACCTTCCAAGAGGCATCGACCCAATGCCGCACCCCTTAGCGAAAAGAGGATGTGCTAAAAATGCATTTCAAACGTATTGTATTAATTTCATATTTATTTCGCATTTTTTGTCCCTATGCTTAAACTGCAATACGAATGCTTTCTAAGTATACTAGGAATAATATTTTAAACGTTCTTAAAAATACGTGAAAAGTACATTTTTGCCCGCTTAGCATATTTATAATGCATTAAAAATATAATAAAAATATACATTAGAAATATACTAAAAATATACATTTAATACATTAAAAATGTGTTTACTCGGGCTTAAAAAAAAGTCTACTGGGCGGCTCCATGGAATGACACGGGTTAATTCACCAACTGGAGAACAAATCCTACACGGGTATTTATCATTAATCAACAGGAGTCTGATATTATAACGTCACGTGATTGAATGGGAACGGCAGATACCTACATACAGCATACCAAGACGACAGCGACACAGCAAACAACAAATCCTACGACAAGCGCTATACTTGGCTTGCCGTATATATACCCAGCGAAAGCGACGCACTATTTTGCACGGTGATACCTTTTTTTGCGCAAATACTGTGGGCTTCCAAATTATCGCAGAAGTACCCTACTGATCGCGTTCGAATCTGGGATTAATTGAGAACGGAATTGCTAGTTGAAACTTGCGTCAGGCACAGGTCAGGAGTCGAACTGTCAACCAACAGATACATGGGCGTGTAAGGGAGCCGGTCTGCCCTGCCACACGGGGTCCTTTCCGCTGGCTTATTCGGACCCAGAAGTACCCAAGGCGCTTTTGCTGGTATAATGCTATCACGTTCTCACACGGAAATGTTCGAATGACATTGAGTGGAATGGCATTCGAGAATAGGAATGACATTCGGACTCGATGGACTGCCGCGGTGCTGCACTTTCGAAACGCATTCGAAAGCCTCAGCTCGTTTTCAGTGTACAGCGACGACGACGACGGCGGTCACACTAGTCCGACAACGACAGTATATATCACGCTGAACAACAGCATGTAATTATAGTGAAATATCTAGTTTACTATAATATGATTCTAGAGGGACACGTTTTTCAGGCCAACGACACCGACGAATCCGGTCGGCGGCTGAGCGAGAGCACGGTGATGAGGCGGCGGTGTGTGCATGCTCGCGCTTCTAAATGAGCGAAACGAACGGCTATATTTCACGTGTGCATACCTGAACACTCACCAGCGATAAGCGCTTGCCAAATCAATTTCAATCGACGACGGCTCTGTTCCCTTCCGCGACGACTAGGCCCAGCGAGTTCGCAGGGTTGGATCTGTGATTTCGGCGGTTGTGAAGAGCGAATCACAAGCTTTAGCGAATGCAAATGGTCACCAGGTGTAGTTTTGGCAACAGTGACCTGAAATCAACTATTGCTTACATCGCAGGGCACGCGTACGATGAACGGGAATCGCCGGTGTGACCCAGACTGCCGAGCCGTGCTTTACGGCCAGCAGCAGTCGTCGCCGTCGCTAGCTTGTGGATAACAAGTTAGGCCGTTTCAGTTAAAGCGAAAAGTCGCCATACATACTTCTGGATAAAGTAGTTTAAAAAAAAGTACTGGTCACGTCGGAGAAAGCCGGGACAAGAAGCGAGAAGCGCCAGTCCTGCGCGATGCCAACAACCCGGCTTTCTCAGGCGTGCGATCGCATCATCGCTTCCCACACATTGTAGCACTGCGTAAACAATCACGAGTACAACCAGTAAAAAAGAAAACAGATTGTTTATTAGAACCAAAGCGCAGATTGCGTTTTATGTTATGTAAACAAGCGATGTAAACAACAGTATGAGTGCAGTCGTCCTCATCGGCGCACTCCCGGGGAAATTTCATGCTTACGCGGTTAATATTCATTGGCGTAATATTATCTTCAAGCACTCCCTTAGACAGAACACATGTAGCATCGTTAGATGACATTCGGCTGGAAGGCATTCGAAGCGCCCGTGTAGCAGGGGTATAAGTGGTGATCACCTTCCTGCTAGAAGTTACCATAAACGAAAGGATGACAAGAAAGGGAATGTTTTCACTCTTCGCTGAAACGTCATTTCGAGCCCTAGATTGTTCCACGGTAGCTTGAAGTGTAATGCAAATACGTTTACGCGGACAACCCATTTGTTAGAATTTAAATATACTTCAAACGGATTAATTGCGTATTTACGAAAGTACACTTTAAATAGATGGCCAGCACCAAAATGCGATGTCCCGAAACTCGATTTTGAGCATTAGATTGTTCAACGACAGCTTGTAGTGCGCTGCAAATATGCTAATGCGGACTGCCAATTTGCTAGAATTTCAGTGTTCTTTGGACGAATTAATTACGTATTTACGGAAGTACACTTCAAATACATTGACGACACGCATATGCCATTTCCCGAAACACGATTTCGAGCACTCGACTGTTCATGGCAGCTAGAAGTGTGCAAAGACGTTTAAAAGGACTGCCCGTTTGTTAGGATTGAAATATATTTCGGATGAATTAATTTCATATTTACGAAAGTTCACTTTTAATACATTGACAAGATGCTAAAACTGCATACATATACGTTTACAAGGGCTGCCCGTTTTCTAGAATTGAAGTATACTTTCGATGAATTAATTTCATATTTCCGAAAATACACTTTTAATACACTGACAAGATGCTAAAACTGCATGCATATTTTTTCATGTATTTGAAAAGTGCTCGAAGTATGCTTTAAGTGAGGTATTTTTGGCACATTTTAAAAATATATTTCGAATACCAAGCATGAAATTTCAGAAACGTATTTCCTACATATTTTTAGTGCATTCATGAATACAAAATATGTTTAAAATACATTTTAAATAGACCTCCGTATATTCCAAACGTATTAGTTTTTGCTAAGACGGGCGGGAAAAAAAATAATGAAGGGAAGGCGGAAAGTGAAGGTCGCGAGTGTCTGCGTGAAAAGGGGCTAACGGGAGTAATACGGCTTCAGTCGCGCCACGTGGACTACTTCGGGCGTCGGTTGTCGAGAGGACCGGACAGTTCCTTGAGGGAGCGCCTCGCAGGTCACCGCGTTGAGGCGGCGTAACACCTTGTAGGGACCGAAGTAACGGCGAAGAAGCTTCTCAGAGCGCCCCCGCAAGCTGGTCGGGCTCCACACCCAGACTTTATCACCGGGTGTGTAAATCACTTCCCTGCGGCGGAGGTTGTAACGCTCGGCGTCGCGTTGTTGTTGGTGCCGGATTCGCTGTCGAGCAACATGGCGAGCGGCTTCGGCGTCACGAACAAATTGGTTCGCTACGAGAGAAGAGGGAGCAGGATCCGGAAGAAGCAAGGCGTCCAGCATGGTCAAGGCTTCGCGACCGTGCACCAAATGGAACGGAGTGAAGCGTGTCGTTTCGTGTAGAGCAGTGTTGTAAGCGAACGTGATGTAAGGCAGTATCCGGTCCCAGTTCCCATGGTCATCGTCTACATACATCGAAATCATGTCGGCAATTGTCTTGTTAAGCCGCTCAGTCAGTCCGTTCGTTTGCGGATGGTAAGCTGTAGTCCTTCGATGGCTGGTGCCACTGAGTCGAAGTACCTCGCTCGTAAGTGCCGACGTGAAGGCGGTGCCCCTCTCAGTTAATACGACTGCAGGGGCTCCGTGACGAAGTACAATGTTGTGAATGAAGAAATGTGCAACTTCGGCTGCGGTACCACGGGTAAGGGCCTTGGTCTCAGAGTAGCGGCTAAGATAGTCAGTGGCAAAAGCAATATACCGGTTACCCATGGAAGACGCCGGAAATGGGCCGAGTAAGTCCATGCCGACCTGTTGAAATGGGAGGCGTGGTGGATCGATCGGCTGCGGGAGCCCGGCTGGTTTAGTCGGCGGCGTCTTCCGGCGCTGGCACTCACGACAGGTTCGGACGCAGGGGTGGACAACCGCTGCAAGCCTGGGCCAGTAGTACTTGTGACGTATGCGCGCCACCGTGCGGGAAAATCCGAGGTGGCCCGAAGGAAGGTCGTCGTGGCACGCACGCAGAATTTCGTCACGAAGCGCTGTAGGTACGGCAAGCAGATAGGCAGTGTCCGTTGGGCCGTAATTGTTTTTATAGAGGACACCATCGCGCAAGCAAAACGATGACAGCCCGCGCTTGAAGATTCGAGGAGGAGATGGAGCGGTTCATTCGAGATACTCGATGAGAGGAAGCAGTTCGGCGTCGGCCCTCTGTTGGCGGGCAAGGGTGGACGCGGTGACAGCACCGAGAAAAGCGGAATCGTCGTCGGACTCGCCCGTGGGGCAGTGAATAGGAGCGCGGGATAGACAGTCAGCATCGCTGTGTTTCTCGCCGGACTTGTACACGATGGTGACATCAAATTCTTGTAGCCGAAGGCTCCAACGAGCAAGCCGCCCCGAGGGATCTTTCAGATTCGCCAGCCAACACAGGGAATGATGATCGCTCACAACCCGAAATGGGCGGCCATACAGGTATGGACGAAATTTCGTAACGGCCCACAGCACAGCCAGACATTCCTTCTCCGTGGTGGAATAATTGACTTCGGAACGAGACAAAGTGCGACTGGCGTAAGCAATCAGGCGTTCTAGACCATCCTGCCACTGAACGAGGATCGCACCGAGGCCAACGTTACTGGCATCAGTATGTAGTTCCGTGTCGGCGTCCTCGTCGAAGTGGCCAAGCACAGGCGTACATTGGAGACGGGACTTGAGTTCCGTGAAGGCTCTTTCCTGGTCCTGCCCCCACAAGAATGGTTCAGCGTCTTTCGTCAGGCGCGTCAGAGGCTCAGCTAGCTTGGAGAAATTATGAACGAACCGGCGATAGTACGCGCAGAGGCCCAAGAAACGACGCAGGCTCCGTTTGTCTGTGAGCTTGGGGAAGGCAGCTACGGCGGCCGCCTTTCGGGGTCTGGACTAACGCCTCGAGCGCTGACAATGTGACCAAGAAACTTCAGCTGATGAAACGCGAAGTGACATTTCTCTGGCTTGAGAGAGAGACCAGCGGAACGTATGGCCTCGAAAACAGCACGCAAACGTTTCAGGTGCTCATCGAACGTGTAGAAGATCAAGACATCGTCGAGATATACGAGGCACGACTGCCACTTCAGTCCAGATAGCACGGTGTCCACCATTCGTTGGAATGTGGCAGGGGCCGAGCACAAGCCAAAAGGGAGCACCTTAAACTCGTATAAACTGTCAGGGGTAATAAAGGCGGTCTTCTCTCGGTCGCGTTCGTCGACCTCTATTTGCCAATACCCACTGCGGAGGTCAAGAGACGAAAAATAGGTGGCATGGCGCAGGCGGTCTAGAGAGTCATCAATGCGTGGCAGAGGGTACACATCCTTTTTTGTGACGTTATTGAGGCGCCTGTAATCCTCGCAGAACCTGAGGGTGCCATCTTTCTTCGTGACGAGGACAACAGGTGATGCCCAGGGGCAATGCCATATAATATGGCCAGGCTCCCCGCAGTGGTAGCAGAGCGGGCGGTCGTTGGGCGTGCGCCACACGTGCGCTTTGCTGATAGGAGGGCGCAGGTTCTGCTGCTGCTCGACGGGGCGCACGTAACGGTGGGATGTTCGAGGTCCGGCAACTGGGCGAAACTCTTGCGGCATGGGAGCAGGTCGGCGCAGGGCATCGCTGTAGGACATGACGTGTGGCTCCGGTAGTGGTGCTGGTGGTGGCTGCACCACGCGCTGGAGTTCGTCACGGATGACGTCCCCTGTAGAAGGTATGCTTGCCGACGGAGCATCCATGCGGAGGTGTCGCAGTTCTTCGCGGCCAATGCTCCGTACAATCTCTCGCAGCGCCTCATCCCCGGGGCCTGGAAAGGGCGCGAAGTATTGAGTGGCCGCTACATTTGCCTGACGGCCGTATTGGGCGCTCCGTTCCAGCAACGAACGCTCCATGAAGGTAGCTTCCTTGGTGAAGGCGGCGACGGTTAGCGGAGGGTCGCGCATGAGGCCAGCAAACAGCTGCTCCTTCACCCCACGCATAAGGTGCCGCACCTTTGTAGCTTCTGGCATGGTAGGGTCGGCCCGATTGAAGAGGCGTGTCATGTCATCTATAAACATGGCCACGCTCTCGTTGGACTGATGTGACCTGGAGCGAAGGGCAATTTCAGCGTTCTCCTTCCGTTGGCTCGAGCTGAATGTGGCGAGCAACTCACGGCGAAAAGCTGCCCAGTTGGAAAAGGACGCCTCGTGGTTCTCAAACCACGTTTTCGCCGAGTCGAGCAGTGCGAAATATACATTCAGCAGCTTCCGCTCGTCATCCCACTGGTTAAATGCGGCCACACGGTCAAAATTGGCCAGGTGCGAGAAGGACGCACGGCGGGACACTGCCGGAGGACTGACCTGTCTGGCTGCCAGTGGTGGACGTCATCGCTCTGACAGGCCTTGTTAGTGGCTCGAACTCGGGTTGCAGGCCTCGCAGGCGACGGCTCGTTTTGTGGACGGGTGTGGCGTCCGCGGGTCGGGGAGAAGCGTCACGGCTGTCGTTGGGGTCAGCGTACATGGGATGGTACCCAGCACCTCCACCAAATGTCACCGACAAACGCAGCAGAAAAGCGGAAAGCACAGAGTTTCCTAGGACGAAGCCCGCCGAACCGCCGAGCTCATCCGGAACGAAGACGACAGGCGGCCACGCGCCTGGAGCCAAGGTTAGGCCACCAGGTGGCGCCGGCAGAGTGCCAGCAGTGTGGCAATATGTCCTCTAATACATTGTTTTACAGGACAGTAGCATCAAGCTATGGGTCGGAGTAAGTTGGCAGCAGTTCCTCTGGAATGTTCTTACCCTGGCTACTGATGCTCCTCTAATGCCTGCAAAACGAGAACACAGAAAACAGGCCAAGCACAAAAAAAAAGAAAACGGAAATCGGCACCAGCGTTGTTCAATACGGCGGGCAGTCCTGTATTTTAAAGCGGACCATTTAGTGCAATGCTATGGTAGCATGCACTTTTCATTCCTGTATAGCGCCTAATGGGACGCAGAAAAAAGATTTCGTACTTGCATGTCATGGCAACATGCAGAGGGGGAGGACCTCCATGTACAAAAAAAGGCGTGCTGAGTTGCAGTCACTAGTGCCTGTTTGTACCGGTATTCTATGAAAACTGCTGGCTACAGGTACTGCCAGCTTTTTGGATACGGTCCGCCAGCCTGCACAAGTCACCGCAGTGCACCGTGAACACTTGTCATACATTACACCGAAAGAACTAACGATAGCATTTTCTGTATGACTACGGACACAGAAAAACAAATACATCTATCTCCACCAACGTGATGTCCTTGCTAAAGCCCGCTACAAGAGAAATTAAGCGCGGAAAGCTCACTGGCGACCATGTGAGTGACACGGTCAGAGCAGAATACACACACAAAATGAATTTAGACAGGTTAACGACAGTTACAACCCTGCTGCCTGTTGCGTTTACTTACCCGCAGATGCAAGTGATGAAATAGCAGGTTTATAGGAAAAACTCCAGCAGGTTTCTATGGGGCAAATTTGTCCGGTATTGTGGTTATAAACTGCTGTGCCTTTCAGGTTACTGGTAAAGGCATCAACAAGCCTGCATCTTTCATGACTGCGCAGTGACATTTGGGGACGTGCACACAAAGACATACCATGTCTTCACTCGCGTACGCTGAAAAAGTCACGTTCAACGGTTCGCACGAAGTCATGCTTGCTCTGCATGCGCATAGATTTCCTTCTTCAAAGCTTCTTATTCTCACAGACTGACAACACACAAACAGGAATGTGTAAAGGAACAGATTGAAGAACTGTGAAAAAGGCAACACACGAAATGTATGCAATTGTTGATGCCACCCGCAATGCAGCTTGCGCCATCGTACATCTTGTCTGCACGGTTGGCGTGGGCACATTTCAATACAAATAAACATTATGAGGACCATCTAGACAACCTAAATTAACTGTATTTTATGATGCTGCAAAGTTTCATTCATGCACAAGGTATAGTTGATTGGAAACTGGCCGTCAGTTATGACAATTCTGACCATCCAACGCAAAAAATCCAATTTCTCATCGCGCACGGTGGTTTCCTTTTATGAAAATGCAAAAATATGTGTCTTCCTTGGAGCATTACAATGTAGTCAGTGAGGTTGAATTTCAAAACTGGCCACCAGACAACACTGCGCAATCTTTCTTAATGCATACAACGCACAATACACAACGAACGCAATTCATTCCCCACATAGAAAAAGTTTAGACCCTTTTGAACCTACGTTGGCAGGCACAAGCTTTTAGAGAATAAACTACGAGTTTATACACAAAAAAGACCGGTGTACTACACATAGGACGCGAGGCGTATATGGGTTAACTGTGCTTGAGCTTCAAAGAATGCGAGTGCAAGACATGGAAAGTACTTCCCATCGTGCAACTATGAAAAGCGGAGGCTATTTAATTTGAAATCACCGAAAAGGTTGTTCAATGTTCCTTATCAGAACGGATGGATGTAAATGAATGTAAATACACAGTGGCTGAGAAAAAGAGAGGTTTAAAGTTTTCTCCAAAGCAACCGATGAAACTACCGCCATTGTCGTGCCACAGGAAATGCAATGCTATTAGACAGGATAGACTTGCTTTGGGAACCAGAACCAAGTGCTGAAGCAAGTGGCAAAAAAAATTATTTCCTGGATGCAAGGCACAATGATGTCTGTGGAAGCTCGAAGCAAAATTCTAAAAAAGGAAACATCAGCTACTCGAATAAAAAGGCTAACCAAAGAACTGCACTGCTTTTGAATTTAATGCACAACATGTGAAGTAAGTTTTACAAACAGCCAGAAGTTATTCAACATTTTGTAATCGCAACTTTAATAAAATAATCATGTGCAATTTCACAGAACAAACCTAAAAAACTAACCTTACAATACACTACATAATAACAATGTTTTTCATACGCACCAATCAAAGAACTTTTTTTCAGCAGCCACGACCCTTGCAACAAGTTATCATGAACACCTTACAAACAGCCAGAACGTATTCAACAATATGTAATGGAAACTGGAATAAAACACTTATGTGCACTAAGCAACCCCACAAAAATGACCCAAATCACGTGCGTTAGAATACAATACAAGATTACAATGTTTGTCCTAGGCACTAATCACAGTATTTTTGTTTCAGCAGCCATGACTCCTGCAGCTTGTTATCAAGAACACCTTATGCAAAAAAATAAGGCTTCTTCAAGTAACACCAACACAACAAAGAAGCTAGCACAATATGAAATGGTCACAAACACCTGATATTCTGACAACCACAACAGATAAAAATGGTCTGAAGATAATGCTCCACAAATATTATGCCATTTATATCCAGCAGAGAAAGCGGTCTGAGAAATGGTGATTTAGATGTTCGTAAACTCTTCTTGTTGACTTTGATACCGAGGTACAGAGAACTGTTCTAAAACGTGAACACTAACACAAGACACATCAATACGAGGTCGGACACTTGCCGTTCGCCACTCATTCCAGCCACAAGCACTGCTGGAGTAAATACAAAAAGATTAACACAAGAGCAGGTTTTCCTCTGTTGTCACACAAACAGAAATCGGTTCAATGATATTAATGAGTGAATTTATAATGACCATCACAAAAATACGCCCACTCAGACTGCACGAATAAAAAGAATAGTTATGCATGTTTTGCCCCCTTGAATCTTTTCACTGAAGCAGGCAGATAAATGGCATTAGCAATAGAAATTTAGCGCAGTCGAGACGAAGTAGCGTAGATGTAGACTGGTTTACTGAACGCCGGCTCCGAATGCGCAGTGCCCTGCCTGATTGTATCCATGCCACAACGCGTGCGTAGTCAATTTGCGGTAAACTGGCATACGTCTATGCTATTACGTCTCTGGTATGCTACATCTCTTTGTAATATTGGGAATAATGTTTTTCAAATCTCTCTCCAAAGAGAAGTGATGCCATCCACGTATGACCGAGATTTCATTTCCATTCATGCGAGTTTACAAGCATAGCAGGATTACTCTCTGTGTTCAGGAAATACTTATCGCGAGTGTGTGTCTAGCCTAAGGGAACAACAAATGTATTTTCCTGAAAAAACATTAAACGTGAACAAAACATACAAATGTAAAGAAAGACGAAGGTTAGCTACCCCCACCCATCATAGAGCATTCTGCTAGAATCTCATTAGATCGCACATAAAAAGGTAAATAGGAAAACATATCGACTAAGGGCATTAGAAACCGCTGCTATTCTTTGTGAATAGTCTTTTTGTGGAGTTTTAAATTTTTTCCCTGAGCGAATGTCTTATGGCACAAATTACATTGGAAGGGCTTTTCGCCCGTGTGGAATCTCACATGCCTCGTAAGAATTGAATGTTGTACAAAGGCCATGGGGCACAGCTGGCACTGATACGGCTTTTCACCCGTGTGGGTACGGATGTGTGCCACCAGGCTGTTCTTCGATGTAAAGCTGCTACCACAGTGGTCATAACGCTAAGGACGCTCACCTGTGTGAGTTCGCTGGTGTTTCACTAAGTTGCTCCGGTCTGAAAAGGTGCTATCACAATAGTCACAATGGTAAGGACGCTCGCCAGTGTGAGTGCGCTGGTGTGACTCCAAGTGGGCCTTTCGTGCAAAGCTCTTTCCACAGTCATCACAATGGTATGGGCGGTCCCCAGTATGGACTCGGAGATGCACCACCAGCTGAGATCTGTTTCTGAATCCCTTGTTGCAGTGGGTGCATTCGTGTACCTTCTTTACTGCAGGTTTACCCGGGTGGTTACCACTGCCAGAAGGAGTAGATTCCATGCAGTGGCTCACTGGGCCCCTTTGACCAGCTGAATCTTGCACAGGAGGCGCATAGTCACCCTGTGTGACGACTGAACCTGTGTGGTAAAGGAAGAATACTTTCAATCAAAAGCAGGAACAAACATTGCACAGCTCACCTGGAGCTAGGGAAATGAAGATCAATGTGCAGGACATAATTGTCAAAGCTGTGGATATTTATGAAAAGTTTTATTGAATAGGTCGGCCTTAAGAAGAATTCAGGTCTGAAGAAATATATCCCTAGAATGAATTCTGCAAGCAGCTGAAAACATTTCAGCTGCAAAAAATGTCATCCGTGCCAAGAAAATAGGGTAGCATTTGAAAGCCATTCTAAGCACTTGCATTACTGCCATCATGACAGACGCTTTCCTAAGCCCACCCAAGTGGGCCTAATACCCAACAAATGGCAATTAGATAAGTTTAGCACACTGCCACTTTTATTTTCTTTATTTGCTCCTCAGACAGGGTACAAGAGGAAGTAAAAGCTAATGGCTAAAAACCTGATGAGGCCTTGGACCCCTGCACAAGTCCTTGCATCAATCCACAGAACCCACAGGGGTGGCAGTTTGGTCAACAGTTCACATATTCTGGAAAACCACTTTCCAGAATATCAAAGGCAAATATCATAATTCACCAGAGCTCTATGAACTGAAGCTTCTGTATTCTTCACACTTCTCTTTGAAAGACAACCTTCAGGAACGCATTAATAGAGAAAAAGTGAAGATTCTAACCTGATGAGTTTTGCCAAGAAAATACACCGTATTTGCGGCCTCTGGTGGTCAAGCCTGCAAGTGAAAGACAGGTTACATCCAAAAGACACAGGATTACTGGTGCAATAACTCACATGGTGTTATGTGGATGAGACAGTGAAAATAGCATACCATCTCATACAAGCGTTGTGCTAGGTCAGGTAAATTGAGCAAGACAGGCTTAAAAACAATCAAGTTCCAAAGCAAACATTCCAAACTTTCAATTCTGCCTCCAGACGAGAACTATAATTATCCTCATGAAAGAATCACAATTACCTAAAAATATCAGAAAGCTGTTGCAAGGAAACCAACAGCGACTTTAAAGACCTGTTCGCTAGCACAGTAACTGGCTTCATAGGAAGGACTGTACAAGTCTACCTACGTAGGCTTAAAAACTAACAAGTGTGAGTTATGGTTAGAGACAAAACACATTGGGACAGGATTCCTCCTGTTTTTTTAAGACCTCTTACACCCTTTGTAGAGCACGTAGGAAAAAAAATTTCAGAGCTTGACAACTGGTAAAAAATTGTCAGGAGGCTTGCTTGCAGCCAAGATTACAGCCCCCACAAGTGTGGCCAACATGTCCAGCACGGTGTTTCCCCTGCAGCAGCTCCAAGAGTGCCATGCACCAAACCAGTAGAAGCACATCTGAAACACCACACTACTGTGTGTCAAGTGCAGTTAGAGCGTAACATATTTACTCGTGCAAGGCCCACGCCTTGAATGGGGGATGAAATATTGTAATGAGAATGAAAGCTGATGACGACAATAGGTGAGATGGCGAAAGGGCAGCTTTGGCTAAAGAGGGCCATGGCTCAAGGCACTTTCTTCGACACAGGTTGGGGTTAAAGGCCCAATTCCAAGCACTGCACCCAGCACAAGCTAGGGGGAAAACTTGCTTATTGCATCACTGGTGGGTATCCAGTGCTAGTACTGAGATTACAACCCTGCACATCGTACATGCATGGTGCATCCTCCACTGACTATGCCACTAATGCGGGGAGAGTGAACGCAGCAAGAAATAAAGAATAAAAGTACAACTTGTCATCACTTATCAGAATCGCAGCAACACTAAATCAGTTTTACAGGCATTTTGTGAGGCATGAAAACCTGCCACGTGTCAGGAACTCACTCCGGCATAATCAGAAAAAAAAAGACAGAAACAGTGTGGTTCTTAGACGAGTAAGTGTGGTACAGCTTGCATTGCCTTGGGCAACACGGCAAAGAGCACTGCGTCAATAGGTCAGCACCGCACAAGGTAAACAGGGTCAACAGAGCACAGAGCTATACAGAAACACTGGGGAGGCAAATTTTTCAAATGGCTTCACATCATAACAAAAGAACTTCCTCCTCAAAGATAATTCAAGGTACATACAATCATCTCGATCTGAAGTCCAGACCTGATGAATTACAAATGCGCACAACAGCACTGAGCATTAGCAAACTAAAAAAAAACATTGTCACCCCATACAGCCAAATGTCGCCTGCTCTTAAAAGAGCCTCAAAACAGAACGGAAGACGTCAGAATGCAGGCTAAATGCACACAGCAACAAACATAGCTTGGACAGAGTAAGGAATGCTTCGCACATGACAAAGTGAGGTCAGTCACGTGTGACCAACCAAAAGGAATCATAGCGTACTCTTCAGCAAAGCCATAAAAATACCCATAAACCAGTGAACGGCAGCAGATACGATACCATCTAGAATTCACAACACAATACTGACAGCAGGGTTTCTGCAGAGCCCCCATGTTCATAAGCCCCACCTAGCGGACAGAGCAAAGTGAAACCTGGTGGAGTCACACTGAATGACGACAGCAAGCATTTTGAAAATATGTGTGGCTGTACAGAACAAGAGACAATATAAAAATTGATGTGTCAATCACACATTCATCAAAAGGGAAATTATTTCATTGCATGCAATATTCACACGATGTTTCTGCTTTAAGTGAAAAACACGAAAGAATTTGGTATAAATGAAATAACCAATTTGCACACTTATCACAGCAACCACAATGTCTAGCACAATTACATTGTTTTCTTTCGTGTGATCTCGCACACCGTCTTGCGCAATGACCGTCTCTTCAGGTCCAGAGATCCTGCTTTGATCTATGAATAATAGAATGGAGTCAGATTCACCCCACTTTGCACCAAAAGTAAAGGCGTCATTTTCTGCCTTTGTATGTTTAACCGAGCGTAATGTCTTGGAACCAATGCCTCTCGTTTATTTAAGATGAGCACCAGCTGCTTATTTTTTTTCGACTCTCCACATCCCAAATGTTAATTGACAAACTGACATGCAACACCCTACAGACACTGGCACAGGCCATCTTCCAAAAATATGCGAAATCACCTGAATATAATAACTGCCCTGAAACATACCCCAGTTTCACTCACTGTGTTGTGGAATGCAGGACGACCACTCAGTATCCTCCCATCTCCCATCCAACCCTTTTTATGTGGAGTGCCTGGCTTGGCTAAGATAGCTGGAAGACCAATGTCCTTTGCATGACAGGCATAATCCTCTCTTGGTGCTTGGTTCTTTGCGACCAAATATCATGATTCTAATACTTCTACTACTGAGTGCACACCGCAAGAGTACATAGGTAATAGGCCGCGTTCAACTTCAGGTGTTCTCTTCATACCACGACAGAAATGGGAATCTCACCGAGAGCTTAATTTAAACTGGTCAACCATTACACAGCAGTGATTTCTGCTCAACCACTATCGAGTCAAAACGAACAAAAAGAACCTTGTGCCTCGTCAACAACAGAAACAACTGTTAGCGACAACTATGCTGCCACCCTTTATTCCCTCCTTCCTTCTCCTTTAAGCGAGCGTGTTGTGATTTCAGGGGAAAGAACCATATTGCTTACGAAACAAGTTCACTAAACAAAATTTCTTTTCACGGTAATGCCCACTTTCCTCATTATTAAGATCCCTGTAATTGAAGCATTTACATCGAAACTATTTCCAATCCACTTTGTGATAGACACAATGCGCTGAGATCACTGCACATGGAATTTTCCAGGTTATAAGCATGAAGCACTGGAGTCATGAAAGGGTGGCAGGCGTGGAATCTTGTACGCATTGGCTTTTCTGTCATGGCCTGCAAAATAACATAGAGCAAAGGAGTGTCACTTTGCAATGAACACAAACGCCACAGGCATCGGAACATGTGCGCTTTTGTGTAGACGGCAATGCACAAAAAGCGCATTTAACAACACTTTCTGTAGCCTTTCTTCTCTAGACACAAAATGTGAAAGTATATGGATAGGAAATAGAAGAGCAACTTGCAATGTGCTGTTAACTGCGAGTGAAAAAATTTGAAACTGATGCTTTCCACCAGCTGAAATGCAATGTCAGTTACGGTATCTTTAACAATGCTTGTCACATCGGCCCAGCTGGTCAGGCTAGTTCTCTTCGCAGATCCAGGTGGATTCTCATGAACCTAACTTTGCAGATGCAAATAAGTGAAAGTAACGTTCTGCCCGTATTCGCAGCAGAGCATTGCTTTCGAAGGTTCATCCTCAGGCACATTTTACCCTGGCCTCGTAATACTGGTCCTCATGTCTGAAAATCGAAACAGAGCACAGTAGACTAAGCAGGAGTCTCCAAAGCCACAACAGCATTGTTTATACGCTTTGTATATAGAGCACATATCATGCAGCAGGCACCTGCCTATTTTAAATTTATCTACTTGTGTCTGTGGCATGATGCACGTGCAATACAGTTGAGCTCACTTATAACTGCCACAGACACAACAAACAATTGCTTGACATGAACAAGTACGGTGCCACCATCAAAGTATGCCTTGGGCAATGGCAATATATTTCAGATACAACTACGGCCGCATCAGTCGGTTATAGCAAACAAGGAGGTGCCGTTAACACCCCCAAATATGAAGGGGTTGCGCTTCCAGTATGCGCAGAGATCGAAGAGCATCTTAGCCCTCGCGAGACCGCCCCGGAAAGAGCATGTCGACCTTACAGAGAAATAAAAAGGCAGCTTTGAAACCGTATGTGGACGGCCTACAAGGGCCTGTGCGCTCACCAAATGGGCAGCATCCAAACTCGAAAAAGAAGAGAGAGAAAGGAAAATTGTTGAAAGCGAACCGTCTCCGCATGGCTACAGCCTCCATGAGGGAACCCAGATAACCACATACAGCCTTTTGACTTATCAAATACAGCACTTGTTGGACATTGTGTATGTCCGATAGATCTCCAAATATGTCTGCATAACATTGAGGGGATATCCACAGGATTATCAGAAATGCATCCGTACCTCTAAAATAGTATGTTGTACAGATGTTACGGCTGGACATTTGTCGCATATAATGGATGTGCACATAGGGCAGTAATACACCTATAGTTCTTCCTATGCATTGCAACAGATGCCTCATTGGCAGTATATAGATCTTTCCAAAATGGGCTCCCTGTGCGCTGCCATATTGTTCCTTGTACTGCAGTGGGCACCTCGCGCTAGCATGGTGGAAGCGGCGAAACACCTCCTCTCTTGATTGCTGGAAACCGGTTCCCCCGTTGCTTCCACCCTGCTAGCGCCAGGTGCCCACTGCCGTCCAGGGAACATTATGGCAGCGGCCAGGGAGCCCTTTTTCGAAAGGTGTATAGCACCTGGTATCTACCTGAAGCCTGTGTATAAACTGTACTTAGGCTAGCTAATACAGATAGCATGTAGGTTGACTGACAATCGCTGTAGTAAAAGTATACTATAAGATTTGAATGATGTGCAATAATTAGGATCTCAATCATCTAGTCTAGGTAAGGTCAAGAAAAAACTTAGAAAAGATATTCATTGTACATCAAGCTTTCCAGAATCTTCGCAGCTGCGTTAAATTGGCATCAATATCTTCATTGTTTACAAAAATGTCTTACAACAGCATATAACGCATTTTAACAGTAAGCAGCAAAACACTCGAAGAAAACCCAAATGGAAAGGGATTGTCTTTAGTGTTTATAAAATGAGCATACGAAATACAGCTACTACACTACAGAAGAACTAAACACCAAAATGGTCACTTAAGTCAGTCAGGTCAATAACTGTGCCTATTGTGCTTGGTAGGTGAGTATATAGAGCACAGGTCTCAGCAAAACACTACTAAAACATGCTAACAGTGGCTACTCTTGCTGTCACAATTAAGACACATAGCACTGTAATAAAAAAGGCATACTCAAAAAGAATACAAAAAGCAAGCAGGGTGCTACTTGAGTTCACTGTGAAATATGCATACAGCCACTGCAAAAGACTGAACAGAACGATGAGTACTTAGATCGGCTGCCGATTAAAAACAAGTCATAATAATAATACAAAAAATGAAACTACAATGAACATGCACACAGTAGCTTGTAGATCAAAAAAACAAATTGCTGTCCCAAAAATACAGCATGAATGAGCAAACAGAAGCTTGGTTAGTAGATACTTCTTTCATAATGAATAGAAAAGGAAGTAATGTATATGACAACATCGATGTTAAATGATAAGAGCCGGAACGAAAAGAAACACAAAAATTCAAATAAATGCGGACAGGCTAGCTTTCCCTCCTAGCCAAATGAATAGAAAACAAATGTGTGAAAAGTAACAAATTCACTGTTTACTGTAAGTACAAAACAATCACTTAAGACAAATGCCAAAAGAAATACAAAGAAACATAATAGCTGTTACTGTTATTTGCAGACAAGGAGCAGCACTGTACAGAAAGGACTAAAACTACTTAAGTGAGTGGAACAGTGAAAACTTAAGGCAGATAGAGATTGCAGTAAAAAAGCACATTTTCAAAAAAGAAAAGATGACATGAAATGCTATTGACGTTAGCTGTGAGGTGTACATAATAGAACCACTGTACACTCGCCGCCAAAAGTAAATGGAAGGCGGCTTTGTCAAAAAAATTTAATTTCTTTAAATCTAAAGCATAATGGTCCATGCTTGTTTGGGCACAGTGCAATTCGCACAATCACAATTGGGCTGCGCATATGTATTCAAGGATGCATGAACTGGGGGCCAATGATTAAATTTTTTCCTGAATATTGCCTTCCATTTATTTTTGACGGCACCTGTACATATAAAAGTCCAAATTAATGAGGACCATATGGCATATTGCTCTGCTCTCTACCATAAGAAATAAATGCTGCGTTGAACAAAAGAAAGCTGAAATGAATATGCAAGCAGGAGCTTGTAAAGACTAGCAACAGGAGTTGTCATAAAAAACTCTATCATAACACTTCATAAGCAACTTTAGCTGTGTTGGTGGATATTCAGTTACCAGAAGTGGAAGATGCCGGGCTAGTTGGTAATCCATGATGAAATAACAGCGCAAGGAACGGGACGAAAACCCGAAGGAAGTAGACACAGACACGGGCGCTGTCTGTGTCTGTGACAGCGCCCGTGTCTGTGTCTTCTTCCTTCTTGTTTTCGTCCCGTTCCTTGCGCTGTTATTTCATCAGTTACCAGCTTATTCAATAACATTTTGTTCTCAGTCCCTGCCAGCCCATTCACTGTGATTTGAATTGTGATGCTAGATTTTTTTGTGACAAGTCCTGTTTCTAGTCTGCCTACAAACTTTTGCTTGCATACTGTTTCCAGTTTTTTTTCACGCATTTATAACTTTTAAAAATATGCAGTCCCGTAAAGACCCCTTGGCAGCTCTTGCTTCAGCAGGTCCTCACAGTACAGCTATACATGGGCCACTCCAATGGGCAACAAATGCGACGAGGCCTTGCAGCTCTTGTTCTGGCTTGAAGTTAGTGGGTTCACTGTTCAGCTGTGCATAGGCCACTTCGCTGGGCAGCAAAAGCGACAAAGAATCTTCAGCGCTGTGCCCAAAATAAATAAAATACCTTAAACTTCTAGCATGCGGAAAGTTTAGTTTCCTGAAACTAGCTGTGTGCATCCTATAGTGATTACAAATGAACAGGCTCCATGGGCATGCTTGGACTAACTATAATACAACATCAACGCTAACTTTTACGCTTTTAGAAATGAACAATGGAGCCTGTTTCCTCATGTGATCTTTCTGTCCTGCTTCGTTGTACAGTTTCCGAATGCCAAATTAATAGTAAAAAATGAGAACACACCACCACTGGTTTCGAATTTTTCAGAATGTCCATTCACCAGACATCACAAACACAAAATGCAAAACAATCTTTACATCTATGTGGCACTACAGTAGAAAGAAGGTGGAAAGATTAGATTCTCGACAGCATAAAACGAACAAGCCAATTAAAAAGAAGCCTTAATCTGCTGTAGCAGACACAAACAGCTATCCTCTCCTCCAGCTTGCCCCTTGTTCATTATATGCCTTATCTCTGGGCTTCACTGTAAAATAAAACAGGCAAAATATCTCGCACCAGTTCACAAGCCAGCTATTTTGTAATGGCAGTTTGGCTGAAGTGAATAAACAAATTTTCCACATGGTTATGTGTCACGTAGGCACTCCAACTCATAAAACACGTGTTTTGAAGCACAACTTTTGTGTAGTCTACTGCAGTACTGCAGTAGACTACACAAAAGTTGTGCTTCAAAATCAACTCTTTCATGACATAAAACCTTTTTTTTGTTTTCAATTTGCCCGCTTAAATGCAACTGTACTTCAGTTGGGACAGACACTGCAATCATCTAATAAGCTGAATGGCTTGCCTTTTGGACTGTCGCAACGCATGTAGGCAATCATATGCTTGCACCTAAACAGAATGTTCCTGTAGCTTAAATTTTCAGGTATAAGAGTAAGAGGTATGTGAAAAATTAGGGTGATGGCTAAGCTTCACCTTAACAGTAGACAAGATAGCGTCCATACTAGTAGACACTAAGAGCGCCATCACAAGTGCTCCCCTAGTGACCAGTAGTACTAACTGTTTATACCTCATGTGATATGTCATCGCTCCACAGTACCCCCAGCTGCAAGCACACCTGATGCAAACTTCATACATCATAACAGCCTACTCCTTCCCTGATGGCCTCTGAAAAATTGACACTTTCTGAATTTATCAATTTTCAACATTGAATCACACCATGATTAAAATTATCGATTAACAGTCTCTATAATCAAACAACGCATCCGCTAGCTGGTCGCTCCTGTAACGCGCTCAACCGACAGCACATCATTGCCTTTGTGTTGCATGCCCACCTGGCACACAAAGGGCCTGGGTTTGAGCTGCAATACACGAATTTAACGAATTACCTCTATTTTACGAAATACCCCCAAGAGCAACCTCCTCGCTAATTGTACCTACATTTGGACCCTCCCCTACCTTCATTTGAAATTTTTGAGATTTTTACCAGAGTGATGGAGGGGTTTGCCGGATTTTCAGCAGAACGAGCTCGTTAACTATAGTGTAAAAAGTCGGATTCTCTACATGTTGAGGCAAACGTTTTGTAGTCTTAGGTAAGAGACTTCAAGTTCTGACAATAAAAATTGGTTATCACAGTTGCACTAGTACAAAATTCATGGGACACTATCGAGAACTTCCAAGTACAATCTTCACTGCTATAAAATCAGCACAATAGCATTAGATTGGCGTATGCCCCACGCATGCAAACTGCATGCTCTGCTCATTTTCAGTTTTTGTTAGAACAGCTGAATGCTCCCTTGCCTAGGCATTAAAATGTTTCCAAAGTTCTATCAGGAAATATTACGCGCCATGTGAAATAGTTCCACTACTTCAGCCCATGCAAAAATATAGCACAAATTTGGCATCAAAATGATGATACACAATGAAAATTTTGAAGCATAGGAAAACTGAGTGAAATACCTTTCCAAATGCATCTCGATGCCTCGCAGTAGCATGGCGAAGCCAATCTCTGAGGGCAGTCTCAACCACGAATTCACTGCAGTTGTGCACAGCAGTCGTGGCAGCTACCAAAGACCACATGAAAATTAATGAGCATACCAAGAATGTCTGCTTCATGTCTGTACATTCAAAAACAGCCACACAGAAATGCTGAGCATTCAATTACAAACTACACAAACGAAAGGCAATACGAAACTTTCTAGCGTCAGCCAGAGGTCTACATAGAGAGGCTGCTTTCGCAGCCCACATCGCAGCCCACATTTCCTACATTTACGGAGTAACATAAGAAAGCAAGGCAGTATAACATATGTAAAACAGGGCAAAATAATGGCACACATAACGGGGAAGAAATAAACTGCAATGAATCGACTGATTACAGATATGTACCTTGTTGCGGTTAGGTGCTGCTTGGCCTTTGCAACGGGTCGACGCAACCTGTGCGACTTTCCACGGCTGTAAAAAGAATAATCAAATGAGATTTCCAGGATAAAACAAAGCGTTAGAGATCTTATTTCAAGGATTACAAAAAGGTGGTTCCTTCCGCATCTGCACTCCACGTCTGGGGGGCACAATAAAGTGTCCACCAAACATCCGTCTCTGCAGAAAATTATCTTATAAATTTATTTTATGACTAAGTTATGCCCTGCAGCACTTAGGCGGCACTTCGTTCTCGTAACACACCGATCGAAAATATCTGTGGCAAATCACACTTCAATTGAGGTAAAACAGAATCCAGGATCAAATGGCGGGCTACTTAATCCTCTGCGTGAATTACGGACCGGTGGCTATTTAAGCCGCTAATATTTCCCGCCTTTTCGAGTAATCACGACAAAAGCAAGGAAGGTAATGTGGCCGGCTTCGCGTACGTGATACAGGTTACAATTAAAGGCATTCACTCAAAACGGCACCTTCTCTGGAGAGAATATCCTGATATAACACTCGTTGTTTGATGTCTGCGTACCAATTGCTGCAATTGACCATACGACAGAGCAATTAAGCAGCTATCGATTCATTAATTTTGCAAGACGACGCAAACCGTGGCCTTAGATATGGCTCTGGGTATAACAAAGAGCAGTAAAACTTACTGCATCAAACGGGGGGTGACAGAAACTTCCCGCCTTTTCCTCACATGAAGCCAACCTGCACAAAAACAATTACCAGGAACTCAGATGTGCCTTGCAGCAGCTAAACGGCAGTTCGCGTAGCCACGTCCCGTACGACGCTCCTCAGGGTGCTCCGGCTGCCAGAGCTGCCACACACACAACCGCCACTACCAGCACAGATTCGCAACAAAGAACGACGGCGTAACGCCAGTGCTACCGCATATCCTCGCCGCTAGCCCAAAATGGACCCGCCGTTACGATGGATACGAGCTAAACCCAATAAGCCCCTCTGGCCCCTCTTTACGAGCGTGTTAACATACACAAAAAATTACCGGCGATTACGTTACTTCCTAATGCGAAATTTGAGCGCAGCAAATAAGCTGTTTCACTTTTCGATAGATTGAGGCAAAGCAATCGAGCAACACATGCATGCGCTATCACAGAATTTTTTTTTTTAGCAGACGGAGGACTTCCATCGGTCGTCTCGCTCATGGCTCAGAAAGAACTGGCAGATAATTTCGCAGTGGCGAACGGCAGCGGCAATTTCGGCTCGGGCGGTGCACATATACAGATCCGCCGCCACCGATCTGGCTCTCTGATTGCCACCGCACAGGGCGAACGGCAGCGGCAATTTCGGCTCGGGCGGTGCACATATTCAGATCCGCCGCCACCGATCTGGCTCTCTGATTGCCACCGCACAGGGGTTGCATTGGAGGAGGAGCGAAGAAAGGAATTAAGTTCGAGCCGGCGCTTTGACAACCGGAGACTCGCAGGAAGAGGGGGGAGGGGGGCGGCGTGTACACCCAGCGGCAAACGATGGGGGCAGAAGCGCGCGCAGCAAGCGGACAACACGATAAAGGGAGGAGGGAAGAGATAGCAGCGACTGACTGATGCCGCTGACGCCGATAGTGAGTCAACCCCAGCTGCGGATGAAAGGGGGGCGGAGCTGGTTACGAGGCCGACGCCGACGACGACGCGAAACCCAGGAACGGACGCCAAAGAGCTGCGCTCTAAAACAATTGCGCACGCCCCCAGATGTAATTGTACATACAGTACTTACCCATAGAGAAAGATATTCGTAAAGAGCGGACACTCCCATAGGTCCCAGCGGCCCATTTGACTGCAGCGCACCAAGCGGGCGGCCAACGGCCGGCTGATGGCTATCTCTGGTTGCTTGGACCATCCTGTAGGCTAGGAGTTCTGAGCGCTAGAACTACCGCTTCAAGCATTTCAAATAGCAATGTTTTCATCACATTGCACCCTTTCCCCTTTCATGCCCAAACTAATATCTGTGTAGCTTTTTTAACAGTTTTTAAAACTTTTTTACAGCCACTCTCAAGCACTGGAGCCAGGAAAAGGGCGTGGATGTGCAACCAGTGGCAAAAAACATCAATTGAATATTGGATGAGAAGATACAAGGCGATGTAAAATCAGCACAGAAAAGTGGGCAATGAGGCCACGAAGTATGAAGTGATCGCAATGATGAAAAACCACAAACGACGCAAGATGGAGGGAGGCAACAGCATCGGGCAGTCTTGTGTTGTTGCCTCGCTCCATCTTGTGCCTTTTACGGTTTTTTATGATTACAATATGCCTTGCCGACTGGCCTGCATGCAGCCTTACCCTCCACAGTCAAGAAGTGATGAACCATGAGGCAAATAAACAGTCAAATCTGAAGAGTACCTATTCCTGCCCTGTCCTGCTCCTGAGGAACACGGAATGCATAAATATGCCTCAAAGCAGCAAGTGGCATTCAGTGAGGTGTGTTTGCTTGGCAAAATTCAAAATGGTCAGAGCTAACAAGTGTTTTTGGGACAGCCTATATTCCTCGAACTCAGCACAAAAAAAAACTAGCACAGTAGAATGAACAAAAATACCTGAGGCACAACACTGTCTTTGGAATTTTTCTACTGATCTTGTTTTTCATGCAGATTTGGAGATATATGAGCTGGTTCCATTGCCTGCTGCTGTGCCCAGCAGCAGCTGGGCCCAACTGCTTTTGGGACCAACTGTTACTGGTCCCAACTGTTGCTGGTCCCAGTTCTATTGGTTCCAACTGTGTTGGGATTCTGCTAAAAAAACAGCAGTGTTGGGTCCAGCAGACTCCCAACTAGAAATTTTCACCCTGGATTGTAACTCTGTAAACAGTGAAAAGGTGCGAAAGCGGCGAGGGAATGAAATTACGAATGGAGTCGACATGTTTTTGCGAATCTCGCGTGCTGAACACCGTTGCGCAAAGTACACCCTCCCACTTTTTTAACCTGAACGCACGAGCGTCGACTGCCCAGTGCAGGGGTGCCGAGGCGAAGCATAGCGGAAATAGGGAGAGGGAACGAGCATGCGCGCTGATCATGTCGCTGTAGCTAGCGTCGTCTGCGTGGCTGTTCTGCTTCGTGCGAAGCAACCCCTGCGAAGCAAGTTTTGTGGCAGAGTTCAGCGATTTTGTTACGTGTTCTATCTGCTGTGTGTTTGTGTCGTGTCCGGTCGCTGTGTTGAATGCAGCGAAAGACGCACACGGTACTTTAAGACTGTCGTGTCCGGTCGCTGTGTTGAATGCAGCGAAAGACGCACACGGTACTTTAAGACTTCGTTTATTTAAAGCCGATGAGGGTGCGACCAGCGTCGACCGAGGCAGGAGCCGAACTGGCCGCCCGAAGAAAGGAGGGAGCGGAGAAGCGTCCACGGGAGGGAGTGGCTTCCCAAAACAGGAGGAGGATGCGGGGGCGCACCATGGGGGGGCATCTGGCGACAGCGTGCGACGAGGGGCAAGTGGTCGTTAGGAGGAGGACGCGAGTGGTCGTTAGGAGGAGGATGCGAGTGGTCGTTAGGAGGAGGATGCGGGGGCGCACACACACAAAAGCAATAAGGGGACACAACACTTCCTTCCCCCTTAGAAAGTTGCCTGGTATCGTGCAGGGGGTCGGCGCTCACGCGTGGAGGCGCGCTGGCTTTGTGCGCTCGGGGGAGAAACACTTGTAGGCTGGCTGTTGTTCGCTGTGTCTCCTAGGTCTGTCCTGGGCGAAGTCTCTTCTTCCGGGAAGAGGTGCCAGGCTATGTGGGAAGATGGTGCACGTGTTCTCTCCGCTGGCGGACAGCTCTCAGACGGCGTCGTAAATCTACGCAGCTGGTTGAGATGTCGGCATGCTACTGTGCCATGTATGTTGACGAGCCAAGAGCGCAGGCCTATGCGTCTGACAATTGTAGCTTCCTCCCAGCGTGGCTTTTTCAGAAACTGTCGGGCGAGGACGCGCTGCCCCTCATTAAGCGTGCCGCAGCGCGGAATTGCTTTTTCTTCCCGGAACGTCTCTGCCTTTGGCTCGGGGAGGATGGCTGTGAGCTGGGTTCGCATTTCACGCTCGAACATCATTTTCGAGGGGGTCTCGCCTGTTGTGCTCTGAACCGTCGTGTGCTGCTTGAAGAGAAAGCGCGCAAGGCGGCGCTGCAGCGAGCCTGTCTGATCTCTTTCAAGGGCGCGTTTTAGCTCGGCTACGTAGCGCTCGGCTTGTCCGTTTGTCGCTGGGTGGTAGGGGGCCGATGTAACTGATGAGATCCCGTTGTCGCGATAAAACTTGAGGATCTCCGCAGACACAAACGGTGTTCCGTTGTCCGACACTACCTTGCGCGGCAGGCCGAACGTTGCAAATAGTGATCGGAGGTTGTCAATGACTGCTGCCAAAGTCGTCTGTCCCATTTGCCTTATCTCAAGCCACTTTGTGTAGGCATCTACGACCACAAGGAAAGTGCAGCCCTCAATTGGTCCTGCAAAATCAATGTGCAGTGTGTGCCATGGTGTGTCTGGCTTTTCCCATTCTGGGACAGGAGCTTTCGGCGGGGCGCTCCGGCTGCTCTGGCAAGGCTTGCATTCTCGCACCACTGTTTCGATGTCGTTGTCAATGCCAGGCCACCACATGTAGCTTCTGGCACACTTTTTCATTGCAACGATGCCCCGATGTCCGGCGTGGATGAGAGACATAGCTTGTGCGCGTAGTTCTCTCGGCATCACAACTCGGGACCCAAATATGATGCAGCCGCGATGGGTGCTCAACTCTGTAGCTCGCCTGCGGTAAGCGTCGAAGTTGTCCCCTTTGAGTTTATGCACGTTGCCTTGTTGAACAGCTGTGTAAACTAGCCGCAGAGCTGCGCACTTCTGCGTAGATGCTGCAACTGTGCCTGCTGTAAGCGGAGGTTCTGGCAGTGCTTCGAACATCAGAACGTCTCCTGGTGGAAATGGTTCGTCAACAGTTGCGTCTAGTGGCAGACGGCTTAGCGCATCGGCGTTTTGATGTTTACTCCCATTGCGGTAGACCAGAGCGTAGTCGTACGCTGAGAGTTTGATGCACCAACGTGTCATTCGCGGAGACAAAGTTGGTGGCATAGGCCTTTGTGGTCCCAGAATGCCCAATAGCGGTCGGTGATCGGTTATAAAGGTCACCTTCCGGCCGGCAATGTACTGGTGAAAATGTGTCGCCGCGTAGACGATGGCTAGCCCTTCTTTGTCAAGTTGCGCGTAGTTGCGTTCTGCTTGCGACAACGTACGTGAGGCGAAGGCGATGGGAGCTTCCCTTCCTTGCTCGTCAGTCTGCGATAGAACCGCGCCGACTCCGTACGGTGATGCGTCGCAAGCCAAAAGCAGAGGCTTCCTTTCGTCGTAGTGGCGGAGGACTGTACATCTTCGAATCAGGTCTTTCAGGGCATCGAATGACTGCTGATGGCGTGGCGACCATGTCCATGTCACATCTTTCCGAAGGAGTTGGTATAAGTCGTTGGCCACGGTAGCTCTTTGTTCCAAGAACCGGTCGTAGAACGTCAAGAGTCCGAGAAAAGCCTGTAGCTCCTGCTTGTTTGTTGGAGCTCGTGCTTCTGTGATCGCTCGCACTTTGTCCTCGGTAGGGTGAATGCCTTCCGCATCAATTCGGTGTCCCAGAAATTGCACCTCTGGCACCGCAAAACAGCACTTCGATTTGCTTATGCACAAATTAGCGTTTGCTAGCCTTTCGAGAACGAGCTCTAGGCGCACTGCATGCTCTTCAGTGGAAGTGCCACTGATGATGACATCGTCAAGGTAGACACAAACTCCTGGGATGCCCTGAAGCACTGTCTCCATGAATTTTTGAAATATGGCCGGGGCTGCAGCTACGCCAAAAGGCAGTCGCTTGACTTTGTACAAGCCTTTCAGTGTGTTAATTGCCAATAATTCAGCAGTTTACTCGCTCACCTTCAGCTGCTGATACGCCTGGGTGAGGTCCAATGTGCTGAAGATTCTTGCGCCACGTAGTACACTGAATACTTCTTCAGGTGTCGGTAGCGGGTAAGAGGACGCTTTAGTCGCAAGATTGACGGTGCTCCGGTAGTCTCCGCAGAGGCGTATGGTTCCGTTCTTCTTGCGAACTACGACAAGTGGTGTGGCCCATTCTGAATGCTGCGTCGGCTCGATGACACCTTGCTGCTCCAGTTTGTCCAACTCTTTTTCAACTGAATCTCGGAGAGCAAACGGCACCGGCCTGGCCTTCAGAAATTTGGGTTGCGCGTTGTCCAACAACTCCAGTGTGACCGGGGGCCCTTCGTTTCCTGGAATCTCTTCCGAGAATACTCTTTCGTATTTCTCTTGCAGTTGCTCAACCATGTTCTGGCTCGGCGTCTGGTGTATGCCGCATATCATCACGCCTAGTGGAGAAAACCAGTTTCTCCCTAGAAGGCTTGATCCTGTGCCCTTCACAACAAGCAGAGGTAGCGTATGGGTCTGGCCGTTGTAGTTAACCTGCACGTTGGCAAAGCCCAATAGTGGCAGATTCTGTCCTGACCACGTTCGCAGGTGCGTGTCGTCTTGTTGCAGGGCGGGTGCGTCAGATGGCCATGAAGTTCGGAACGTGTCCTCACTGATCAGAGTACAGGCTGCGCCGGAGTCCACCTCGAACTTAATCAGCTGGTGATGTACGCTTACTTCTGTAAAAATCTTCGGTCGCGTGCCGAGATTCATGGTGTTCAGGTCGTACAACACAGATGGTGTTGCTGATGTTGTTCCATGGAGATCAGATAGCGGCGTATTCTCTGAGGCGTTGACGCTGTGATTAGGCTGGGAAGGTGACTTTATCTTGGCAAGTCTCCGTTTCGTAATGCATGCTCTTTCGATATGCCCTCGCTTGTGGCAAAAATTACACGTGGCTGACTGGAATCGACATCCCTGGGGGTTGTGTTGGTCGTCACACCGCCAGCAGCGTTGTGCCTTTTTGACCGATTTTACAACAACAGAAGGCTTGCGCACCTGGTTGCTTGTCTGGTGTACCGGCTCGGTGTTCCGGCGAATCCCTCTCTGCTGGTGACCGGCGCTCTCCGCTCGAACGGCGATGTCGTAAGCTTTGCTGAATGTGAGGTCCTTCTCAGCGAACAGGCGCTGCTGCAGTGACTCGTCACTCAGTCCGCACACAAATCTGTCGCGTAACATCACGTCCAAGGGAAGCATGGTGGTGTTAGCAGAAGAAGCTGCGTCTCCCTCCTGCCCGGTAGCTGTTGTCGACAGCGTTCCAAAATTGCAGTCGGCAGCGAGCTTCTTGAGCGCGGCTACGTAGGCGCTCACAGTTTCTCCTCCCAGTTGATCTCGTCGTTGGAAGCGAGCCCGGCTGTAGACCTCGGATGGCCTTGGGTCGTAGTGCTTTTGCAGCGCTTTTACGATGTCGTCGTAAGACACTGCCGCTGGTGTGCTTGGCTGAATAAGGGCGCAGACAGTATCGTAGGTCTGCTCCCCGCACAGCGTCAGCAGGTTGGCCCTCTTCAAGGCTGGGTCTGTGATGTTGTTAGCTTCAAAGTAGAACTGAAGGCGTCCAACCCACGATGACCACGATGAGCCGTTGAACTCTGGTATCTGATTGGGAAACCCTCGCGTAGCCATGGCTTGTCAATAGCGTTGCGTAGCGCGGGTCGAATCCACTTTCTCGTCGCCACTGTCGTGTCCGGTCGCTGTGTTGAATGCAGCGAAAGACGCACACGGTACTTTAAGACTTCGTTTATTTAAAGCCGATGAGGGTGCGACCAGCGTCGACCGAGGCAGGAGCCGAACTGGCCGCCCGAAGAAAGGAGGGAGCGGAGAAGCGTCCACGGGAGGGAGTGGCTTCCCAAAACAGGAGGAGGATGCGGGGGCGCACCATGGGGGGGCATCTGGCGACAGCGTGCGACGAGGGGCAAGTGGTCGTTAGGAGGAGGACGCGAGTGGTCGTTAGGAGGAGGATGCGAGTGGTCGTTAGGAGGAGGATGCGGGGGCGCACACACACAAAAGCAATAAGGGGACACAACAGTTTGTCACTCCGGGCTGCTGGAAACGCGTAGCATTCCAAGCATGACTCCAGGCACTGGCTGCATTTGCCGGCAGCGCCTCGAAAGCATTTGCTTTAGCGAAATTAACGCGGCTCTAGCGAGGATCCCCTTCAGTCACTTTTTTGTATGTAACGATTGCAACTGGTTTCTTGGGCATGCTAGGCTGTCCCCAAACGTATGCTCTTTTCAGAATCACCCGCGCTATAGGCAGCGGTTAAAAACAATTAGTCTCAGCTTCTTGGGGCGCCGATGCTTAACAGCCGATGATGGGAAGGGGTTGCTTCGCACTAATCAGAATAGCCTAGCAGACGACCCTTAGTCCAGCAGCACGATTTGTGGGCGTGCCGCTGCCCTCGCTCGCTTTCTCCTCTCCTTCTTCCGGCGCCGCAGCGCCGGGCAGTCGACGCTCGCGCGTTCAGGTTAAAAAAGTGGGAGGGTGTACAATACACATACCCTACTACACGGCAGATACCAATCAACTTTTGTCAAGCATTTCTGCATTCCACAACATTTTTGTCTACCTTCTAAAACCTCGGTGGACAGCAGAGTACGCGTTTTGTTCGAGAAAAATATTTCGTATACGAACGGCCACAACATGGGCTACGAACCACAAGTACACAAAGTGTTAGGAGCACTGAGAAATACTCGGGTGCAACGTATGGTTAAGAAGCATAGAAAATTAAACTATCGGCGCAACAGTTCTTGGTTTTCAAGCTCTTTAGAGTTTAGAAAGGCCGACGCGTTGCCTTTTTTTGCCGGTTTTCAAAAGCGCAATCCTGTGTTGTCAATGCACGAATGAAATGTGCGTCTCCACGAGCGCAGATAACGGAGTCTTTCACACGTATACATACATACGTACAAGAGTCAGGTTTTTGAGCTTTTCATGTGTTATCTTTTTTTTTCACCAGTCTTGAAAACTACAGTCCCGTACTTGCTGCGCGGTAACAGTCGTCTTCGCCGTTCGCCCACTTTCAAAAAAGTATACATTTTAACCTTACGCCGACAAATGGCACCAAAAAGAAGTTACATATTGTCGGGGGGGGGGGGGGGGGGGGCATACAAAAACGTGACGTCCCGAGAAACTCAGCACGAAACCAAGCAAAACTAACCGCTAGGCACAGCGCGTCGGGCCACAGGCCGTGCGCAGGTTTTTTTTTCTACGCATTGACCGGCGAAGATGCATCATGCACCATCATTCCTCCCGTCGCTCCCGCCCACGGCGTAGCATGACACAGCGTGCGCGCGCCCTTCACAACTGCGCCGGCGTACTAAGCTAGAGTGCTTGAAATGCAGCGTAATTTTGCATAAAGTGCTTAAAATGTAGCGTACTTTTGCAAAAACAAAACATTCCTTCCTTGACTTTGTCACAAACTGCAATGCCGTGATCAACAGCCGGCAGGCCACAGAGCGAGCGCGCCGCTTCACTAACTGCAGACAGGCACCGGCGGCCGGCGCGGCCGCCTAAATTGCTTGCAATGCAGGGTACTTCCACAAATAAACATTTCTCACCTTGCCGCCGTCATAAACAGGGGGAGTTCTGCGTCGAAGGGCAAGAGAGACGAAAAAAATTGCGGCCTGCCCGCACGAACGAATACGCCGCACGCTTTCACGCGCACAAAACTGCCCCCACGATGCTCCGTCGTCTGCTGCTCGGATGGGTCTGCCGCCGCGCCGGCCGCCAGCGCGCGCGTTTAAAGACTGGGCCTCTTCGATTAACCGCGCTTGTGCAGCCCGCTGTTGGCCCGCAAGTTCGTCTCTGACAGGAAAACGCATCATGGTCACGTGGGCTGGCAGCCACCGGCGTGCCGGTACCAGGCGGCCGGCAATCACGGCGGCAAGCAAGTCGCGGATCACGGAGGGCAGGTGCTCTCTCTCTATTCGCGTTCTGCGTCTCATTGGCCGCATTTGTTTTTCCAGTCCCGGACTACTTGCTGACAGGTCTCGGCTTCCGCTCTGGCAGGAATCAACGTCATGGTCACATGACCTACTTGCCATAGGCTGCTTTCGAACTCGGCGCCAGAGCCGGGCTCCCCCTCGGTTACCGTACAAGGACGCTGTCATCTGCTAGCAGACCACGCAAGCCACGGCCACCACAACGCCGAAGCAACGCCGTGTGCTCGATCATGATACTGAGTCGATTTAAAGACTGTACTGTCAGCTTAGCGTAGGTGCATTACAGAACTCAGCTTCGGAGGTAAGCTCGCCGCTACTGCTTGCGGCGAAGTTCGCACAAAGTAGCCGAACTCGTTGCGGATCGGCAGATAGACGAAAGCCTTCGCAAAAATGTTAACAAGCTCTATAGCCGCTCCAGTATACGAGTGGTTCACCTGCGATGCTTTCAGGTAAGCGTACAGACAGCATGTCGCAAAACAAGCGAACGAGAACCTCTTGACGACACGAGCAAACAATACGCGCTCGCAGCTTCGAACGTGCGTCCCTGTGCGGTGGATTTCAAGAAAATAAACGAAGAAGCATGAACAAAAAGTATTGCGATGGCTCATAGAGCAGCTACGGAGCTCATATGAAGGATTAACGCATGATATCGACCTCCAGGAACACGAAAAATACTCAAAATGCACACGGAGTCTAACTCAATATGGCTGCCAGCGCGGCGCGCAGCTATCGTCTGCTGCCTTCTCAGCAGCCCCAAGCAGGCCGCGGACTGCCATAGGCTAAAAACGAACGCGTTACTATGGCGATGCAGGCAGGTAGGCGGAGCTTTCGGGCTGCCCGAGAATAACAAATACCGGACTCGAGTCCGCAAGTAGTCCCGGACAGTCCGGGACTGAAAAACAAATGCGCCCATTGCTACGCACGCGTACGGTAGAAATAGGCTGCTTGGTATCCCAAACAACGACTTGTACTGAGGGCTACGTGCCGCAGACTGCAGAACATGCAGCTGATCAAGCTCGCACTCGTATACATCGGCAACGATAACGCGAGCGTGTGCCTTCGGTGCACTGTGTAAGTTTCAAGAAATCCTCAAAAGCATGCGATGAGCAATCTCGCAATCTAACGTGTTTCAGTCGACACCACATAGGACGGAAAAACAGCCCGTGCGTTATCAAACGACAAGCCGTACTCTCGGATTATTGCGTGTTTGCTTACTACGCACCGACGATCGACCCTGGTGGACTCTGCTGTGGTCGTTGCGATTTCTACGCTCGTAACCTGCTTCCTGTAAGCTGTAAGCAGAAAAGAATCGGGATACGTTCGTTCAACTGTAGTCTGTCGGCCGCCGGCTTTTGCTGCGGGCAAGGGACGCATAATCTCGCCAAAAGCGCATATCAGCTTCTTGAACGTCCACCTAGAACAAGCGGGTGCATTGTATAAATTTAGCTGCGTATCGTTTCTGTAATAATGCAGCTTTATAGCAGAGAACTGGCACTGGAATGAAAGGCGCTACAATAAATTCCTGCGTGTCGGCGCCTCACGATTCGCGTGTGTTTGCATGACGATCAGCGCTAGAGGTCATTTTCATATCTCTTTTTTTTTAAATGAGCCAAACGCGAGGAGGTGCATGCCTGCGGTGCTTCTCACATATTTTGAGCATATGTGGCAGAAGGCCCGAGCATGAAGCTGTATAACAGTTGGCGACGACAGAATCGTGGTCGGCGCGACAATTTTGTGCGGCCACATATATGCCCGCAGAGATGTCTCGAGCAATGTGCTCGTGATGGCTTTTAATAAAGGACATGTTTCAGTCAAGCGTTTTTCAAAGCATATCCACTTCTGCACTGCGCCAAACGCAATGAAGACCATACGCTCCCGTATCGCGCTCAACCAACACTTCGTAAAACACGTTCAGCACATGCATATATGCGCGCGTCTGAACGCGTACTCGGAACTGGAATCCGGCTGCTCTGGTGAAAGGCCTCGAACACCATTGCAATATCCGCCGAGCGCACGAAATTAACAGCCGAAATATTTTGTGAATCAGAAGTATGCGATCGTAGTATGAAGCGAGCAATTGTGCTTGCGAGGTGGTGAGACGATCGAAATATGATCGCGCATACGCACGCAAAACATATCAATAAACAGCGAGAACTACCGCAAAAGGTGCCACTGCAGGCGACACAGTCGATATGCACCGTGGCCTAGTCGAAACAAGCGCCTGCATCGCGCAAAACATCGCATGAAGAACCGCGGTCCTTCTAGTGCTTATAAAAAGGGGCGCGCGAGCTTCCCGCTACCATACACCTCTCTGTCGTCTGCTAGCTGCCCGAGCGCTGCCAGCACAAAATCGTCCTGGCGAGTCTGGCCGCCGGCTGGCAGCCCGAAACCGCCCAGCCAGAGAAATACGAACGCGTTCCGGGCAGCCACCCGAAGTGGGCGGAGCAACCCGACAAAATCGAGCGCGCTCGGGCAGCCCGCAGGCAGGAGAGGCCGTCACGTGAAACAAGCTCGGCGTCATCTTACTCCGGCGGGCTTCTGTTTACATTTCGCCGCCGCGCCGATTGCGCCCGCGTTTCAAAGCCAACGAAGGAGCGTGCTACCACAAGGGCGCAGGCCCCCGCGCGAGTGGCGCTTGGCTGCTTGCCGGTTTAGGGTGCCCTATGCTGGTGTTCGTCAGCGGAAAAGTTAATAAAGCGGAAATACCCGTGTCAGACAGGCGGCTACTTCCAGTTACTGCTTCTTACTGCGTCGTATTCGTGCCGTCTCCAACTGCTCGGCCCTGGTCACAAACGCCATAAGACCCTCCTCCCCCCCTGGCAACGCCTGTCTCCGGGAATCTGAAGGCTGCTTTCGACGCAACTAGTATGCTTGCTTGTTTAGCTCAGCGCTAGAAATTTGCCTTCACCGAGAGAGGTGAAGGTCAATAAGCTCCACTGTACGCTCCACTTTTTTGTACTTGGTGAAATACTAGCTTGTAATGTGACTGCATAGTAGCACACTTTACTTGTGATCGACAATATAGGCAATGAAAGCGATCTGTTGTACGTAATGAATGCATCAAATTATTTTTCTTCAACATAACCACAGGCCCTTTTGCTGGGCTAGTTGGTGTGACGTTATGTTCAGGAAAGTAAAAACAGCATAAATTTTACACAAATCACACAGAAAGTGGACAGGACGGGCGCTGTCCGTCTTTCTGTGTGGTTTGTGTAAAATTTAGCGCTGTTTTTACTTTCCTGAACACAATAACCACCACAAGCATCAATGAAATTCAGCGCACATGCGGATCCTCATTTCACCACGTACTTTTTACGACAAATAACACTATCACAGGACATGGGCACAATAAACACATGTGAGAAAATGCCTCCAAATTCAGTTAGAGCTTCGCCTTTTTCGCACTTCTTGACCATGACATCAGCTAGAAAAGCAATTGCAAACCTGCTACAGGAAACCGGTCTAAACATAGCGCGTGACCAAAAGCACAGAATTGGCCACGATATTGATACATGTATTCGAAGAGACAGAAGTAGTGCATGCACTATAGAAGAGAAAGAAGTTAGTTGGCTCTCGCTCGCGCGCTCGGACCACTGAGGGACCGCCGCAGTTTTTCGTACTCCGGTGTTCGATTTCGCGTTGCACGCTACAATATGAACGAATACACTTGAGCCCGGCACGTCACAGAGGCAAATAGCTCGCTAGACTCTTCAAACGGGCACGTAACAAAGTTTCTGTATACTAAGAGCAAAGCGAGCGCAGCTGCTTCCTTTACAATAGCGCTCTCCGCCCATGTCATGGCCCCCGCCGCTCAAACAAACGCAATCGTCGAAAAACGAGAATGACAGTTATACCGACGCCAGTGACAATCGCTGGAGCGTTGCAAGAGCACGCATAGGTAGCAACGAGGTTTCACTTCCGATGTAAACGGAAGCGCGAATGGCACACACACACACTGCACGTACAGGACGCAAAACGTCCGCACAATGCGCCGACGACCGCTCTAGCGCACGCCGTATTGAATCACTGGTGAACGAATAGCGCGAATGCAGCGGCGGTCTCCCGACGGCTCCGAGCAGTGACGCAGTAGACGAAATGCCCGTGCGATCGTGGTCGCCGAGCACGTTGAAATCAATGCACGCAACAACGAGAGTTTTGCAGCGAATTCCACCTGAGATATAAGTGAACGGCGCCAACGTCAGCCTGTGAGCACGATCAAAAACAAACTCGAGCAGTTGAGGAAAGCACGCACCTCAAATGCTACGCCGCGGCCGTCTGCTATCGCCCGGTTTGTAAACAGCAACTACGACGCCGTTGCTAAGCTGCCGGAGTAAGATGGCCTCCCAATCGAGAAAAAACCACGTGATTTCCTCCACACTTTTCTCCCAGGGCATGGTGTAAGCACCGTGTCCCAGGGTGCTGTGTGGAAAGGGCCTCTCCTGTTTTTTTCCTTCCTCCATGCCCGCAGGCAAACCGCGGGCTGCCAGAAGCGGATAATCGAAGAAGCCCACTGGTGGCGCCATCCCCTAGGCGGCAGAGTATCTATTGGAGGAGGAGGATTGCGGGTCATTTCCTGGGGCCAGATTTCGCCGAGTGTCCGCTATTTGCTAATTACCAATATCTTACTTTATGACTTACTTGCAGCTGCTTAAGCGACAGTTCAAGTAGACACCCAGAGCATGTTGTTTTACTGACTGATTGCATAGCCAAGGCCAAGGCCAAGCCCAGCCAACCCTGTGGCCCGTCACGACTTTTACGCACGTAGTTCCCGTTTCTCTTTCGCTTGCGCGGTCGCGGTTGTCGTCTGCTGCGGCGCCAGCGCGGCGGCGCGGGAGGCGCGGCCGCAATGCGTCACGTACACAAAACTTTTCTCAAGTACCTTACTTTCTAATACTTCTTATTATTTAAAATTCAATGCAAAAGGCGGGAGGGCTGTCAAAAATCTCAGTCTCGCAACCACGGTTTTTCTCCCACACTTGCAACCCTGCTTGAAACTTGAATACAGTTCACAATATTGACCAAAGGTGGCAGGACATTCAGTAAAACCCGCAGTTTGGTTCACTTACACTGACGTTTTTTTTTTTTAAACTGGAAAACAGAGTTGGCGGAGGCGCTCGAGGCCAACGTTTTTAGATCCCTTTGCTCGAGGCGCTGTACGGACATTTTTGGTTTTGATTTTACAGGGTCGGCTACTAATTGGCTATGAGGCCGCCGCAGTGGATGGCTCCAGATGATTTCGAACATCCGGCCGGAGATCATTAAGGTGCATGGACATCGCACAGTACACAGGCGAAAGCTTTAGCCTACAAAAAAATTCAAGGTATAAAAGAACAAATTAACGAAAATTTTCTCAATGAAAACTTTAATTACAAAAACAACAAAAATGCAAAAGTAAAAGCATGACCAATAAAAGAAACCGTAACTAGCTGCGTGCATGCATGCATGCGGGGCGTTGCCCCTTTCCCCCTTTTGCGTGGAGTAGTGCAATGTGCTCTTAGTGCTTTGTGCCTCCAAGCTTTCCGCAGACAGTCATATGATTTCTCCATTAAAAAAATGGCTGTGGCTCAACTTGGTTAAGCCGGGAAATCGCGAAAGCAATACCCATGGCTACGCCCTCGCTCACATGATAGTCGTGCTGTTGTGGTGCTTGTGTGAAACTTGTTGTATACCTTGGTGCTGCTGTGGTGATCACTTGGCTATTCTATGTACAACTAGTAGCGAAACTATAATCGCTGCGCTGTGAGGATATACTTGGTTGCTGGTGATGTTAATGCAGACTGTAGAACTGCTGCTCCTGCACTGGCTACAACGGCATGCTTGGCACTCATGGTAAGTGTCCTGGTAAATCCAAGTTGAAAGGCGAAAGCCTGAGTGCTGCATTCTGCTACGCGATTGTTCACTGCACATTTTGTTGGTACATTAATTAACTGCCAATTCATGACGCTTAAGCTTCGCCTTTAGGAGTGGAACGCGACAGCGTGTTGTAGCGCTGCTACGGAGTCCAAAGTACGCCACCACCTGTTCGGCGCTGTGCGTTGCCCTTCGAACGCAACGCTTTTTGAGGAAAGGAAATGGTCTGTAATTCTCTGTCATCTCGGTGTACACCTGAGCTGCACCGTACAGGAAGGGAGGAAGTGTGAGTGAAAGAAGAAAGAGGGGCCGTAATGAACAAAATGAAAATTGTATTTGAGGAAAGGGAATTACTCATTAACTGTCTCACATATCTCAGTAGACACTAGTCGAAAATTGTATTTGAGGATAGGAAGTTGCGCAGTAACTGTCTCACATATTTCGGTGGACACCCGTCAAATTTCACGCGCGGTGACGTCACGACAACTTGGGTCAATCTGAAACGCGGACAAATACGCCTTGCTCGTCGGTGAATTGGTTTTTGAGGAAAGGAAATGTATCTGTCTCTCATATCTCGGTGGACACCTAAACCTCGCCGTAACGGGAAGGGAGGAAGATGGGAGTGAACGAAGACAGCATATTCACTAGACGCACCTTTGTTCATTCGAAACCATCGAGCTGGCATGGCGGAGTATACTTCCAGACGCGATAGCGGACGGTCGCAGAATCATGGGCTCCCACGGAGCGGCGATAGCGGCCGTTGGCGGCCGCGGAAACAGGTTTGCCAGCGACGCTGATAAGGACTACGAGATCGTTCTGCCTACCCTACCCACCGGACATGTTTTAAACACGGTTTTTCTGCACGGTGACGTGCGTGTGCGACCCTACCGGTTCGAAGACTTCAGAGACGCCCTCGCAAACGTTGGTGCGCTCCCCGACGTCGTGGCGTTGGGGGCGTACCAGAGAAACCACGTGTGGGCGGTGACCTTCAGCAGCGCGGACGCCGCAAAGAAACTGGCCGCCATGAAGGAGCTGGAAGTCAAGGGACGCCGCTGCATCGTCTTCGACCCAGAAGACCACCAGGTGAAGCTGCGCCTGCACTGGGAGCTACACGGCGTCGTCGACGAGGGCATCCGGACAGCTTTCGCGGCGTTCGGCAACGTGACCGAGGTCACCCGGGAGCGTTGGCGCTTCGCCGGCATGAAGAAGGGGTCCACCACGAGGACCGTGCTGCTAAAGATGAAGCCTGGCATGAAGGTGGACGACCTGCCCCACCAGGTTCGTATCGCTGGCGAGTTGGCTCTAGTGGTGGTGCCCGGTCGGCCGATGCAGTGCCTGCGCTGCGGCGGCACGGGGCACGTGCGCCGTGATTGCAAGGTGCCCAGGTGCTCGAAGTGCCGACGCTATGGACACTCCGAGGCTGACTGCGTGCGCACCTACGCGTCGGCTACCGGGCGTGTAGCGGCGAGCGACTCCGCAGAGCTCATGGACGTCGTCGAAGCGGAGGAAGCAGCCAGCGGCATCGACGACACGGGCAAAACGGCGGGGGTTGAGCCTGCTGTTTCGAGCAGCAACACCGACGCTGCTGGCGCACAGGAGAGCGGGTCGCGAACTACAGACCCATCTTCGACGCCTGTGGAGACGCCCGAAGTTGGAGCAAGCCCGCCAGCGCACGTGGACGCAGAAACAAAGGCGGCCAGCGATAACCACAACGAGAAGGTCCACGCCCGCATGAACACCGGCGTGACTACCCCTGCTAAGCGTCCGCACGCCGAGACCAAGGCCGAAGGGGAAAAGGCAGCAGAGCCCAGCGTCGAGGAACCGCCTGCAAAGACGCCGCAAGCACGACGGGCCAGTCGGCGGCCGCGGCCAAAGGTTCCGGCTTAGAAGTGTGGCGGCGACAAGGCGCCTCCTGACCAGGAGCACGTGAGCAGTGAGGAAGAGACCGGGAGCATGGTGCGACGTTTCACGTCTAGATATTTTGCTGTTGTTAGCCATGCAATGGGCTAATCTAGTGAAGCAGCGCAACGGCACAAGGCCAAGGGAAGAAGAGGACAAACACAGCGCTGAACTGACAACAAATGTTTATTCCGGATGCAATCAGCCTATATATACTTCAGCACCTTCGAAAAAACAACAAAAGAAAGAGAGAGCAGCGGAAGGTTTCATCCCAGTCACTATGCGCATGCAGCTGTATCGCGTGTACATCGGTCATATGACATCAGATAATTGTGCTCTTTCAACGAAATGGCTACGGAAGCGGTGCTGATACAATTCTCACCCAGCTTCATGATTTCAGATGCCTCGATTATCTCTCTAGTAAGTTTATCTCTGTGTTTGATAACTACATGGCTGTTTTTGAATTTCGGAAAACAGGAACAATCACGACAGTGAATACCTATGTGGCGGGCCGCATTCTTAACGTTGTTTCCATGCTCTCTAAATCTTTCATTTAGACAACAGCCCGTTTGGCCGATGTATGAAGCACCACACGTCAACGGGACTGAATACACCACGTTATCTTGGCATGGCACGTACTTCGTCCTGTGGTTTTTCTTGCAGTCATGACCAGATTCTGATCTTTTATCCTGGCCATTCACCCTCGCACACAAGCCACTGAGTCTGACAGGCGCTGAAAAAACATCAAATCCAGCCTTTTTACCTATTCTCTTCAGATTGTGGGACACGACATGGACATAGGATATAATTGACAGATTTCTTTGTTTAGAAAGACGGGCAGCGTTGCCCCCCTTTAGCCTTAGCTTCACTAGATATGTCAGACCAACTCGCCCACCAGTTCATGTTATGCAATGGGCACATCGGCTGGTTGTATTCTGTTTGTTAAGAAGTTGCCGGGGCTAGTGGTACACGGTCATCATTCGTGCTTGTCGGGTCGATACGTGTCGATAGATTTTTCGCTGTACAACACTGACTGGCGCATTGTTTGCCTGTACGCACCTAATGCTGTTGATGGCCGAGCCGCGTTTTTTAAAAGTGTCGAAGAACGGCTTCGCACGGACAGAAAGCTCATTGTTATGGGCGATTACAACTGTGTCCTTAGTGCGCGCGACAGGTCAAGCGTCCGAAGTTTCCGAGATAAGAGCACTCAAGTGTTGTTACGAATGATTGTTAACTGCAACCTCGAGGATGTGGCCGAGTGTCTTGAAGGAGCGCGTGCTGTCAAGTACACACGATTGGAGGGCTCAAGTCACGCACGGCTAGACCGCATTTATGCATACGCGGATACTGTACCTAAATGCAATAGTTATGTAGTACTGCAATAGCAAAAATAGAACTAAGTAGCAACATGAGGATTTGGCAGCAGTGGGAGCTCACTAAAGAAACTTTAAAATTAAAAGCCATAGAAAGAGCCACCTGTATACATCATGAGGAAAAAAAAAGAAATGGAGCTAAAGGCACTGCTTCAGAAGATGATAAAACAGGAATGCCGAGCGCCTGGTAAATGGATAGAAGACATAAGAAAAACCAAACAAAAGCTAGAGCTTATCGAAGAAGATCGTTATCGGGGAGCATTGGTGAGGGCAAGGGCAGAAGACATGGCTGCAGGGGAAGCGCCAACGAAACGAGCGCTTGGTTTAGAAAAGGCCCGGGCGGAAAGAAATCACATTAACGAAATAGAATGGGGAGGTGTTTTAAAAACGGACATCGACCACATCAAAGCAGCTTTTTTTCGAGCATTACCAGGCGCTCTTCGCATAGATACATCCGGTAGATGCTATCACATTTAAGGAGGCGTTTCTAGCCGACATGCCGCGTCTGGACGACGAAACTAAAGAAAGATTAGAGCAGGAGATAACTCAAGGGGAAGTTGCGCAAGCAATAGACAGTTTGAACCCAGGTAAGTCGCCTGGACCCGACGGGTTCAGCGCGGCATTCAACAAAGAATTTAAACTTGTAATTTCCCCGATCTTGAAGGTTATCTTTAATGAAGCCTTTAAAATAAAAGCACTGCCTTTATCCTATGGTTCGTCCCATACTGTGCTGATTCCCAAAACGGACGACATAGACAGATTACGATTGGTAACAGCATACCGACCAATAGCACTCACGAACGTCGAGTACAAAATTTACATGAAGGTTCTGGCGCGAAGGTTGCAGACCGTGATTCATTACTTAGTTGGTCCGCATCAGACCTGCGGGATTAAAGGGCGGTCTATTTTTACAAATATTCACGTTGCGCGCAGTGTCTTAGAATGCTGTGATGACACTAGTGGCCAGGTGGCAAATTCTCCAGATCGATTTAGAAAAGGCATTTGACTGCGTCGCCCACGAACTTTTGTTTGTAGTATTGGGCCATGTTAATGTTGGTTCTGTTATTCGCGAGGATGGGGCCCTGGCGTACCGGAACGGGACGACGAGATTGATCGTTAACAATAGTCTGGGGGCCCCCATTAGCGTGCAGCGTTTGGTGCGCCAGGGCTGTCCCCTCAGCCCCCTTTTATTTTGTATTTATGTGGAGACCCTTTGTTCAAAGATACTGAAAAACAGGAGTATAAACGGATTGAGTTTGCAAGCAGCTGAAGTTAAGCACTTAGCGTACGCTGATGACATTGCAGTGTTTGCCGTGGACGAGGGAGGCATAAGCGAGGCAGTTAAATGTGTACGCGATTTCAGCCAAGCTACGGGAAGCGGGCTTAACTGGTCGAAGTGCCTCGGGCTGTGGCATGGTGGGTGGGCGTCTACGCCTGAACGGTTCGCCAGTGTGCCTTGGACGACGACACCAGATAAGTACTTGGGCGTTCCGTTCGATGCGTACCGTGACAGCGAACAGTATTGGACAGGGCAGGTCAAAGAGATACGGGAGAAAGCGGATAAGTGGAAAGGGACGACGTTTTCAATTTTTGCCAGAGCCACTATTTGCAACCTGTTCTTCATCAGCAGGCTCTGGTACGTCATGCAGGTGTTGCACTGTTCACGGTTAAGCATTCAAAAGCTGCACAGAATTTTCGCCGTCTTCATCTGGTCGTCTGACTGGGAGCGCTGCAGCCGGACCAACCTGTTCAGACGGGTACAGGAAGTTGGGCTGGGACTGGGCCATTTGTTTCTTCGACAGCTGGTGAATCGTTTCTTGTTGTTTCGGGACACAAGAGACCTGTTTTTGCGCACCGTATGCCAAGTTAGGCTGCGGCGCCTGCTGCCGGAGTACGCAGTCGGAACTGCTGAGGTTTACAGTAGGGTCAGCGGTTTTTACCGGGAAATCGTTGCCAGTGTAAGGTTGCTTTCCGCGCGGTTTTCGAATGACTTTCTGTCCACTGTGAAACGAAAGAAACTGTACCGTGCTTTGTGCGATGTAGTTTTCCCCGTGCCCTTGTACAGGGTCTTGTACAGAGGAGGCCCAGGCAAAGATGTTTTAAAGAGAGTGAAAAAAATGCAGGTGCCGCCAGGAACAAAAACCTTCTTTTTTAAGCTGCACACCGGAACCTTACCGGTTAAAACATTTTTAGAGGGAAAGAAGTTCTTTTTACCCTGGGGATCTCACTGTTTGATTTGCAGGAAGCCGGAAACAATAGACCATGTTTTTTACACACTTGGGAAGGGGTTTATTTTTGGGATATGTTGCAGCGAACCTTAAAGAAAGAATTTCCGCTAGACCCGTGCGGCATTCGGTACTTATCTGTTGAAAATGAGGATGGGGTGCCTTTTGACTTAATGTTGACAGGCCTCCACTGTATATGGCGCTCCAGAATGGCAGGCTACCATTGTGACCGAGACGCAAGACCTGCCACGATTTACTTTCGCGAAAATATGGACATGTTTCTGGCCATTCAGAGGGCAGCTGCGGACCCTCTGGAGTGGCTCAAACTAGAGCCGCTCTGTACATTGCCTGAATTTTAATTAGACGAAGCCAGATTCATGCTGGATGACCACGAGTCGTATGTACATAGCGTTTATTGTGTTGTTGATTGTTTGTTTTGTCCAATTTTCTTTGCAAAATCCAAGCAATAAAGAAAAAAAAGCTGGCATGGCGGAGTGGTAGCGTGCTCGACTCACACTCCAGAGACCGGGGTTCGATTCCCAAGCTCGGCAAATTTCTTACTGGTTTTTATTTATTTATCTGGTCTCACTAGAAAGGTTTGACTAATTGGTTAAGTAGGGAATTAATTAAACTCAGTCAAACTTACTTGGAGCATTACTAAACGATCCCTTTAATTGGTTGCATGGTTAGTAGCCAAAGTACAATTGGCCCCGTTTGAAATTCGCGCACTGTGACGTCACGACCGTTTCGACCAATTGAAAAGCGGGACATTTCTGTCGACAGCTCCTGCTTACAACGATGAGGCATTAAAGGCTTCCGCCTTAAAAGCGCGCTTCGATCGCGGAGGCCACGCCGTGGTGGCACCGCCGCGGCTTGCGACGGCGCGAGTCGGTCGCCCTTCTCTTCGGCGTGACGTCACAAAGCACCTGTTGCGCTCCTAGCGGAGAGCGCAGCCGTTAGGCGCCGGTGGTGGTGACACCGCCACGCCAAAAGCTGAAAGTGCCAGTAGTAAAGCTTTCGCTTTAAAAGATTGTTATGCGAAGCATATTACAAAAGGTAACCCAAGCCCTTCGTGACGGTTACACGCCGTGCACACCACGTGACACAATGACGTCACGACAGGTGAGAGACGGGGCTCCAACTCGTGCCGTCGCTGTGGTTGCACGCCGTGCAGACCACGTGGTATGGTGACGTCACACCACGTGACACAATGACGTCACGACAGATGAGAGACGGGGCTCCAACTTGTGCCGTCGCTGCGGTTGCACGCCGTGCAGACCACGTGGTATGGTGACGTCACACCACGTGACACAATGACTTCACGACAGATGAGAGACGGGGCTCCAACTTGTGCCGTTGCTGCGGTTGCACGCCGTGCAGACCACGTGGTATGGTGACGTCACACCACGTGACACAATGACGTCACGACAGATGAGAGACCGTGCTCCAACTTGTGCCGTCGCTGCGGTTGCACGCCGTGTGAATCACGTGGTATGGTGACGTCACACTCCCGCGCATTTCGAACGCGCGTTCACACTCGGTGTAGGTGAAACGCTCGCTCCACCGGGCAGGCGGCTTCCGTGGCAATCCAGGCGCTCACCCAACGCGCGTCTCGGGGTTAGTCGGCGTCCCGCTGTAGCCATGCCGTTGTCTTCCCCCACGACGAAGGCTTCTAGTGGTTGCATTAAAATGACCAAGTATTCAACCAAGGAAAGCCATGTATTACGAAGCCTAGCCATCAATATGCTTCGCATCTGACTAGGCTTAACCTTAGCTAAGCCTCAGCCATTTTTTTTTTCATGTAGACATGGAATGACTCATACGATGACGATCTGCGAAACGTGGCTCGCAAGACGGTTCAAAAGCGCGTCTCTTGCCCAAACCCGATCAACCGTGAAGAAGGTATCCAAAAGCGTCGGCTTTGTAATCAATCTGTGGTTCCAGTCGGGTTCGGTTATTATCTGGATAATGCGTAGCGCTTAGCTGAGCAGAGATGTATATATATGTGCGACATTGAGGAGGCATATATCATGCGTTGTGTGGCAAGTTTGGTCGGCCACGAGTAGCCAGACACTGCACATCCCATGCTCGTGGTTCGTGTATGTGCAGAAGATGTACAACATCATGGCATATGCTACATACCATGCATGTCTGCCATAAAGTGACACATACTGGTAACGCTCAGTGGACGTTATATTTAGGCATAGACATTTGGATCTATCTGGTACGAGGTTTCTGGTTAACTGGGATGTTGAAGTTGGACGGAAGCTGGAGAACGCTAGAACACGGGAAAGCTGGTGACCGCTGCTGCCGGCGGCGCGATGAAAATGCAGACCGCCGCCGCCAGCCTGCAGCATGGAGCCGACGGCCCACGTGCGAGCAACTCATGCGCCGAGAGAGATGCGGGGTTTACAGTTTCCTTCGGCTGTTCGAATGAAACTGCTGTTTTATCTCTCAAAACGACGAGTGCAAAAGCAAAACCTTCTCTCCCCGCAGCTTGTGGTGCGAGGGAGAGAGAAAAGAGAGTGAGGAGTCGATTTTTATTTCTTGTTGAAAGCCATTGGTCCCGAAAACGCTATACCCAGTTACATTTCTGGGACCTAAATGTATAATTCGTCTTTGTTGCAGCTTAAAACTCTGAAAAACGGTTCTAGACCTTTAATGGGAGCACTGCCTTTTTGCTTTTATTTCTATGTCTTGCCACTTGATTCCGGAAACGTTTGATAAATGCTGTACTGGGGCTGGAACATTCCATCCTTTTTGGGCGCACAAGGGGAGGCCCATTGCTTGTTGGGCACGGTTACGAAACCCTAGGTTGGCAACGTCTGTGAGGTAGAAGAGTATGTTGCTCAACTTAACAGAATCGTCCCACCGATTGTAAGTGGTGACGCGCTCGTATGAGGCTAGCCAGTCATCGACGTCGTGGTCGTCTGTACCACTGAATGGAGAAGGGTCGCGCTGGTGTTGCACCCCGGAACAGACGGTCGGTCTGATGGGCGGCGATGGCTGAGTTGGAGCGTCTGGCATTGTGGGTGGAGCGAGTAAAGTTCCGCTCCGAATTTCCAGGTTGAGGACCGGAACGGAGATAGAGGCACCTCCACCAAGTGTAAAGGTGCTTCTTCAAAGCGCAGGTCGGTAGTCGTTGACTGAAGAGAGTCACTAACAGCACACTCCCAGGCATCACTCAGGATCCAGCACTGCACTTAGTCGACCTCTTTGTTCAATCGCAACGCGATCCTTGCATAGGAAAAGTTTAGACCCTCTTGAACCTACTTTAGCAGCCGCAAGCTTTCACAGAATAAATTGAGTTTCTGCGAAAGAAAGAAAGCGGTGTTATACATATAGGACGCAAGGCGTATATGAGTTAACTTTGCTCGAGCTTCAAAGAATGCCAGTGCAAGACTTGGAAAGGACTTCACAACGTGCAACGAAAAAAAGTAGGGGCTATTTAATTTGAATTCCCCGAAAAGGTTGCTCAATGTTTCTTATCAGAATGGATGTATGTAGTGGCATGTAAATGCATAGTGGCTGAGAAAAAGAGGTTTAAAGTCTTCTCCAAAGCAACCAATGAAACTACCACCCATTGTCATGCCACAGGAAATGCAATGCCATAAGACAGGATAGCCTTGCTGTGGGGACCCCCATAAAGTGCTGAAGCAAGTGACGATAAAAATTCTTTTCTGGATGCAAGGCACAATCATGTCTATGGATACTCGAAGCAACACTAAAAAAACAAGGAAATATCAGCTATTTGAAGAGGAAGGCTAACCAATGAAATGCACTGCTTTTGAATTTAATGCACAGTACGTCAATTAAGTTTTACTAACAGGAAATATGTATTCAACATTTGGTAATGGCAACTTTCATAAAATACTCATGTTCAATTCACACAACTAGCCTAAATTGCCGACTTTACAATAGACTACAAAGCAGCAATGTTTTTCTGAGGCGCCAATCGCAGCACTTCTTGTTTCAACAGCCACGACATTTGCAGCTTGTTATCATGAACACCTTATGTAAAAGAATAAGGCATTTTCAAGCAACACATAACACAACACAGAAGCTAGCACATAATGAAATGGTCACAAACAGCTAATATTCTCTCAACCAAAAGAGATTAAAAATGGTGCGGACATAATGCTCCACAAGTATTACGCCATTTATATCCAGCAGAGATAGCACTCTGTGAAATGGTGATGTGGATTTTCGTGAACTCTTTTGTTCGCTTTCATACCAAAGAACAGAAACTATTATCAGGCCTGCAGACTAACACAAGACACATCAATATGAGGTCAGACACCTGAATTTCCCCACTCATTCCTGCCATTTGCAATGCTGGAATAAACACGCAAAGATTAACAAAAGAGCAGGTTTTCCAGTGTTGTCATACAAACAAAAATAGGTTCAATGATATTAATGAGTGAATTTACAATGAACGTTACAAATACACCCATTCAGACTGCATGAATAAAAAGAATAGGTGTGCATGTTCTACCTCCCCAAATCTCTTCACTGAGGTAGGCAGACAAATGGCACCAGCAATAGAGATTTAGCGTAGCGGAGATTTGGTAGCGTAGATGCAGACTGGTTTACTGAACACCGGCTTCATACGGTGCAATCAACCTATACATGACTCTCAAGACTTAAACGTACTGCAAATGCCATGGGGCACAGCTGGCACTGATACGGCTTTTCACCCGTGTGGGTACGGATGTGTGCCACCAGGTGACTGCTCTGTGTAAAGCTGCTATCACAACAGTCGCAACGGTAAGGACGCTCGCCTGTGTGAGTGCGCTGGTGTTGCACTAAGGTGCTCTGGTGTGCAAAGCTCCTACCGCAGTGGTCACAACGGTAAGGACGTTCGCCAGTGTAAGTGCGCTGGTGTGACACCAGGTGGGCCTTTAGTGCAAAGCTGCTACCACAGTTATCGCAGTGGTATGGGCGGTCGCCGGTATGGAGAATGAGATGCACCACCAGACGGGATCTGTTTTTGAATTTCTTGCTGCAGTGGGTGCATTCGTACAGCTTTTTTTCTTCAGGTCTACCCCTGTGGTTACCACTGCCAGAAGGCACAGATTCCATGCCGCGGCTCACTATGCGGCTTTGACTGGCTGAATCTTCCACAGGAAGTGCGCAATGGGCACTCTGTGTGATGACTGAACCTGTGTTATAAAGGCAGAATACTTTCAGTCAAATGCAGGAACCAACATTGCAGAGCTCACCTGGAGCTAGGGAAATAAAGATCAATGTTCAGGACATACTCGTCAAAAGCTGCGGATGTTTATGAAAACTTTTATTCAGTAGATCAGCCTTAAGGAGAATACTGACCTAAATATATTCCTAGTTTTAATTGAGCATGCAGTTGAAAACATTTCAGCGGCAAGAAATGTTATCATTGCCAACAAAATAGGGTAGCCTTTGAAATAAATCCAAAGCCTTTGCATTACTGGCATCATGACAAACACAGTCTTAAACCCTCCCAAGTGGGCCTAATAACAAAACAAATGGAAGTTACCAATGTTTAGCACGCAGCATACTGCCATTTTTGTTTCCTTAAACAGGGTATAAGAGGAAGCGAAAGCTAAAGGCCCATCAACCAGTGAACAGCGGCCAATACGATACCATGTAGAATTAGTTATACAATACTAACAGCAGGGGTTCTGCAGAGCTCCATTGTTCATAAAACCCCGACTAGCGGACAAAGAAAGAAAGCAATGTGGTGGAGTCACAATGAATGACGTAAGCAAGCATTTGAAACTATCTGCGGCTATACAGCACAATAATCAATATGAAGACTGATGTGTCAATCACACATTCATCAAAAGGCAAATTATTTCAACGCAAGCAATATTCACCCATGATGTTTCTGCTTTAAGTGAAAAACACGAAAGAATATGATATAAATTAAAGAATCACTACACACACTTAACAGAGCAACCACTCAATGCAACCTAGCGCAAAACCTACAGGACCTAAATGTAATAGACATTGAGTCTAAGATTCCAAATAGTTTTGTTTGTTCCAAATTGAACTAGAAGAAATACAGTCTGTTGTTTTAACGATGCCGACGAATAAAGCGACAGGTTTCGACGGCATAAGCAATAGGGCTGTGATAGAAAATGTTGACATCCTTGGTCCCGTCTTGTGCTCGCTTTTTAACCATTCTGTTAATGCTTGCAAGTATCCGTCTGTATTGAAAACAGCGAAGGTAGTACCAGTATATAAGGACGGTGACCGGCACGACGCAAATTGCTAGAGGCCAATATCTCTTCTTAGCACAATTAATAACATCTTTGAAAAAATTCTCGCAAACATATTCAACAAGTTTTTAGAAAAATACGGTATCCTCAGTACGCAACAACACGGTTTCAGGTCACACCATTCAACTTCTACAGCAGTTCTCTCACTTACCCAGAAAATTAACACGGCTTTGCACAATGACATGTTAGTTGGAGTAATATTTTTGGATTTAAAAAAGGTATTCGACACAGTGGATCAATCTATCCCGATAACAAAACCAAAACACTATGGCTTTCGTCATAATATTTCCGACCTACTCACTAGTTATATCACTGACCGTCAACAAGTTGTGGTGATGAATTCCTTTACATCCTCATCGCACAAGCTTTACACTGGAGTTCCGCAAGGATCCGTACTTGGTCCATTTTTGTTTTCCTTATACGTTAATGACTTACCTTCATTTATCGGCTGTTCAAAACTTCTGGTGTATGCTGATGATACGTGTTTAATAATAACGGCAGATACAATGAAAGAGCTAGAAGAAAAAGCGAATCAAGAAGTCCATAAAAAAGAGCACTGGTTCTCAGCTAATAAGCTGACAATAAACACGAAAAAAACTAAATTCCTGATATTCTATTCAAGAAGAAAAGTAATCGACCCAACTGATGTCAGAATCCTTGTAAATAATGCTCTAACAGAACACACGTTTTCGTTTAAATATCTAGGTGTCACATTTGAAAGCCACTTACTCTGGCAAGACCAAATTGAGGCAGTCTGCGGGAAGTTGGCATCTGGATGTCATGCTCTTCATCAGGCTAAGGAATTATTTGACATCTCTACATTACGAATGCTTTATTTTGCCTTCATCGAAAGCCATCTATCATACTGTGTCGAAGTATGGGGTGGAACTTACCATACGTATTTAAATCCTATTATCCGTCTTCAAAAACGTGCATTAAGAATAATAAACAAGTCTAATCGTTATGAGCACAGCAAACCGTTATTTCGCAAGTCAATGATCCTTCCATTTGATTCATTGTATCGATTAAAAATCTCTATGTATTCACAACATAGCAAGACACAACCACCCTTTTCATGCATCAATACTTGATATCCCGCTTCGGTCCACTAGAAACATCTCTTTTGGCAATTTCAACCTCCCTCCCATCCGCAATATATATGGTGAGCGTTTAGTGGAGTCTGCTGGGGTAAAAATTTGGAACGGGATACCAATCTCTCTTAAAAACGCACACAATTTTGCTGGTATGTTTAAAAAACAATTTATTGAAATAATTGATTTAACCTGAAATTCTTTTTTTCGTCACAGTTTTCTGTTATTATGTACTTTTTATGGAACACGATAGTTTTTGCTAACACTTGATGTCCGAAAGTTCTTTTTGAATGTCATGTTTTCAAAGCTATTTTCTTTCTTTTGCCGCGCCGAATGTTATCTACCAGTGCTATTTAGACTGCTTTGCTTTTAATCTTGTACTACGCTTACGATTTTCTGTATATGTCCGCCGTTTTTGAATTTGCTTTTTCGTATTTTGTGTACTTGGACCCCAACTAGCCGCTGGCTATGGGTTCAAAAAGTGTTTGTATTTCCTGTAAAAGAAATTCTAAAATCAATTGAAATTGAAATTGAAATGTCTAGCGCAAATACATCTTGTTCTTGTTCGTGTGATCTCGCACATCGTTTTTCGCAGTGACCATCACTTGAGTTCCAGAGATCTTGCTTTGACCTCTGAATAATAAGACGGGGTCAGAGTCACTCCAATTTGCACAAAAAATAAAGGCATCATTTTTTGCTGTCTGTACTGTTAATTGAGCATAATAGTTTTTAACCGATACATCTTTTTTTAACAGGAGCACTGCTGCTTATTTTTTTTTACAGTTCTCGAACTCACAAGGTTAACTGACAAATTGACGTCCAACGTCCTATAGACACCAGCACAAACTTTCTTCCGAAAATAGACGAAATCACGTGAAAGTTATATCTGACCTGAATCATATGTCAATTTCATTTTCTGTCTTGTGGAATGCAGGACGACGGTTCATTATCCTCCCCTTCCCTATCAACCCCTTTTTCTTGGAGTGCCTGGCTACTCTAAGATAGCTGCAAGAGCAATGAGCCTTGCATGATAGGCATTCCTTTCTTGGTGCTTGATTTCGAGTGACCAAGTATCATTAATCTAGTACTTCTACTACTGAGTGCACACCGGAAGAGAACATAAATTATAGGCTGCGTTCGACTGCAATACGAGGTCAGGTGTTCTGTCAATACCACGACCGAAATGGGAATCTCACTGAGAGCTCAAACTGTTCAACTACTGCACACCAATGGTTTATGCTCAACCACTGTCGAGTAAAAACGCACAAAAAGAACCTGGTACCTCCAAAACATCAGTAACAACTGTTAGAGGCCGCTATGCAGCTACCTGTTATTCCCTCCATCTTTCACCTTTCAGCAAGCCCGCTGTCAATTCTGTGGAAAGAATTACATCGCTTACAAAACGAGTTCACTAAACAAAACTTTTCTTTAGGGTGATGCCCAATCACCTGATTATTAAGATACCTGTAACTGAAGCAATTACATCAAAGCTATTTCCAACCCACTTTGTGAATAGACGCAATGCACTGTGGTCACGGCACATGCAATTTTCCAGGTTATGAACATGATGCAAAGAAGTGATGAAAGGGTGGCAGGCGTAGTATTCAAGGTTTCCTTTGGACCTTGCACGCATTGGCTTATCAATACTCGCCTGCAAAATAACAGAGAGCAAAGGAGTGTCAATTTAAAATAAACATAGATGCCACAGGCATTGGAGCATATGTACTCTTCTGTAAATGGCAATGCACAACGTGGTAGCAAGAATGCACAAAAACCAGATCTGACAACTCTTTCTGTAGTCTTTTTCTCTAAGCACAAATTGTGAAAGAATATGAATAGGAAAAAGAAGTGCAACTGGCAATGCGCTGTTAAATGCGGGTACAAATATTTGAGACTCATGTTTTCTACCAGCTAAAATGCAATGTTAGTTCTGGTATCTTTAGCAATGCGTTATTTTGATAACCTTCGCCAGATAATCTTGGCTGGAAAAAACTCAGTCCATGCACCCCAACACAGCCAAAAGCGAAAGCAACGAACACAATATAAATGCCACAATAAAAATTCACCTGGCCGATACCGGAATCCCTATCTGACTCATGCCCTTCAGCTCAGATGCTACCTACGCCATTGCCTGACAGTGGCCCCGTCAATATATCTTTCATCCCTGCGCACCCGGTGGAATCACTCGTCATCGGCCGTTTAACCCCATCGACAAGTGCATCATCGCCCGCAAGGAATTTAAGCTGCGGCCCCTCCGTGTTCGGATTCAGTGGGCACGGGAACGTTCCAAGAAGCATGGCTCCTGATTACCGCTTTGCTCCGATGCAGGTTACGCTGACGCTCTTCTTCAATTGCCTGATACCGGAATCGCTGTCTCCCTCATGCCCTTCAGCTTAGATGCTACCTACGCCAGAGTGGGCACGGGAACGTTGCAAGAAGCATGGCTCCTGATTTAAGCTTTGCTCCGATGTAGGTTACGTTGACGCTCTTCTTCACCTGGCTGATACCGGAATCGCTATCTGACTCATGCCCTTAAGCTCAGATGCTACCTACGCCACTGCCTGACAGTGGCCCCGTCAACATATCTTTCATCCCTGCGCACCCGGTGGAATCACTCGCCATCGGCCGTTTAACCCCATCGACAAGTGCATCATCGCCCGCAAGGAATTTATGCTGCGGCCTCTCCGACCTCGGATTCAGTGGGCACGGGAACGTTCCAAGAAGCATGGCTCCTGATTTCCGCTTTGCTCCGATGCAGGTTACGCTGACGCTCTTCTTCAATTGCCTGATACCGGAATCGCTGTCTCCCTCATGCCCTTCAGCTCAGATGCTACCTACGCCACTGCCTGACAGTGGCCCCGTCAACATATCTTTCATCCCTGCGCAAACGGTGGAATCACTCGCCTGCGGCCGTTCAACCCCATCGACAAGTGCATCATCGCCCGCAAGGAATTTAAGCTGCGGCCTCTCCGACCTCGGATTCAGTGGGCAAGGGAACGTTGCAAGAAGCATGGCTCCTGATTTCAGCTTTGCTCCAATGCAGGTTACGCTGGCGCTCTTCTTCACCTGGCTGATACCGGAATCGCTGTCTCCCTCATGACATTCAGCTCAGATGCTACCTACGCTACTGCCTGACAGTGGCCCCGCAACATATCTTTCATCCCTGCGCACCCGGCGGAGTCACTCGACTTCGGCCGTTCAACCCCATCGACAAGTGCATCATCGCCCGCAAGGAATTTAAGCTGCGGCCTCTCCGACCTCGGATTCAGTGGGCACGGGAACGTTGCAAGAAGCATGGCTCCTGATTTCCGATTTGCTCCAATGCAGGTTACGCTGACGCTCTTCCTCACCTGGCTGATACCGGAATCGCTGTCTCCCTCATGCCCTTCAGCTCAGATGCTACCTACGCTACTGCCTGACAGTGGCCCGTCAACATATCTTTCATCCCTGCGCACCCGGTTGAGTCACTCGCCTTCGGCCGTTCAACCCCATCGACAAGTGCATCATCGCCCGCAAGGAATTTAAGCTGCGGCCTCTCCGACCTCGGATTCAGTGGGCACGGCAACGTTGCAAGAAGCATGGCTCCTGATTTCCGATTTGCTCCAATGCAGGTTACGCTGGCGCTCTTCTTCACCTGGCTGATACCGGAATCGCTGTCTCCCTCATGACATTCAGCTCAGATGCTACCTACGCTACTGCCTGACAGTGGCCCGTCAACATATCTTTCATCCCTGCGCACCCGGTTGAGTCACTCGCCTTCGGCCGTTCAACCCCATCGACAAGTGCATCATCGCCCGCAAGGAATTTAAGCTGCGGCCTCTCCGACCTCGGATTCAGTGGGCACGGGAACGTTGCAAGAAGCATGGCTCCTGATTTCCGATTTGCTCCAATGCAGGTTACGCTGACGCTCTTCTTCACCTGGCTGATAGCGGAATCGCTATCTCCCTCATGCCCTTCAGCTCAGATGCTACCTATGCCACTGCCTGACAGTGGCCCCGTCAACATATCTTTCATCCCTGCGCAAACGGTGGAATCACTCGCCTGCGGCCGTTCAACCCCATCGACAAGTGCATCATCGCCCGCAAGGAATTTAAGCTGCATCTCTCCGTCCTCGGATTCAGTGGGCACGGGAACGTTGCAAGAAGCATGGCTCCTGATTTCCGCTTTGCTCCAATGCAAATGTGTACATTTTCCTTGTACGCTAAAAAGAGCGACATCTGCTTGCTGGTGTTCCAGTGCCCAGGGGTGCTGTGTGAAACTGTGTGTGATTGCTTTTCTATGGCTTTTCTACTCTTGTGCTCCGCCGACATAGAAACGATCCCCGGCCCCACCACGCGATCTGAATCCCTGTCAGAAATTGAATCGCTCCCTAAAGACCCTGCAGAACGGATGACAGTAATTTTTCAACTGCTCAAAGATATTCACGCCCGTTCATTACAAAGTTCGGAGGCACAAACTGAGCTGACCGCAGATATTAAATTCATTAAGGCTGGGCAGAAAAGCATCGAAACAAAAATAACTAATGTTCAGAAGCGTTTAGATGAACTGGAAGAGAAAGGGAAAGTTCTTGACACCTTCAGCCATGAGTTCGCAGGCATGCAAGAATCTATCGAATGTTAACTTCACAAAATCGCTTCTTACAAAAACGCCTAGATGATATGGAGGACAGATCACGCCGAGATAATTTGATTTTTCATAGACTGACAGATTCATCAGAAACTTGGCAAGAAACAGAAAGCACACTGACCAATGCACTAACGAAGGTACTTGACTCGTTACCAAACGACCAATTTCAGCGTGTTCATCGTTTAGGCATCTTTTCCGCTAACAAATGCAGGCCCATCATTGCCAGATTTACCAACTACAAAGTGAAAGAGTTAATGCTATCTCATCGTATTAATTTCAAGGAACACAAATTATCAATAAGCGAAGATTTTTCACCCGCTACTAGAACTGCGAGACGGAAACTAAGCGAATTTGGAATCGGCTATCCGGGATCACCCAAATTTCGCCTTCGCTACAATAAGCTACTCATACGCGACAAATGCTTCATGTACAATCCATCCAACGACACAATTGATGAAATCGAGCTGTCATCCGAACACGTGCCCCAAGGATCAGACGCTTCGCCACTTGTTGCGTCCTAGGGGCGCGAGAGGGGCAGTGGTCATTCATCACCATCAGATGTTACGATTCTGTACACTAACACCAGAAGTACCTTAAATAAGAAAACACCTCTTTCATCGGCAATCGACACCTGTACTGCGCATATCATCGCATTTACTGAAACTTGGCTATCACATCAAATCCACGATAACGAAATCTTTCACAACGCACACCGCTTCACAATATATCGCAACGACCGAACTATTCTGCGGGGAGGCGGCGTACTCCTTGCTATTTCGAAAGACATACCGTCATCATGCATCTACACTAATAGCGTGTTGGAAACAGTATGGGCATCAGTTACTCTACACCATCAGAAAATCATATTCGGCGTATGCTATCGCCCTCCTTCTTCTTTGCGCTCTTTCATTAACGAGCTTCACGACGAACTTAACATAATACACACCAGATTTCTATCGGCTTCCTTGATTTTACTACGAGATTTTAACTTTCCCAATATTTCTTGAGATACCTAGCCTCCCATCCTTTCTCAATTTTTATCCGATTCCAGTGATTTTCTTGATTTATGCTCCGTTTTTTCATTTACCCAATTAGTCACTAATGCTACCAGAATCTCTGTCAACACTGCCAACACTTTCGATTTGATCCTAACCAATCGAGCCGACTTTGCTTCCGCCATCACCTATTTACCTAATATAAGCGATCACTCTTTGCTTATTTTCAGCATTAACGCTGCCTGTCCTAAACCTGGAAGAAAGAAAAAGACCATACTAGATTATATTAGAGCAGACTTCGATGCCATTAACAATGAATTATCAGCGTTTTCTCAAAAATTCCTGAAAAACTTTGGCGATCGCTCTGTGCAAACGAAGTGGGAAATGCTCAAGACCAAAGTTCACGAACTAACTCAGAAATATATTCCAAGACGCACCATCACTTCTAATCCTCAAGCCCCATGGTACACCGCCCATATAAGACGCCTATCTAACAGAAAAAAGCGCCGATATGGTATAGCTAGGCTATCACCGTGTAACACACACTGAGGCGCATACAAGACTGCCGCTGATGCCTATACAACTGCACTTAAGCAAGCAAGAGATAACTTCCTTTCTAACAAGTAACCATCCATGCTATCTACCAACATTAAAAAAATTTGGCGCGTTATCAGCCCACATACCGAAGAATCTATTAACTTAACTGACGTGTCAGGGGACCCTATTCCGGCTCATTTATGCGCATCAGAACTTAACAAAAACTTTATTCAGAACTTCTCGCGCACATCAAACACCACACATCCCGTTCCACTCCGGTATAATTACCCTTCTATGCCTCAAATTTTCATCGATACATCTTGCGTTGCTAAACTTCTTGATGCCCTAAAACTTCATGCATCGCCCGGTTTTGACTGCATTCATCCTAAATTAAAAAAAAAAATACAATTGCCTCTAGCTCCTTAATACTAACAAAGATTTTTCAGCAGACTCTCGATAATTCCATTCTGCCAACACAATGGAAAGTCGGGAAGGTGGTTCCATTATTCAAATCAGGAAATCGAACCTCCCCTACAAATTATTGCCCCATCTCGCTCACTAGTACTTGTTGCAAACTATTAGAACACGCCAGTTTCACTAACCTTGTGAACTTTCTCGAGTCTAATTCCTTTTTTACACCCGCACAGCATGGCTTTCGGAAGTCATTTTCTTGCGAAACCCAACTTGCCAGCTTCACTATCACACTTCATGATATTTTAGATCGCGCTTCAGAAGCTGACTGCATTTTCCTTGATTATTCTAAGGCATTTGACAAGGTATGTCACCGCTTATTATTATGCGAAGCATATTGCTAGAGCTACCACTCACGCCGTCGCCGTGGGACCCCCACCTGACACCGTGACGTCACACCACGTGACACCGTGACGTCACACCACGTGACATCGGATGAGAGAGCCGGCCTCCGCCTCGCGCCGTCGCCGTGGGACCCCTAGCCGTCACGCCACGTGACACCGTGACGTCACACCACGTGACATCGGATGAGAGAGCCGGCCTCCACCTCGCGCCGTCACCGTGGGACCCCTAGCCTCACACCCGCGCATTCCCGCGCATTTCAAACGCGCGTTCACACTCGGTGTAGGTGAAACGCTCGCTCCACCGGGCAGGCAGACGCGGCTTCCGTGGCAATCCAGGCGCTCACCCAACGCGCGTCTCTGGGTTAGTCGGCGTTCCGCTGTAGCCATGCCGTTGTCTTCCCCCACGACGAAGGCTTCTAGTGGTTGTATTAAAATGACCAAGTATTCAACCAAGGAAAGCCATGTATTACCAAGCCTAGCCACTAATATGCTTCGCATTCCCCAGGCTTAGCCAAGCTGAGCCTCAGCAATTTTTTTAAAGCTAACCCAACTGAATATCGACTACAGCGTTCTGAAATGGATTGAATGCTTTCTTAACCGATCACAGTTCGTTTCCGCTAATAACTATAACTCACCTTACAGCGAAGTTTACTCGGGCGTGCCACAAGGCTCCGTGCTCGGACCCCTTTTGTTTTTTATTTACATCAACGACCTCCCTTCCATTGTATCATCTAACATTCTTTTGTTTGCTGACGACTATGTGGTTTTCCGCGAAATAAAATCGCCCGACGATGCTAACCTTCTTTAGCGTGATCTAACATTTCTCTTTGGTGTAATGAATGGCTTATGGAACTTCACACTAATAAGTGGAACATTATGTGAATATCAAGAAGTGCCAACGCTCCGCCTGTGTACTACCTAAATAACGTTCCGTTAGAAGCGGTTACTTCATATAGATACCTGGGTGTTCATATTTCTGCTGACCTTAACTGGACGCGCCATATTGAGTACATTGCTAACAAAGAACCGCATGTTGGGCTACGTGCGCCGTAACGTTTCCAAAACTCCGTCTTCCTTGAAATCATTGCTTTATAAAACACTAATACGTCCTAATCTGGAATACGCCGCCGCCATATGGGATCCCCATCATGAAAAACTGATAACTTTGCTTGAGCTAGTTCAAAATAACGCTGCTCGTTTTATCCTGTCCAACTTTAACCGTACCGCAAGTGTAACAAGAATGAAAGCTAATCTTTCTTTGCCTCTTTTAGCATCCCGCCGGCAGACAAGTTGTTTGAGCCTCTTTCATAAACTATACTATCATCGCATGCTACATGTTGTCCTCATTTGGTCCCCCAGATACGTGTCAAACCGCATTGATCATCGTCACAAAGTTGGCATTGAAGCGTGTAACACTGTAACTGCATTTCAGTCTTTCTTGCCTCGTAGATCACGCGAATGGAACCGCCTTCCCGCAGACATCGCCGACATAAGTGATAACCAGCATTTTCGTTCTGCACTAGCGAACATTGTATAGCAGGAATATGATAATACTTTGTTCTCTATCATGCATTGCATCTGTTTATGTATCTTCATGTTTTGTAACCACTCCCCTCTTTAATGCCTTTGGCCTTGAGGATTCAATAAATGAAATGAAAAAAGTGCGTAAGCCTGAGCTCCAATATGCTCTTCAGACCATGTAGAGGTGCTGCCAAAAGGTGACCCACTGTGTTCTTGTCACAGATCAACGAGAAGGTTTCTCGTGACCCTAACTTGGCAGAGAGAAATTCAGAGCACCAGACACACAGTTGAAAAGGGTATGAGCCTGAGAATATTACCTGCATAGTTTAGCAGCAGCTATTTATACAGATTGTTTAAGCAGCAATAAGCACTCCTTCTTCAGCTAATACGCTTGATTTGTCTGCAAAATGACGCTCAGAAAAGCAGAATAATCACTAGGGAAGGCCTTAATTACACGAGGCAGTGTTTAATAGTAACCACTTGTACACAGGGAAGCCAGAGAATATACTTGGTGTGACCGAGAGGCACGGTGTCCCCTTAGTGTCACAGAAGCAGCCTTTAAAATGCAGGAATACATTTGATCTTGCCATGAAACCATGGCAGCGGATAGGCGACTCGCGTACATAGGAGACTGGTGGAGTGATGCAACTAGGGAACGCTGATGTGATTTTAGATGCGGGTTCCTGGCTAAAGTAAAACTCAGATGCATTGCTTCGAGCAAATGCCCCGAGCCAGGAGAGCGCACCCTAAATTGCAGATCAGCCACATTGCAGCAGATGCCTATTTTAACAGCACATATGGCACTATGCATTTCAAAGGAAGGCTATCTTTGTAGATGCAATCTCCACGACAAATTCCGATTGACACTCGATACTATGTAGTCAATCGTACAAGGAAATGCAGAGATCAAAAAGTAAACTATAGAACGTATTCTCTCAACTGTGGGGACTTGGTCCGCTTCGTCCCCTTGGGTTTACTCCCCGCGATGTCGTCCTCCCTATTTACCTTAACGAGGGGGGTCACCTGCATTGTATCGACCCCAGCGACAACAGATGGCGTGACAGTCGCAGGTGTGGGGGAGACAGCTCTCTCTTCAGCCTCGGGAATTCATTGCACGTACGTCGCACGAGCTTGCGGGAACATTACCCGTGAGGTTGTATCCCTCACTAAGGGTATAAGGTAGGAGGAGAAGAATTTTTTTTATCCTGCTTAAATTCTTTATGCAGCACGTTTCTCAATTCTTCCTCCTCTAGTACTCATTTTCATAAGGTGCGTGCATTCACAGCACTGCTATGTTGTCTTTTGGTCCTTGCATATGTGAGCACCGAGGGAATTCCCACGTTCCAAGCGATATTTGTTACATCGCAGCATGCATGGAATGTTCGTTCACGACAGTTCCTAAAGGAGGTAACTGACCTGCGATATAAGGTGGCCAAGGCAATGCTGAGAGAAAAACAAGATCTTATATGAAATGCCGCTCCCCTTCTACCTGACCACATACTGTCTGGCTGTGTTCTGCTGAATGTTTAATTAATGTCCAATTAATGTCCAGATATCTCTGTTTAGAAACACACCTTTTTTTTACTTAGCTAGTGCTATTCTATCCCAACATCTTTGTTTTCAAGGAATTGGTAAGTGAATGAAATCAATGGACAATGCAGCTAAACTGAATGTTACAGACCCTAGATTCGGTGAGTACACAATCACTGGCATCATAACGACATCCTTAGATAGCTGTTGTGTCCCTGATCGTTCTCAAAATCATGAGTCGTAATAGGTTAAACCTTTTAATGGAGAGTAGTGCCACTACCTGCACTCATTTTCAGCAGTGCTCCCATGACTAACCGTAAATGTGGGAAGACAACGTTTAACATTGCTGGGGCAAACAATTTGCAGAGGGAAATTAAGCTTCACGTTAAGGGCATGACACGACAGCATTACTGGATTAATGGCAATATATGTGGAATTGGTCATTCTCTACACTACATTCATAGGTCCCAGGGGGTCGTCATACCACTCCTGGCACAGCCACCCAGGTTGGTCTTCCCGAGCAACCTCGCGACCAACCGTAAATGAAAGTGCCAACTGCAATGGCTGGCAGATTGTGATGAAGTCACAAAGTCAAGAGACCTACATGGCCCGCCTAGGTTGCTTCTATAGGGATTTTCTGTGGATTTTTTGCTCATGGCCAATGACCCTGTCTTTTCTGAAACACCGGACAATGAACGCTATAGCGTTGAAAATGTACGCATTGTATCTCTTGGCAAGCCATCATAGCTCTAAACAACGATAGCATAAGCCTCCAACCCGTAATTAGTCATACAACGTTGACAAGACTAACAATAATGAAGTTAGCAGCAGAGCACATCCCCGTGTGCACTGCATCGAGTACAATACTTTCAGGCTCAACAGTTGACGATGGCAGCCAGTGATTGTATCGACACAGCAAATAGCTTTACAACAGGCTCAGAAAAACCTTGAAGAAGCTAGTTACTCAACACATCTCGGTTTCAAAACGGTCAAGGCTACCTAAGTTGACATTGTGGACAGTTAGTATTACCATGTTGAGTTGCAATCAATATATCATTCATGACACGTACATATGTAATTTTTCCATCAAAAAAAAGGCAAGGATGGCACTTCTCTGCATTAAACTTAAAAATGTGGACCATGCAGCTGGGAACATGCAATGAAAACATCACAGTACAAACCTAATCCAAAGAGTGTCATGGCAAGAACATGCATTCGTGACTTAATTTGGATCACTGCAGCGCCCCCCGCCCGCACACACACACACATGGCAGAAAAGTATGGGCAAATTACCTTCCATGGAGGAGATATGAAGCTGTGAAATAAACTTTGAATACTGATACATTGTCGCTGCCGGCTTTGCAGAAATATTAAATGCTATCACAGTTTCACTTATCGTGAGTGGTCAGAAGCTGGTCATGCTTTCTTGCCACGTATGCTGCTGCAGGGATTTCAGGGGATAACTGGGGCTTCCAACATTAAGGTTTTGAACCATGTCACTGGAAGACTGGCAGCATACAATGCGACCCTGTGCTTTTCCACAGAAAAAATTTGACTTCTGACGAAACATGACGCCTCTCGCTGTGGCTTATAGCCGGTATCGTGAGGTATGACAACACAGTATGTCGGTCAGGACGAGATGTTCTGCATTGTAACTTTTGAAGGTATGATTAAATATAAAAATATGGCAACAGCGATAGGCGACAACCAACCAGACAAACCAAATTGAATAGAGTATTTTGGTTTGGTTTTAAGCGGCTTAACGTCCCAGCATGATTCAGGTTATGAGGGGCACCACAGTGGCGAGCTCTGGATAATTTTGACCGTCTGGAGTTCTTTAACATGCACTGGCATTGCACAGTACACAGGCCTCTTGCATTTTGCCTCCATCGAAATGCGACCGCCGCAGCCGGGATTGAACCCCATTTTTCACGTAAATAAATAAATAAAGTGATTGCTAGAAGAAGACGCATTACAACAATTAAGAAAGGCAGGCCATTGCATGCATCTGGAGGAGCTAGTGCATAACAAGCAAGGAACTCTTAGAAAACCACACAATAGCAAATGAGCCATCAGACTAAAAGAAAGACCAGATTAAAAAAATTGCACAACATATCACAGAAATTTAAGGAATACAGCGTAGAATAAACAAAGTAGCCTTCAATGGAAACAAATAAACAGAACAGGACACAAAGCTTACAAATAACAAAAGGGGCAGGAAGTAGAGAACATCAGGAAGATGTTCTCCACTGTTACTTTGAAAGTACGATGATTAAACATAACAATATGGCAATACGGACGGACAACCACCAACCAACAAAACTAAATTCAGAAGAGTATTTTGGTTCGGTTTTAAAAGGTTTAACTTCCCTAAAATGATTCAGGCTATGAGGGACACCGCACAGGAGGGCTCTGGATAATTTTGACCACCTGGAGTTCAACATGCAATGACTTTGCACAGTGCACAGGACTCTAGCATTTCGCCGCCTTAGAAATGCGACCGCCGCGGCCGGGTCTGAGCCCGTGTTTTTTGGGTCAGCAGCTGAGCGCCATAACCACTGCACCACTGTGATGACGGATAGAGTATTTTCAATTTGGGAAGTAAGAATGTGCGTGACAAACCATAAGATTTGCTCAACCAGAATAATATTCGCTCAGCTGCGATTTCAAGCTAAATATCCAACTGCACTGCAAAGACAAGTACCGTCTTACTTTTATACAATCTTTTAATCTGAGACTTCCAAGCACAAATATTTGCCAAATAACTAACAAGAAAGCAGATATGAAATAAATTAAAAGATGGTTAGAATTAGAACGGGCATAATGACAAATAAGGAAGGCAGGACATTTTGAGAACCTGGAAGATGGTTGGTTGGTTTATGGGGTTTACCGTCCCAAAGCGACTAAGGCTATGAGAGACGCCGTAGTGGAGGGCTCCGGAAATTTCGACCACCTGGGGTTCTTTAACGTGCACTGACATCGCACAGTACACGGGCCTCTAGAATTTCTCCTCCAAAGAAATTCGACCACCGCGGCCGGGATCGAACCCGCGTCTTTCGGGTACGCAGCCGAGCACCATAATCACTGAGCCACCGCGGCGGCAGAAGCTGGAAGAGCTAGCGGATGACTCGCAAGGAACTCTTAGGAGGCACACAATGGCTAACTAACCATCAGACTCCAACAAACATAGGAATAAAAAAACTGCACAGCACATCAAAGAAATTGAAGGTATACAGCGCAGAATACAAAAAAAATAGCCTTGAAGAAAAAAGACAGACAAGGATTCAAAGCTTACAAAGAAGGAAGGGGCAGTAGAAAAACATAACAATGAACCACTTTAACTTACTAGGAAAGGTGGCATTCGCCACAGCCCTGATACAGAGGGGATGCCAAGAGATCCATTTAATCTAGGGGAGACATCTCAGTGCGTGGTACAAAGACATGTCCCGCAATACATAGCAAACAAACCACGTTCCGCAGTACAAAAGAAATAAAACAATTAACCACTATAATCTGCTAGGCAACGTGACACTCGACAGAGCTCAGACAGAAATGGGGAATTTCTTATTGCATTGAAGAAAGATATGTCCCCCAATACATTGTTTTACAGGACAGTAGCTCCAACCTATGGGTCGGAATAAGTTGGCAGCAGTTCCTCTGGAATGTTCTTACCCTGGCTACTGATGCTCCACCAATGCCTGCAAAACGAGAACACAGAAAACAGGCCAAGTACAAAAAAAAGAAAACGACAATCAACACCAGTGTTATTCAATACTGCGGGCAGTCCTGTATTTTAAAGCGGACCATTTAGTGCAATGCTACGGTAGCATGCACTTTTCATTCCTGTATAGTTCCTAATGAGACGCAGAAAAAGGATTTCGTACTTGCATGGCACGGCAACATGCAGAGGGGCACGGCCTCCATATACAAAAAAAAAGGCCTGCTGAGTTGCAGTAACTAGTGCCTGTTTGTACCGGTATTCGATGAAAACTGCTGGCTACAGGTACTGCCGCCTTTTTGGATATGGTCCGCCAGCTTGCACAAGTCACCGCAGTGCACAGTGAACACTTGTCATACATAACACCGAAAGAACTAACGATAGTATTTTCTGTGTGATTACGGACACAGAAGAACAAATACATCTATCTCCACCAACGTGCTGTCCTTGCTAAAGCCCGCTACAAGAGAAATTAAGCGTGGAAAGCTCACTGGCGACCGTGTGAGTGACACGCTCACGGCAGAATACACACACAAAATGAATTTAGACAGGTTAACGACAGTTACAACCCTGCTGCCTGTTGCGTTTACTTACCCGCAGATGCAAGTGATGAAATAGCAGGTTTATAGGAAAAACTCCAGCAGGTTTCTATGGAGCAAATTTGTCTGGTATTGTGGTTATAAACTGCTGTGCCTTTCAGGTTACTAGTAAAGGTATCAACAAGCCTGCATCTTTCGTGACTGCGCAGTGACATTAGGAACGTGCACACAAACATACCATGTCTTCACTCGCGTACGATGAAAAAGTCACGTTCAACGGGTCGCACGAAGTCATGCTTGCTCTGCATGCGCATAGATTTCTTTCTTCAAAGCTTCTTATTCTCACAGACTGACAACACACAAACAGGAATGTGTAAAGCAACAGATTGAAGAACTGTTGCAACAGGCAACACACGAAATTTATGCAATTGTTGATGCCACCCGCAATGCAGCTTGCGCCATCGTACATCTTGTCTGCATGGTTGGCGTGGGCACATTTAAATACAAATAAACATTATGAGGACCATCTAGACAACCTAAATTAACTATATATTATGATGCTGCAAAGTTTCATTCATGCGCAAGGTATAGTTGATTGGAAACTGGCCGTCAGTTATGACAGTTCTGACCATCCAACGCAAAAAATCCCATTTCTCACCACGCACGGTGGTTTCCGTTGATGACAATGCAAAAATGTTTCTTCCTTGCAGGATTACAATGTAGTCAGTGAGGTTGAATTTCAAACCTGGACACCAGACAAGACTGCGCAATCTTTCTTGATGCATACAACGCGCAATCGCAACAAACGCAATTCAATCCCCACATAGAAAAAGTTTAGACCCCCTTGAATCTACCTCAGCAGGCACAAGCTTTTACAGAATAAACTATAAGTTTATACACAAAACAGAGCGGTGTACTACACATAGGACGCAAGGCGTATATGGGTTAACTGTGCTTGAGCTTCAAAGAATGCGATTGCAAGACATGGAAAGTACTTCCCATCGTGCAACTATGAAAAGCGGAGGATATTTAATTTGAATTCACCGAAAAGGTTGTTCAATGTTTCTTTTCAGAATGGATGGATGTAACCGAATGTAAATGTACAGTGGCTGAGAAAAGGGAGGTTTAAAGTTTTCTCCAAAGCAACCGATGAAACTACCGTCCATTGTCGTGCCACAGGAAATGCAATGCTATTAGATAGGATAGACTTGCTGTGGGAACCAGAACCAAGTGCTGAAGCAAGTGGCAAAAAAAATTCTTTCCTGGATGCAAGGCACAATGATGTCTGTGGACGCTCGAAGCAAAATGCTAAAAAAGGAAACATCAGCTATTCGAAGAAAAAGCCTAACCAAAGAACTGCACTGCTTTTGAAATTAATGGACAATATCTCAAGTAAGTTTTACAAACAGCCAGAAGGTATTCAACATTTTGTAATCGCAAATGTAATAGTCATGTGCAATTTCACACAACAAAGCTAAAAAACAATGTTTGTCTTAGGCACTAATCGCAGTATTTGTTTCAGCAGCCATGACTCCTGCAGCTTGTTATCAAGAACACCTTATGTAAAAAAAATAAGGCTTCTTCAAGTAACACCAACACAACAAAGAAGCTAGCACGAAATGAAATGGCCACAAACACCTGATATTCTGACAACCACAACAGATAAAAATCGTGTGAAGATCATGCTCCACAAATATTATGCCATTTATATCCATTAGAGATGGCGGTCTGAGAAATGGTGATGTAGATGTTCGTAAACTCTTTTTGTTGGCTTTGATACCGAAGTACAGAGAACTGTTCTAAAACTTGCACACTAACACAAGACACATCAATAAGAGGTCGGACACTTGCCGTTCGCCACTCATTCCAGCCACTAGCACTGCCAGAATAAACACACTAAGATTAACAGAAGAGCAGGTTTTCTTGTGTTGTCACACAAACAGAAATCGGTTCAATCGGTTCATAAATTCACTCATTAATAAATTACTGAATTTATAATGTCCATCACAAAAATACGCCCACTCAAACTGCACGAATAAAAAGAATAGTTGTGCATGTTTTACCCCCTTGAATGTTTTCACTGAAGCAGGCAGATAAATGGCATTAGCAATAGAAATTTAGCGCAGTGGAGACGAAGTAGCGTAGATGTAGACTGGTTTACTGAACGCCGGCTCTAAAGGAGGCGCAGTGACCTTGCCTGATATTAACCATGCCACTACGGCTGCGTAGTCAATTTGCGGTAAACTGGCATACGTCTATGCTATTACATCTCTGGTATGATACATCTCTTTGTAATATTGGGAACAATGTTTTTAAAATCTCCCTCCTACTGAAGTGATGCCATCCACGTATGACCGAGATTTCATTTCCATTCATGCGAGTTTACATGCATAGCAGGATTACTCTGTGTTCAGGAAATACTTATCGCGAGTGTGTCTGTAGCCTAAGGGAACAACAAATGTATTTTCCTGAAAAAACTTTAAACGTGAACAAAACATACAAATGTAAAGAAAGACGAAGGTTAGCTACCCCCACCCATCATAGAGCATTCTGCTAGAATCTCATTAGATCGCACATAAAAAGGTAGATAGGAAAACATATCGACTAAGGGCATTAGAAACCGCTGCTATTCTTTGTGAATCGTGTTTTTGTGGAGTTTTAAATTTTTTCCCTGAGTGAATGTTTTATGGCACAAATCGCATTGGAACGGCTTTTCGCCCTTATGGGATCTCACATGCCTCGCAAGAACTGAACGTTGTACAAAGGCCATGGGGCACAGCTGGCACTGAAACGGCTTTTCACCCGTGTGGCTACGGATGTGCACTACCAGGTTGCTCTTCGATGTAAAGCTGCTGCCACAGTGGTCACAACGGAAAGGACGCTCGCCTGTGTGAGTGCGCTGGTGTTGCATTAAGGTGCTCTGGTGTGCAAAGCTGCTACCACAATGGTCACAATCGTAAGGACGTTCCCCGGTGTGAGTGCGCTGGTGTGCCTTCAGATTGGACCTAATTGCAAAGTTCTTTCCACAGTCATCACAATGGTATGGGCGGTCCCCAGTATGGACTCGGAGATGCACCACCAGCTGAGATCTTTTTTTGAATCCCTTGTTGCAGTGGGTGCATTCGTGTACCTTCTTTACTGCAGGTTTACCCGGGTGGTTACCACTGCCAGAAGGAGTAGATTCCATGCAGTGGCTCACTGGGCGCCTTTGACCAGTTGAATCTTGCACAGGAGGCGCATGGTCGCCCTGTGTGACGACTGAACCTGTGTGGTAAAGGAAGAATACTTTCAATCAAAAGCAGGAACAAACATTCCACAGCTCACCTGGAGCTAGGGAAATGAAGATCAATGTGCAGGACATAATTGTCAACAGCTGTGGATGTTGATGAAAAGTTTTATTGAATAGGTCGGCCTTAAGAAGAATTCAGGTCTGAAGAAAAATATCCCTAGAATGAATTCTGCAAGCAGCTGAAAACATTTCAGCTGCAAAAAATGTCATCCTTGCCAACAAAACAGGGTAGCATTTGAAAGCCATTCTAAGCACTTGCATTACTGCCATCATGATAGACGCTGTCCTAAGCCCACCCAAGTGGGCCTAATACCCAACAAATGGCAATTAGCTAAGTTTATCACACTACCACTTTTGTTTTCTTTATTTGCTCCTCAGACAGGGTACAAGAGGAAGCAAAAGCTAAAGGCTAAAAACCTGATGAGGCTTTGGACCCCTGCACAAGTCCTTGCATCAATCCACAGAACCCACAGGGGTGGCAGTTTGGTCAACAGTTCATATATTACGTAAAACAACTTTCCAGAATATCAAAGGCAAATATCTCAATTCAGTACAGTTCTATGAACTCAAGCTTCTGTATTCTTCACACTGTTCTTTGAAAGACAACCTTCAGGAACGCATTATGGAGAAAAAGTGAAGATTCTAACCTGATGAGTTTTGCCAATAAAATACACCGTATTTGCGGCCTCTGGTGGTCAAGCCTGCAAGTGAAAGAAAGCTTACATTCATAAGACACAGGATTGCATGTGCAACAACTCACATGGTGTTATGTGGATGAGACGGTGAAAATAGCATACCATCTCATACAAGCGTTGTGCTAGGTCCGGTAAATTGAGTAGGACAGTCTTAAAAACAATCAAGTTCCAAAGCAAACATTCCAAACTTTCAATTCTGCACGCAGACGGGAACTATATTTATGCTCATGAAAGAATCATAGTCACCTAAAAATATCAGATATCTGTTGCAAGCAAACCAACAGCCACTTTATAGACCTGTTCGCTAGCACAGTAACTGGCTTCATGGGAAGGACTGTACAAGTCTGCCTACGTAGGCTTAAAAACTAACGAGTGTGAGTTATGGTTAGAGACAAAACACATTGGGACAGGATTCCTCCTGTTTTTTTAAGACCTCTTACACCCTTTCTACAGCACGTAGAAAAAAATTTTCAGAGCTTGACAACTGGTAAAAAATTGTCAGGAGGCTTGCTTGCAGCCAAGATTACAGCCGCCCACAAGTGTGGCCAACATGCCCAACACGGTGATTCCCCTGCAGCAGCTCCAAGAGAGGCATTAACCAAACCAGTAGAAGCACATCTGAAACAGCACACTACTGTGTGTCAAGTGCAGTTAGAGCGTAACATATTTACTCGTGTAAGGCCCACGCCTCGAATGTGGGATGAAAAATTGTAATGAGAATGAAAGCTGATGACGACAATAGGTGAGATGGTGAAAGGGCAGCTTTAGCTATAGAGGACCATGGCTCGAGGCACTTTCTTCGACACAGGTTGGGGTTAAAGGCCCATTTCCAAGCACTGCACCCAGCACAAGCTAGGGGGAAAACTTGCTCATTGCATCACTGGTGGGTATCTAGTGCTAGTACTGAGATTACAACCCGCACATCTTACATGCGTGGTGCATCCTCCACTGACTATGCCACTAATGCGGGGAGAGTGAACGCAGCAAGAAATAAAGAATAAAAGTACAACTTGTCATCACTTATCAGAATCGCAGAATCACAGCAACACTAAATCAGTTTTACAGGCATTTTGTGAGGCATGAAGACCTGCCACGTGTCAGGAACTCACTCCGGCAAAATCAGAAAAAAAAAGACAGAAATAGTGCGGTGCTTAGACGAGCAAGTCTGCTACAGCTTGCATTGCCTTGGGCAACACGGCAAAGAGCACTGCGTCAATAGGTCAGCACCGCACAAGGTAAACAGGGCCAACAGAGCAAAGAGCTATACAGAAACACTGGGGAGGCAAATTTTTCAAATGGCTTCACATCATAACAAAAGAATTTCCTCCTCAAAGATAATTCAAGGTGCATACAATCATCACGAACTGAAGCCCACACCTGATGAATTACAAATGCGCACAACAGCACTAAGCATTACAAAACTAAAAAAAACATTGTCACCCCATACAGCCAAATGTCGAATGCTCTTAAAAGAGCCTCAAAACAGAACGGAAGACGTCAGAATGCAGGTTAAATGCACACAGCAACAAACATAGCTTGGACAGAGTAAGGAATGCTTCGCACATGACAAAGTGAGGTCAGTCACGTGTGACCAACCAAAAGGAATCATAGCGTACTCTTCAGCAAAGCCATAAAAATACCCATAAACCAGTGAACGGCAGCAGATACGATACCATCTAGAATTCACCACACAATACTGACAGCAGGGTTTCTGCAGAGCCCCAATGTTCATAAAGCCCCACCTTGCGGACATAGCAAAGTGAAACCTGGTGGAGTCACACCGAATGACGACAGCAAGCATTTTGAAAATATGTGTGGCTGTACAGAACAAAAATCAATATAAAAATTGATGTGTCAATCACACATTCATCAAGAGGGAAATTCTTCCAATGCATGCAATATTCACACGATGTTTCGGCTTTCAGTGAAAAACACGAAAGAATTTGGCATAAATGAAATAATCAATTTGCACACTTATCACAGCAATCACAATGTCCAGCACAATTACATAATTTTCTTTCGTGTGATCTCGCACACCGTCTTGCGCAATGACCGTCTCTTCAGTTCCAGAGATCCTGCTTTGATCTCGGAATAATAGAATAGAGTCAGATTCACCCCACTTTGCACCGAAAGTAAAGGCGTCATTTTCTGCCGTTTGTATGTTTAACCGAGTAAATGTCTTGGAACCAATACCTCTCGTTTTTATAAGATGAGCACCAGCTGCTTATTTTTTTTCGACTCTCCACATCGCAAAGTTAATTGACAAGCTGACATGCAACACCCTACAGACACTGGCACAGGCCATCTTCCAAAAAGATGCGAAATCACCTGAATTTAATAACTGCCCTGAAACATATGCCAGTTTCACTCCCTGTGTTGTGGAATGCAGGACAACCACTCAGTATCCTCCCATCTCCTATCCAACCCTTTTTATGTGGAGTGGGTGGCTTGGCTAAGATAGCTGGAAGACCAATGTCCTTTGCATGACAGGCATAATCCTCTCTTGGTGCTTGGTTCTTTGCGACCAAATATCATGATTCTAATATTTCTACTACTGAGTGCACACCGTGAGAGTATATAGGTAATAGGCTGTGTTCAACTTCAGGCGTTCTCTACATACCACGACAGAAATGGGAATCTCACCGAGAGCTTAATTTAAACTGGTCGACCATTCCACAGCAGTGATTTCTGCTCAACCACTATCGAGTCAAAACGAACAAAAAGAACCTTGTGCCTCGTCAACAACAGGAAAAACTGTTAGCGACAACTATGCTGCCACCCGTTATTCCCACCTTCCTTCTCCTTTAAGCGAGCCTGTTGTGGTTTCAGGGGAACGAACCATATTGCTTACGAAACAAGTTCACTAAACAAACTTTTTGTTTTCGCGGTAATGCCCACTTTCCTCATTAGTAAGATCCCTGCAATTGAAGCAATTACATCAAAACATTTTCCAATCCACTTTGTGATAGACACAATGCACTGAGATCACTGCACATGGAATTTTCCATGTTATAAGCATGAAGCAATGGATTCATGAAAGGGTGGCAGGCGTGGAACCTTGTACGCATTGGCTTTTCTGTCATGGCCTGCAAAATAACAGAGAGCAAAGGAGTGTCACTTTGGAATGAACACAACGCCACAGGCATCGGAACATGTGCGCTTTAGTGTAGAAGGCAATGCACAAAAAGCGCATTTAACAACACTTTCTGTAGTCTTTCTTCTCTAGACACAAAATGTGAAAGGATATGGATAAGAAATAGAAGAGCAACTTGCAATGTTCTGTTAACCGCAAGTGAAAATATTTGAAACGGATGTTTTCCACCAGCTGAAATGCAATGTCAGTTGCAGTATCTTTAACAATGCTTGTCACTTCGGCCCAGCTGGTCAGGCTAGTTCTCATGGCAGATCTAGGTGGATTCTCATGAACCTAACTTTGCAGATGCCAATAAGTGAAAGTAAGGTTCTGCCCGTATTCGCAGCAGTACATTGCTTTCGAAGGTTCATCCTCAGGGACATTTTACCCTGGCCTCGTAATACTGGTCCTCATGTCTGAAAATCCAAACAGAGCACAGTAGACTAAGCAGGAGTCTCCAAAGCCACAACAGCATTGTTTATACGCTTTGTATATAGAGCACATATCATGCAGCAGGCACCTGCCTATTTTAAATGCATCTCCTTGTGTCTGTGGCATGATGCACGTGCAATACAGTAGAGCTCACTTATAACTGCCACAGACACAACAAACATTTGCTTGACATGAACAAGTGCGGTGCCACCATCAAAGTATGCCTTGGGCAATGGCAATATGTTTCAGATACAACTACGGCCGCATCAGTCGGTTATAGCAAACAAGGAGGTCCCGTTAATACCCCCAAATATGAAGGGGTTGCGATTCCAGTATGCGCGGAGATCGAAGAGCATCTCAGCCCTCGCGAGACCGCCCCAGAAAGAGCATGTCGACCTTACAGAGAAATAAAAAGGCAGCTTTGAAACCGTAAGTGAACGGCCTACAAGGGCCTGTGCGCTCACCAAATGGGCAGCATCCAAAGTCGAAAAAGAAGAGAGAGAAAGGGAAATTGTTGAAAGCGAACCGTCTCCCCATGGCTACATCCTTCATGAGGGAACCCAGATAACCACATACAGCCTTTTGACGTATCAAATACAGCACTTGCTGGACATTGTGTATGTCCGATAGATCTCCAATTATGTCTGCATAACATTGAGGGGATATCCACGGGATTATAAGAAATGCATCCGTACCTTTAAATAGTATGTTGTACAGATGTTACGGCTGGACATTTGTCGCATATAATGGATGTGCACATAGGGCAGTTAGACATCTATTGTGCTTCCTAGGCATTGCAACAGATGCCTCATTGGCAGTATATAGATGTTTCCAAAAAGGGCTCCCTGTGCGCTGCCATATTGTTCCCTGGACTGCAGTGGGCACCTCGCGCTAGCATGGTGGAAGCGACGAAACACCTCCTCTCTGGATTGGTGGAAACCGGTTCCCCCGTCGTTTCCACCCTGCTAGCGCGAGGTGCCCACTGCAGTCCAGGGAACATTATGGCAGCGCCCAGGGAACCCTTTTTGGAAAGGTGTATAGCACCTGGTATCTACCTGAAGCCTGTGTATAAACTGTATTTAGGCTAGCTAATACAGATAGCATGTAGGTTGACTGACAATCGCTGTAGTAATAGTAAACTATAAGATTTGAATGATGTGCAATAATTAGGATCTCAATCCTCTAGTGTAGCTAAGGTCAAGAAAAAACTTACAAAAGATATTCATTGTACATCAAGCTTTCCAGAATCTTCGCAGCTGCGTTAAATTGGCACCAATATCTTCATTGTTTACAAAAATGTCTTACAACTGCATATAACACATTTTAACACTAAGCAGCAAAACACTCGAAGAAAACCCAAATGGAAAGGGATTGTCTTTAGTGTTTATAAAATGGGCATACGAAATACAGCTACTACACTACAGAAGAACTAAACACCAAAATGGTCACTTAAGTTAGTCAGCTCAATAACTGTGCCTATTGTGCTTGGTAGGTGAGTGTATAGAGCACAGCTCTAAGCAAAACACTACTAATACATGCTAACAGTGGCTACTCTTGCTGTCACAATTAAGACACATAGCACTGTAATAAAAAGGCATACTCAAAAAGAATACAAAAAGCAAGCAGAGTGCTACTTGAGTTCACTGTGAAATATGCATACAGCCACTGCAAAAGACTGAACAGAACGACGAGTACTTAGATCGGCTGCCGATTAAAAACAAGTCATAATAATAACACAAAAAATGAAACTAAAATGAATATGCACACAGTAGCTTGTAGACCAAAAAAAACAAATTGCTGTCCCAAAAATACAGCATGAATGTGCAAACAGAAGCTTGGTTAGTAGATACTTCTTTCAAAATGAATACAAAAAGGAAGTAATGTGTATGACAACATCGATGTTAAATGCCGAAACGAAAAGAAACACAAAAATTCAAATAAATGCGGACAGGCTAGCTTTCCTCCTAGCCAAATGAATAGAAAACAAGTGTGCGAAAAGTAACAAATTCACTGTTTACTGTAAGTACAAAACAATCACTTAAGACAAATGCCAAAAGAAATGCAAAGAAACATAATAGCTGTTACTGTTATTTGCAGACAAATCGCAGCACTGTACAGAAAGGACTAAAACTACTGAAGTGAGTGGAACAGTGACAACTTAAGGCACATAGAAATTGCAGTAAAAAACCACATTTTCAAAAAAAGAAAAGACATGAAATGCTATTCACGTTAGCTGTGAGGTGTACATAACAGAACCACTGTACACTCGCCGTCAAAAGTAAATGGGAGGCGACTTTGTCGAAAAAATTTAATTTCTTTAAATCTAAAGCATAATGGTCCATGCTTGTTTGGGCACAGTGCAATTCGCACAATCTCAATTGGGCTGGGCATATGTATTCAAGGATGCATGAACTGGGGGCCAATGATGAAATTTTTTTTAATGAATATTGCCTTCCATTTACTTTTGACGGCACCTGTACATATAAAAGTCCAAATGAATGAGGACCATATGGCATATTGCTTTGCTCTCTACCATAAGAAATAAATGCTGCATTGAACAAAAGAAAGCTTAAATGAATATGCAAGAAGGAGCTTGTAGAGACTAGCAACAGGAGTTGTCATAAACTCTAGCATAACACTTCATAAGCAACTTTAGCTGCGTTGGTGGATATTCAGTTACCAGCTTGTTCAATGAACATTTTGTTCTCAGTCCCTGCCAGGCCGTTCACTGTGATTTGAATAGTCATGCTAGATTTTTTTGTGAAAATTCCTGTTTCTAGTCTGTCTACAAGCTTTTGCTTGCATACTGTTTCCAGTTTGTTTTTTTCACGCATTTATAACCTTTAAATATATGCAGTCCCGTAAAGACCCCTTGGCAGCTCTTGCTTCAGCAGGTCCTCACAGTACAGCTACACATGGACCACTCCAACGGGCAACAAAAGCGACGAGGCCTTGCTGCTCTTGTTCTGGCTTGAAGTTAGTAGGTTCACTGTTCAGCTGTGCATAGGCCACTCCGCTGGGCATCAAAAGCGACAAGGAAACTTCAGCGCTGTGCCCAAAATAAATAAAATACCTTAAACTTCTAGCATGCTGAAAATTTAGTTTCCTTAAACTAGCTGTGTGCATCCTATAGTGATTACAAATGAACAGGCTCCATGGGCATGCTTGGACTAACTATAATACAGCATCAACGCTAACTTTTACGCTTTTAGAAATTAACAATGGAGCCTGTTTCCTCATGTCATCTTTCAGTCCTGATTCCTTATACAGTTTCCGAATACCAAATTAATAGTAAAAAATGAGAACACACCATCACTGGCTACAAATTTTTCAGAATGTCCATTCACCAGACATCACAAACACAAAATGCAAAACAATCTTTACATCTATGTGGCACTACACCATAAAGCGAACAAGCCAATCCAAAAGGAGCCTTAATCTGCTATAGCAGACACAAACAGCTATCCTCTCCTCCAGCTTGCCCCTTGTTCATTTTATGCCTTATCTCTGGACTTCACTATAAAATAAAACAGGCAAAATATCTCGCACCAGTTCACAAGCCAGCTATTCTGTAATGGCGGTTTGGCTGAAGTGAATAAACAAACTTTCCACATGGTTATCTGTCACATAGGCACTCCAACTCATAAAACACTGCAGTAGACTACATAAAAGTTGTGCTTCAAAATCAAGTCAGTCATGACATAAGACCTTTTTTTTGTTTTCAATTTGCTCGCTTAAATGCAACTGTACTTCAGTTGGGACAGACACTGCATTCATCTAATAAGCTGAATGGCTTGCCTTCTGGACTGTCGCAACACATGTAGGCAATCATATGCTTGCACCTAAACAGAATGTTCCTGCAGCTTAAATTTTCAGGTACAAAAGTAAGGTATGTGAAAAGTTAGGGTGATGGCTAAGCTTCACCTTAACAGTAGACAAGATAGCGTACACACTAGTAGACACTATGAGCGCCATCACAAGTGCTCCCCCAGTGACCAGTAGTACTAACTGTTTATACCCCATGTGATATGTCATCGCTCCACAGTACCCCCAGCTGCAAGCACACCTGATGGAAACTTCACACATCATAACAGCCTACTCTCTCCCTGATGGCCTCTGTGAAATATTGACACTTTCTGAATTTATCAATTTTCAATGTTGATTCACACCATTGATTAAAATTATCGATGAACAATCTCTATAATCGAACCACGCATCCGCTAGCTGGTCGCTCCTATAACGCGCTCAACCGACAGCACTTCATTGCCTTTGTGTTGCATGCCCACCTGGCACACAAAGGGCCTGGGTTTGAGCTGCAATACACGAAGTTAACGAATTACCTCTATTTTACGAAATACCCCCAAGAGCAACCTCCTCGCTAATTGTACCTACATTTGGACCCTACCCTAACTTCATTTGAAATTTCTGAGATTTTTTTCCAGAGTGATGGAGGGGTTTGCCGAGTTTTCAGCCGAACGAGCTCGTTAACTATAGTGTAAAAAGGCGGATTCTCTACATGTTGAGGCAAAAGTTTTGTAGTCTTAGGTAAGAGACTCCAAGTTCTGACAATAAAAATTGGTTATCACAGTTGCACTAGTACAAAATTCATGGGACACTATCGAGAACTTCGAAGTGGAATCTTCACTGCTATAAAATCAGCACAATAGCAACAGATTGGCGTATGCCCCATGCATGCAAACTGCATGCTCTGCTCATTTTCAGTTTTTGTTAGAACAGCTGAATGCTGCCTTGCCTAGGCATTAAAATGTTTCCAAAGTTCTATCAGAAAATATCACGCGCCAAGTGAACTAGTTGCACTACTTCAGCCCATGCAAAAATATAGCACAAATTTTGCAACAAGATGAAAATACACAATGAAAATTTTGAAGCATAGGAAAACTGAGTGAAATACCTTTCCAAATGCATCTCGATGCCTCGCAGGAGCATGGCGAAGCCAATCTCTGAGGGCAGTCTCAACCACGAATTCACTGCAGTTGTGCACAGCAGCCGTGGCAGCTGCCAAAGACCACATGAAAATTAATGAGCATACCAAGCATTTCTGCTTCATGTCTGTACATTCAAAAACAGCCACACAGCAATGCTAAGCATTCAATTACAAATTACCAAAACTAAAAGCAAAACGGTACTTTCTAGCGTCAGCCAGAGGTCTACATAGAAAGAGTGACTGCTTCGCAGCCCACATCGCAGCCCACATTTGCTACATTTACGGAGTAACATAAGAACGCAAAGCAGTATAACATATGTAAAACAGGGCAAAATAAGGGCACACATAACGGGGAAGAAATAAACTGCAATGAATGGACTGATTACAGATATGTACCTTGTTGCAGTTAGGTGGTGCTTGGCCCTTGCAACGGGTCGACGCAACCTGTGCGACTTTCCACGGCTGTAGAAAGAATAATCAAATGAGATTTCCAGAATAAAAAAAGAAAGCGTTAGACATCTTATTTCAAGGATTACAAAAAGGTGGTTCCTTGCGCATCTGCACTCCACGTTTGGGGGGCACAATTAAAGTGTCCACCAAACATCCGTCTCTGCAGAAAATTATCTTATAAATTTATTTGATGACTAAGTTGTACCTTGCAGCAGTTACGCGGCACTTCGTTCTCGCAACACACCGATCGAAAATATCTGTGGCAAATCACACTTCAATTGAGGTAAAAGAATCCTGCATCAAACGGCGGGCTACTTAATCCTCTGCGTGAATTATGTACCGGTGGCTATTTAAGCCGCTAAAATTTCCCGCCTTTTCGCGTAATCACGACGAAAGCAGGAAAGGTAATGTGGCCGGCTTCGCGTACGCGAAACAGGTTACAATTAAAGGCATTCACTCAAAACGGCACCTTCTCTGGAGAGAATATCCTGATATAACACTCGTTGTTTGATGTCTGAGTACCAATTGCTGCAATTGACCATACGACAGAGCAATTAAGCAGCTATCGATTTATTTATTTTGCAAGACGACGCAAACCGTGGCCTTCGATATGGCTCTGGGTATAACAAAGAGCAGTAAAACTTACTGCATCAAACGGGGGGTTACAGAAACTTCCCGCCTTTTCGTCACACGAAGCCAACCTGCACAAAAACAATTACCGGGAACTCAGATGTGCCTTGCAGCAGCTAAACGGCAGTTCGCGTAGCCACGTCCCGTACGACGCACCTCAGGGTGCTCCGGCTGCCAGAGCTGCCACACACACAATCGCCACTACCAGCACAGATTCGCAACAAAGAACGACGGCGTAACGCCAGTGCTACCGCATATCCTCGTCGCTAGCCCTAAATGGACCCGCCGTTACTATGGTTACGAGCTAAAGCCAATAAGCCCCTCTGGCCCCTCGTTACGAGAATGTTAACTTAACCTACACAAAAACAATTACGCACGACCCCAGATGTAGTTGTACATACACTACTTATCCATAGAGAAAGATATTGGTAAAGAGCGGACACTCCCATAATGCCCAGAGGTCCATTTGACTTCAGCGCCCCAAGCGGGCGGTACTACTCAGTGCAAATAAGGAAGCAGTATGAGTTGTGAAACGACAACCGTATGCTCATTTCTTCAACCTGCAGAGCAACGAGGGCCACTACAAAAAGCGCTTATGTGTAAAAACATAATGGAACACATGGAATGCACTCGATAAATTAGGCGGCACCTAGAGCAATCCTGCAGAGGCTTGCACATTGCTTGTGCACTTAAATCCAGTCCCCCCCACCCTTCAAGTCCTTTGGGCTGACCTTCCATCCTGTGTACTTCTCTCAAAGATTATGTTTAGGCACGTTGGTTCCAAGTTCGCCGTATGCTTAAACGCAACATTAACTTTTAAATTTGTCAAGTTGTACACCAGAAACTGACGACTGAAAGCGAACTTTGTCTAAATTTCTGTTCACAAATCTCATATGCCAGCATAAACGAATTCTACAATGCATTTTCACAAACTTCTGCCGGCACTCAAGAGAACAAAAATCAAAATCCCCATTGCATTGGAGATGTCGCAGCAAAACATCACAAACCCTTTCTAGATGTGCAGTATCCTCAACCAAAGCAAAGCGGGTCTCAAGTGCTTGCACAAATGTGCATGCCCTTTGCGATGGTACAGTTAAATTTCCAAACACTTTGCCTGGTACATGATATGATTTCAGCATCGTAAAATATTGATGAGAACCACTCAATGTATTGTCTTCATCTTTCAACAACTGACGGTAGATGCAATTATTTGCATATTTACCAACAAAATATTTTTCTAAGAAGCCTGCCACATAATAGACAACAGAATCTTCAATAACATGAGAGTGCTTATCCGCGGCTAGCTCTGAAACATCTTGCAAGGACGGAAAGTCGTCAGCAGGAGCCCGCCCAACATTATCAACTAAAGATGCCCAGCTAACAGAATTGTGAACATTCCAGTAGAAGTTCACATCTATCCTCCTCAGCATTACCTTGTTTAGAAAGTTTAAACAGTTTCTGAATGCAAATATGCTTTAAACCAGAGATAAACTGGAAAACATTAGGATTCATGTTGCAGCCTTGCTTCTGTCTAATGTGCCCAAACATTCTCCAGCGAATCCTGCTGCAGCCGACGGGTGAGGAGGCACAAAAAATTATGATTTAGAGAAAGATCACTCCAAAGAAGCAAAACAGCCTGGATAGTTATCTGCCAGCCTATGATTGTTTGTGGCTGATGCTTGACAGGAAACTTCCACGTTTTAATGCAGTGAAGTTGATCTTGAAGGAAGTGAACAAGTTCTTCATCACCCCTTTTAATCGCATAGCGATATCTTTGCGCTATTTTTTTAGGAGTTGAGCTGTTCAGTGCATCAAACAGTTTATCCATTCTTTTTCAAAACTGCGCTGTAGCCAATGCTGCTGTTGGCAGCTCCTCTGCAAATATTAAAGCCATAATGGCCACAATCACTGAAGCACTCAGTACTTCTGCTGCTCTGCTTACTTTCATAGTAGAACACGGTTTTTGAAAAATGTTCCGCTCGGTCAGCTTTGGGGCTAAACGCAAGCGCAACTCGTGGGACGAATTGTACAGGCGCTCAATGTAAGCCCTGTCCATAACCTCTTCCCCAATTAGCAACTTGTGAGCTTGCACATTATTACGAGTAGTTTTAATGAGATAGCGCACGTCAAAAATAAAATATATCCGCTCACCCCTTGTTTCAAAGAAAGGCCTGTCAACAGACACGCCCAGCTGATGACACAAGCTGATGTTTGACGCCCCTTTGGTCGCAAACAAGTGTTTTCACAGTCAGTTTGGCTATTTCTTTAAGTTTATCAATAAGGGACATGAGCAATTTACGCATAATAGGTGCTGGTTATGACAATTGTAAATGCTATTGGCTGAACCCACCTCTTGGAGATTCCACCCACCAGAACAACCAAAGCCCTGTCTGCAATTGTCGATGTCCGCACATTACCATCATCCACAAAGCCATGAAGAACATCCTGACTGGAATCGTAGCACAAGTTTTTTTTTCTGTACTATTTCATCGAAGATCAAAGTGCATGCTTGATCTCTTTTATCCCAAGTCTGACTTGTCGCTGAAAGCGACTCAATGACCCCAGGAATCACACCTGGTTTCATGTTGACGTTAGCCAACCATCGTCTCAGCGAATGCTGGGTTGGCAAGGTGAAAATGGGTGCTAAAAATCTCTACGCCCGTGGTCCACGAAAGTTTAGGTGCAACGCATACTTCTTTAGCCACAAAGGAAATCATTTGCCTTTGCCCCTTGGCTTTGAACGCACATGTTCAGTCAGAAGTTTGAACACTTCGTCAGTGACAAATGGCCGGATGACACCTAGTGCCCTCGAAATAGTTGGCGGCAAGCTGTGTTGTTGTTTGCGCAACCTTGTGATGGTCTTGCGGCAGCTCTTCACCTTCGCCTGCAGCCTCCTTATAGTTGTTGTGGCCCTGGACTTGGAATACTGTAGACAATTTGTGTATGCTGAGCCCATTGCAGGATCGCTGCCAAGAACTGCAACAGAAGAAAAAGAGGTAGCAATTGTGATAAAGATGAAGTGTGGAAGGTGCGCTGCACGCACTCGCGCGCACGGGAATAGAGAAGACGACGAAGTAGCAGAATACAGATCGGCTCGACCGTATGCTACGTGTACTGTTTTACTGCTAATTATCATTACTACGATACAACATATTTTGGCGACGAGGATGCTGTTTTGATTCGGGACCTTCACGTGGCCTGCTCACTTTCCGTCATGAGCTTTTCTGGGCTTCAGCCACCACCGCCTTTCCTGCCGACTCCTGGTCGTCCTGCCCTTCCATGGGAGCAATGGGAGCTGGCGTTCCGGAATTACATGCTGGCCTCTGGTGCCTCTACTCTGGGCGCGGACAGGCGGAAGGCCATCCTGCTGCACTGCATCGGACTGGAAGGTCAGCGCATTTTTTATACCTTGGCGCCGCCGTCGTCCACTCCAGCGCCTACAGCAGCTGCATCGCACTCCGGTGACGAGGCGCCGCGCCTTGACGAATTTGATGCGGCGATATCCATCCTGTCGGCGCATTACAAATCGTCCGTGAATGTAATCGCCGCACGTCATCGCTTTCGCCGTCGAGTTCAGGCTCCAGGAGAGACAATCGATGAGTACGTCGCTGTCCTTCGCAGCCTTGTCGGCGACTGCGGGTTTGGGACCATGGCGGACGATATGATCAGGGACCAGCTGGTGGAGAAGACCTCGAGTTGCCATCTGCGTGAGCGCCTACTCATGGAAGGCTCCTCCTTGACTCTGTCGCGCGCCGTGCTCCTTGCTCGACAGTGCGAGCAAGCTTCCCGTGAAGCCAGGGAATTGGCTGAGGAGGACGCTCCAGTACATCCTGTGGGATGCGAGCGCGGATCGAGACAAACACTACCTCAGGCCCATTGCTGCAAGTGCCAAAGTGAACCGTCACAACCTGCTGCTGCAATACCACAGCGCATGTGCTACCGTTGCGGTTCTACGGCCCACCTGGCTAACAACCCTGCATGCCGAGCCCGCAACCGCAAGTGTCGTCGGTGCGGCAAGATGGGCCACTTAGACTCTCTTTGCAAGTCGTCCAACCGTCCTGTTCAACAAGTTCAGCAAGTTGCAGATACTGCTGACACATCGTCGATGCCGGATGGCTCCAGCAGTGCATCTATTCTCAATGTTGAAAGTCAAAAAAACGGAATTTTCGCCTCGGTCCTGATTGAAGGCAAGTCCATCCGCTTCCTGATTGACACCGGCTCATCTGTGTCAATTATTTCTGAAGACCTATACCACCGATTCTTCGCTGCAATTTTCCCGCTTAAACCAACTGCAGTTCAACTATTGGACTATTCTAAGTCTCGGAATATAGTCCAAGGCTGTTTTGTTGCCACAGCCAAGTTTCACGACCGTACCGCCTGCATCCTGTTATACGTTGTGTCGGGAGGCACAACGCTGCTGGGTCTGGATTCCATTGCAGCCCTACAAATGAAGATAAAAGGTGCATCGTTGGAATGTCTTTCCATGACGCCTGATACGCCTCTGTTACCTCCTGAGCTACGTCCACACTTCGAACATCTCTTCTCCAAGGAACTCGGGGTTGCTCGTGGCTACGTGCACAAAGAGTGCAGGATTCCGTTTCTCCTGTTTCTTGCAAGCTCCGACGGCTGCCGTTTGCCATTCGACAGCAAGTGTCCGAGGAACTCCAGAAGCTTGAAGCTCAAGACATCATTGAACGGGTCGACGCTTCGAAGTGGATTTCACCGATAGTCGTTGCTCGGAAAAAGGATGGCTCCATCCGAATGTGCGTCGATTTGCGTGAGCCGAACAAGGCTATTGTGGTCGACAGTTTTTTTGTGCCTCAAACGGAAGAACTTCTACATAGCTTGGCCGGGTCACAGCGTTTTTCGAAGTTGGACCTTGCCTCGGCTTACCATCAAGTACCACTTAGCCCTGAGAGTCGGAAATTGACCACACTCATTACCCATGATGGCCTCTTCCGCTTCAAACGAGTGTGTTTCGGCCTTGCTTCGGCGCCTTCGGCTTTTCAGAAGATGATGCACTTATTTTTAAAAGGGTGCAAAGGTGTCCTCTTCTACATCGACGATATCATAGTCCATGGCACCACCCGACAGGAGCACCTGACCAACCTTCGTGCTGTTCTCGAGCGCCTGTCCCAAGCCGGACTCAAGCTCAACCACAAATGTGTCTTCGACGTTCCGAAGCTCACTTTCTTGGGGCACGTTGTCAGTGGTGAAGGACTGTTTCCGCTTTCTTCTGCCATTGAGGCGATTACGAAGGCTCCGACTCCATCTAACATCAGTGAGCTTCGCTCCCTCCTTGGACTTGCGAGTTTCTACTCCAAGTTTATCCCGCATTACTCCGACGTCGTTGAGCCTATGCGCGCCCTACTTCGTGGAAGCGACTCAGCCTTCACTTGGACCGCTGCTGCAGATTCAAGCTTCAAGCTACTGAAGTACATGTTGACGTCATGTGACGTGCTGCATTTTTTTGATCCTGCCCTTCCCGTGGTCGTAACGAGTGACGCTTCCGGATATGGCCTTGGGGCAGTGCTTCAGCAAGACAACGGCCATTCCCTGCAAACTGTTGCGTTTGCCTCCCGTACCTTGACACCCCAAGAAAGAAAGTACTCTGTTGGTGAACGTGAGGCCCTAGCTTGCGTTTGGGCGTGCGAACGGTGGCACGTGTATTTGTGGGGCCGGCCTTTTGTTCTACGCACCGACCACAGTGCACTTGTCACTTTTCTGTCGACGAGAGGAACGGATCATCGGCCGTTGCGAATTTCACGTTGGTCGGCTCGCCTGTTGTGCTACAACTACACTGTAGAGTACCACAAAGGCAACGACAACTCTGTTGCGGACGCTCTGTCTCGCCTTCCCTTGCCGACCTCATCATGCAGTGAGCCCAGTGAGTTCGACTCCAGTGACGACGATTTCGTCTGCCTGCTATCGCCAGCCGTGACTCTACAAGAGCTACAAGAGGCAACCATCAGCGACGCGGCAGTTGCTCAAGCCATTCAGTTTACATCTGCGACTTGGCCGGACAAGAAATCCCTACCGGAGAACCTCAGGCCATACTATCTCCTGCGATCGGAGCTGTCCGTCGTGCAGGGCGTCTTGTACCGAGGTGACAGGCTCGTCGTTCCCGAAAGTTTGCGACGACGCCTCATGGACATCGCGCACGAGTCACACCCCGGAATCAGCCGCACGAAAAGTCGACTGCGAGAGCTCTACTGGTGGCCGCGAATGGACGAGCACGTCGAAGAAATGGTACGGACATGCGTTATCTGCCAGTCCTGTGACAAATCGGCTCGTCCGGTGGCAGCTCCTCTGCAACCTGTCGCCTTCCCAGAAAAACCTTGGGATAAGGTTGCCATTGATATTGTGGTGCCTTTCGGTCAAGCTCCCAGTGGCTTCCGCTTCGCGATTACTCTAATGGATTATTATAGTAAGTGGCCAGAGGTTTTCTTCGCTGATGCCATCACAACTCAAACCGTTCAAGAATTCCTGCTTGGCCTCTTTGCTCGTGAGGGTTACCCTCAAGAGATTGTCTCTGACCACGGACCTCAATTTTCATCGGTGGCCATGCAAACTTTTCTCCGCGAACGGGGGATACGCCATTGCTACTCTTCAGTGTACCATCCCCAAGCTAATGGACTCGTGGAACGATTCAATCGAGTGCTTAAGTCCTATATTCAGTTGGCTATGTGCGAGCGACGCGACCTACGTACAGCTATTGTGGATTACATCGGTGTCTACCGCTGTACGCCCCATGCCACGACAGGAATTGCACCAGCTGTCCTACTTCATGGCCGGTTGCCCCGCACAAGGCTCAACGTCATAGGACTGCCGGATCAGTGCTTCTCAATGGATCCGACAAAAGCGCTTAAGCTTTTGCGGCAGAGGCTTGAGGAGAAGCAAGCGCAGTACAAGCTTTATGCGGACCAGCGGAGTGGCGCCAAGTGTCGTGACTTTCCGATTGGCCAGTACGTGCGTGTCCGCAAATCAAATGTGCGAGGCAAACTGTCAGCTCGGTTTTCGGAGCCTCGGAAGATTGTGGAGCAGCGTGGACCTGCATCTTATCTGCTGGATGATGGGCGAGTGTGGCACTCGTCCAAGTTTTCTGCGGTTCGCAAAGAAGTAGTAGTTCAGCAGCAACTGTCGTCCCCAGCTCCAGCGGCCCTTTTCGCTGATATTTACCCGCCTATCGACGGCAACAGAATGCTGCCGCCCAGTTCACAGTCCGGAACCGTGGTCCAGGGTTCTTCTTCGGACGCGCCTTCAATCCATCTGTTGCCAGCCGCTCAAGTTAGCTGCTCGGGCCCTTCATCGCACCTGGTTTCGCCCGCTCCGGAATCGGCAGCCGCTCCTCAACCCTCGTGTAGTACATCCACAGCGGCAACTGCGGCTTCACTTCCTGCGCCGCCTCGCCGAAGTACTCGCAAAAAGAAGCGGCCCGCATGGTTCAAAGACTATGACATCCGCTAGACATTTTTTTTTAAAGTGCGGCGGAAATGTGATAAAGATGAAGTGTGGAAGGTGCGCTGCACGCACTCGCGCGCACGGGAATAGAGAAGACGACGAAGTAGCAGAATACAGATCGGCTCAGCCGTATGCTACGTGTACTGTTTTACTGCTAATTATCATTACTACGATACAACAGCAATAAAGTCAGTCTTGGCAAAATGCCTTTTAATGGTTCCGTCACAGTAAACATTGCTTGCAATAAGTGCAACGTATTGCATTACGGGTATTTTTTTATGAGCATAATGCACTCTGCGCGATTCAATCATACAACCCATCTACACGACTGTCCCGAATATAACTTGTCCCAGAGTAAGATTCCTGCATGTGAAGTAAACGCTTCTAGTTTTACATTATGCATTCAATGCTATGGTTAACACCCCTAGTTTCCTGTGAATGCACAAAAAAACCTCCACTTAAGCATTTGCCGCACATTTGTGTAAAGAGCCGCCTTTTGTTTTTGGATCATACTGTTACCGACATCTGTAGGAACACGTCAGACAAATGACTTTTACCTTATCTGGATGAATACAATGATGGGAGCTTGAGGGCTGAGGAGATATTTAAATTAATTGAACATAAAAAGGCATTGCTTCAGACGCATGTACCAAAACAGTGAGGGCAAACCTCCGACACTTTAATGCATGAGCTCCCCACAAAGCACCAGGAGCAGTCACTGCTGTTTCCAGACAACCAGTGCTTTGCTGTTCTTTTCTTTCTTTGCTGCACTCAATTCTGCCAGCGTCTTCTCTTTCTGACCAACAGGTACTATGGGTGTAAACTTTTTGTATGTACACAGCCACCTTCCTTGCACTTCCGCACCAAGTCGCAGCAAGCTCACTGAAAACATGGCCTCTCTTACCAGCTTATGAGCCTAATGGCAAAGGTTTGTTTGCCTACCGTGAATAGGTGGGGAAAAAAATGAAACTAATAGTTCTCATTATTACATGAGGGGCATTGAAGCGCATTTTGGCGTTTTCTGCAGAATACTGCGGCTTGTTTGTTCTTAAGGCATGAAATTTAAGATTTTCTATAGTGGAAAGTTATGTTTCTGAGGGCCAAAGGGAACACAAGAGCCGAACACAACGTCATGGAATACACAAATTTGCATTGGCACATGCAATTCAGGTAGTAACAGTGGTGCTGCGGCAAGCACACATTCCTCTCTGTTCTTGTTTGCAATGCCTCTGTAAGGCATTTCCTGTCATCTCTTGTCAATTGCAGTTAGTGTCGTCCATATTGCAGTTTCACTGAGTGATAGCTGTACTCAGCGTGCCAACCAGCTTGTGGGTCACGGGACTTTGTCCGGCGCATACCAACTACCTACAGCCTAGGCAAGGTCAAACTCTACTCAGTGACAGGTCAACCATATTAGAACAGAATATTGATGACTTGTCGAAACTACGAAACAGTCGTCTAGCCTAATTCCAGCACGGGAAACACGATGGCGACAACCAAACTTAACCCACGCCACCTGGAATATGAAGTTTATACATTACCAATATACTATAAATATTTACTCGAACTGCATATACGAAACATTAAGGAGCATGTGCAAGTACAGAAGTAAGGAACAATGTTTATGTTTACAACCGTTCACAAATCTATCGAGTGAGCTGTACCAGCACTTAAACCATAACTTGGAAACTTTACCACCAGCGGAAAAACGGTGAACAGAGAGACGTTCCGTATGATGCAACAAGACACGATAAATATTCAGTTTAAAAGTCACACAAAATCAACGCTTCCCTAACTAATTTTAAACTGACTGTTCTTACAATGGGCAAAAATGATAGTGTCCACCATCCGAAGAATATGCTGCATATGCTACTAAACACTACTACTGAAAATGCTACTAAGCAGCTTTAAAGGAACAAGCACTAACCAACGCAGCTGCTTTCTTGAGGGCTTGCACCGCTTTCAGCCAAGTCAGGAAAGCGGCTCCTGCTTGGGGAAGAGAACACCCATGATCTGCCACGTCTGTTGTGGTATGGCCATGGTCGATGAGCAGATGCGGCGCTGCAGGCAATGGCAGAAAACATCAGCAAATGTCTCATTTGTACTGCTTTGTCTCAAAGCGAATCAGGCTACGAGAGACATCCTGGCGAAGGACTCCGGAAATTCGGACCACCGGTGTGCATTCATGCGTGCTGACATCACACAGTACACAGGGCCTCAAGCATCGAAATCTGAATGGGATCGACGACCCACTCCTTTGAGATCACCAGCCAGGCACCACCAGCCCTGAGCCACCACGGCAACTAATCAATGTTCAGAATGAGTACGGCAGTCATATGAGCGCACATCTGTGAATGCAGAGCCTTTTTCTTGAAAAACAGTGTGGAAAGGCTCAGCAGAAGAGTGAAATTATTGACCATGAAGGAAAACAAAAACTCTCAAGCCAACTGAAGTGAACTGCAGCACAAGGAAAGATACGAACTAGGCACGTATACATTATCTGCTGTAGAGCACGTCAGCTTAATTCTTGATTACCTGCTACAATATTTACTTCATAAATATATATGCTGTGACCAGCTTGCCTTGCAAACCTGGACACACAGAAGGCACAGCCAATTTAGTGAGTCGCGTGTGCCCGGGATCCATAAAGTCCTTTGCTGTGAAGTGTTCAGTGGACATCCGGTACCCGGTGTGCACTAAACTTGGCGGTTTTTCCAAAAGGTCACTTCTTCCACTGTATGACACCCATGCTGTCGACCTGCGTACGTGTTTAAGGCACTCCATTACTTCATTGCTGGAACTCTGCTTTGCTTTTTATGGCGTTTAACGTCCCAAAACAACTGATGCTATGAGGGACGCCGAAGTGGAGGTCTCCGGGTAATTTAAACCACCTTGGGTTTTTTAACTTCACTGACATCGCACAGTACACGGGCCTGTAGCATTTCGTCTCCATTGAAATGTGACCGCCATAACCGGGATTGAACCCACGTGTTTCGGGTCAGTAGCCGAGCACCATAACCACTGAGCTACCGCGGTGGCGTCATTGTTGAATGTATAAGCATGAAGTGCTTCACTAGCATCCAAACAAGCCGCCGCAAGTGTTCTTCATAACAGACCATGAGACATTTGGGGAAAAGGTACATTACCCGATTGTAGAAAAGCGCCGTCGCAAAGGTTGTCAAACTGGTGCATAGGTGTTGCAGCCTACCTAGTATTCATCTCAAAAGAAAAATGTAACACTTGCAAAATTATTTCTATCCACAGTGCACAGCACTTTCATTATTCAAATGGCTTCATTGTTATACATGTCCCTGATAGCCTGAGTCATTTTGGGACTTTGCACCATACACAGTAAGCAGTCTTAGTATGCTAGTTATCACATGATGAATTTGCTGCCATGTGAAAATATTCACTGCTACTCTTATCTGTCAAACAACGTCACGGTCATTTATTTTATGCCTATAAACACATTCACAGTTACATCGCTGTGGAAATAGGTGGTTTGGTTTGGTTTGTGGCGTTTAACGTCCCAAAGCGACTAGCTGTGGAAATAGACGATTATCTGTATATTAAACTATGAAAAATGGCAAGCTGAAAACCCAAAGCACGACAGACCTGCTGTCCCGTGGGATGCGGAAGATGGTTCCTGGCCTCCTGCTCAAGGTGCTCCTGTTGCGGCACCACGGCACACAGCAGGTGTTGCCGACGGGTGGAATTACCTGAAAAATTCGCAAGTATGGTCATTCTCAGTCTCCTTATATTGTAACTCTGTAAACAGTGAAAAGGTGCGAAAGCGGCGAGGGAATGAAATTACGAGCGCAGTCAGCATGTTTTTGCGAACCTCGCGTGCTGAACGCCGTTGTGCAAAGTACAATACACATACCCTACTACATGGCAGTTACCAATCAACTTTTTTCAAGCATTTCTACATTCCCCGACATTTTTGTCTACCTTCTAAAACCTAAGTGGACAGCAGAGTACGAGTTTTGTTCGAGAAAAATATTTCGTACACGAACGGCCACAACACGGACTACGAACCATAAGTACACAATGTGTTAGGAGCACTGAGAAATACACGGGTGCAAGGTATGTTTTAAGAAGCATAGAAAATTAAACTATCGGCGCAACAGTTCTTGGTTTTCAAGCACTTTAGAGTTTAGAAAGGCCGACGCGTTCCCTTTTTTTGCCGGTTTTCAAAAGCGCATTCCTGTGTAGTCAATGCGCGGGTGAAATGTGCGTTTCCACGAGCGCAGATAACGGAGTCTTTCACACGTATACATACATACGTACAGGCGCCCAAATCTCTAACTGGCGTGCGCGAGCGGCGACTTTTCTGTGCGTCAGCGCCATATGACGGGGCGAAGTTGGAAACAGGATGAGGCTAAGCGCATGCTCACAAAGCACGCTCGGCTGGGCCCGTCGTCTGCCAGGCTCTCCCTTCTTAAGGACATCACCCCTTATTATCGCGTTTCGACGAGCAGGCAGCGTGAGTAGACGAATGATTTTGCTCGGATATTGCGTTCCGAAGAACAGCGTTGTAGCAACCAAGCGAGGAAATAAAGCTGAAAGATAGGCCGAACATTCCCAATCATGCGATAAGCCGGAGAACATATATCGTTCATGTGTTACTTGCTAACGCGAAAGCTTTTTTTTCATCTGCACGAAGGGCGCTTATCAACACTCTGCGTGCTTTATGCTTCAGCATGGCGACGAAACTAAAAGGCCGCTGTGAAACTGAAGTGAAGCTGCTCTGCAGCCGTGCTCGCAGCAGTTCGGAACAGTTATCATGATGCCACTCCGTGTATGTCAAGCGACAAGGCTCCGAATTATAGGGATGTCATTGGGCGGCTCATCGCAGAAGGAGATGTTAAAGCAACTGGAGTGGCTGGGGCTTCAGTGGGCAGAATCATACGTGCGACGAAGGTCGGATCGAAGATGCTCCTCGCTACCTCACCAGGAAAACAAAAGAAGACTTGCATATTGTTGCCTGAGCTAGTGATAACCCTTTCATAACGATAATGACCCATGTTCTCCAGCTTATTGCATGATTTGCGTGTTCGGCATATCTTTCAGTTTTATTTCCTCGCTTCGTTGCTATAACGCTGTTCTTCGGAACGTAAAATGCGAGCAAAACCATTGGCCTACTCACGCTGCCTGCTCGTCGAAACGCGATAAGAAAGGGTGACGTCCTTAAGAAGGAACAGCCTAGCAGACGACGGCCCCAGCTGAGCGGGCTTTGTGAACATGCGCTTAACCTCATCCTATTTCCAACTTCGCTCCGTCATATGGCGCTGACGAACAGAAAGGTCGCCGCTCGCGCACGCCAGCTAAAGATTTGGGCGCCTGTACAAGAGTCAGGTTTTTGAGCTTTTCGTGTGTTATCTTCTTTTTTCCACCAGATTTGAAAACCACAGTCCCGTACTTACTGCGCGGGAATGGTCGTCTTCGCCGTTCGCCCACTTTCAAAAAAGTGCATTTTAACCTTACACCGACAAATTGCACACAAAAGAAGTTACATATTGTCGGGGGGGGGCATACAAAAACGTCACGTCCCGAGACACTCAGCACGAAACCAAGCAAAACTAAACGCTAGGCACAGCGCGTCGGGCCGCAGGCCGTGGGCAGGCCTTTTTTTTCTCACCGACCGGCGAAGCTGCATCATGCAGCATCATCTCTCCCGCCGCTCCCGTCCACGGCTTAGCATGACACAGCGTGCGCCGCCCTTCACAACTGCACCGGCGTACTAAGCTAGAGTGCTTGAAATGCAGCGTAATTTTCGCATAACATGCTTGAAATGTAGCGTACTTTTGCAAAAACAAAACATTCCTTCCTTGAATTTGTCAGAAACTGCAATGCCGTGAACAGCCGGCAGGCCACAGAGCGAGCGCGCCGCTTCACGAACTGCAGACAGGCACCGGCGACCGGCGCAGCCGCCTAAATTGCTTGCAATGCAGCGTACTTCCACAAATAAACATTTCTCACCTTGCCGCCGTTATAAACAGGGGGAGTTCTGCGTCGAAGGGCAAGAGAGACGAAAAAAATTGCGGCCTGCCAGCACAAACGAATACGCCGCACGCTTTCACGCGCACAAAACTGCCCCCACGATGCTCCGTCGTCTGCTGCTCGCATCGGTCTGCCGCAGCGACGGCCGCCCGCGCGCGGGTGATGATGATGATGATGATGATGTAGCCTTCCCTTTGTAACGGGTGGGCGCCTGGGTTTTAAAGACTGGTGGCGCCATCCCCTAGGCGGCAGAGTGTCACGGCTAGAAAGTCGGGACAGCCAGGACACGTTTTACTGTGCAGCGCCAGGCAGCAGCGGACTCCGAGGGACCACACAGAAGAGACGACGAAAAAGAAGCCCTGCCCGTCACCATGGCTAAGGCTAGCCAGAATAGCGGGGAAGGCAGTTCGGCCGGGAGACGGCGCCACGAGAGTGCCCAGGAATGTGGTATTGCTCCCCCCCTCAGGAAAGCGCCGCCCTCGGCGCGGCAGGTCGTGTGGACCGACGGCGGCTCCCCCGGGCACGGGATTTTGGCACACGAACACCTGCTGTTCATCGGGTGCCCGTGCAGAGGGGCAGTAGTCCTGGTGCATGGAGCATTTATCGTCGACGGGCGCGGAATCCACTGTCTCGGCCGTCTTGGTCTCGTATGCGAGGAGGGAGAGACAGCTCTGAGTAGTCCAGACATTTGCTACTTCCAGTGCGAGCAGTACGCGGTCGTTGAGCGTTCCCGAAATCGGGGCGTGGGTACTTTGTCCGACGGAGTATTCAAGCGGCAGCGTGTTATGGTTGGACAGCAGGGCGAGTGTGGGATTCCATAAGGCGGTTCTGGCCGGCCACCATCTCGACGGGCGCGCACGCGGAACACCTTATTCTTCGGCGCCCGCAGGTAGAGACGAGAGAGCGGCTAGCGGGCGTGGTACGGCTTCATTCGTGCGACATGCACAACTTCGGACGTTGGTCGTCGAGAGGAAAGAACAGTTCGTTGAGGGAGAACTTCATAGTTTACCTCGCCGAGCTGGCGTATTACTTTATAGGGGCCAAAGTACCGCCGAAGCAGCTTTTCAGAGCGCCCTCGTTGGCGGATTGGGCTCCACACCCAAACGTTTTCTCCGGGCTGGCAAGTGACATCCCTGTGCCGATGGTTGTAACGGTGAGCGTCTTTTGCTTGTTGATGCCGGATATGTCGCCGAGCAAGTTGGCGGGCGGCCTCAGCTTCGTGAACAAAGCGGTCGGCCCCCACGACAGCGGAGTTTACACTACCAGGAAGAAGCATTGCGTCGAGCATAGTCGTGGCTTCGCGACCATGGACTAAGCGAAATGGTGTGAAGTGAGTCGTCTCTTGCAGGGCAGTGTTATATGCGAAAGTAACGTCAGGGAGTACTGCATCCCGGTTGCGGTGGTCGTCGTCGACATACATGGAAATCATGTCGGCGATCGTCTTATTTAGGCGCTCAGTGAGTCCATTAGTTTGCGGATGATAAGCTGTTGTTCGTCGGTGGCTCGTGCCGCTGAGTCGCATAACTTCCTCTGTCAGCGCCGAGGTAAAGGCCCTCCCTCTTTCAGTTATAACGACCGTGGGTGCACCATGACGAAGCACGATGTTGTGCATGAAGAAGGCGGCAATTTCCGCAGCTGTTTCACGGGGAAGAGCCTTCGTCTCACAGTATCGACTTAGGTAGTCGGTGGAGACCACAATGTACCGGTTACCCAGCGAGGACTCCGGAAAGGGGTCGAGTAAATCCATGCCGACTTGGTAGAAAAGAACGTGTGGTGGATCAATAGGCTGCAGTAGTCCGGCTGACTTAGTTGGTGGTGTCTTGCGACGTTGGCACTCGCGGAAAGTTCTGACGTAACGCTGCACAACTGCAGCAACCCTGGGCCAGTAGTACTTTTGGCGTATCCGCGCCAAAGTGCGGCAAAAACCCAGGTGACCAGAAGATGGGTCATCACGGCACGCCTGCAGGACTTCGTCGCGCAAGGCCGCAGGTACGACGAGCAGATAGACAGCTTGCGTCGGGTGGTAGTTTTTCTTATACAACAAAACGACGACAGTCCACGAGAGAAGATTCGCGGTGGAGACTCAGCGCTTCCTTCAAGATACTCAATGAGAGGCCGTAGTTCACTGTCGTCTCTTTGGTGTTGAGTGAGGACGGACGTGGAGATGGCGCCGAGAAAAACAAGTTCGTTGTCGGGATCGGCTCGGTTGTCCTCAACAGGAGCACGAGACAGACAGTCAGCATCACTGTGCTTCCTGCCGGACTTGTAAACGATGGTGACGTCGAACTCTTGAAGGCGAAGGCTCCAGCGTGCAAGCCGCCCGGAGGGATCTTTGAGGTTCGCCAGCCAGCACAGCGAATGGTGATCATTGACGACTCTAAAAGGGCGGCCGTATAAGTACCGGCGAAATTTGGTCATTGCCCACACAATTGCCAGGCATTCTTTTGCAGTGGCAGAATAGTTCGCCTCCGAGCGTGACAAGGTGCGGCTTGCATATGCGATTACGCGTTCGAGACCATCCTGCCACTGCACAAGGACCGCACCGAGGCCGATGTTGCTGGCGTCTGTGTGCAGTTCAGTGTCGGCTGACTCGTCGAAGTGGCCAAGGATGGGCGTACTTTGCAGACGAGTGCGGAGGTCTTCGAAGGCCTGTTGTTGCTCCTGGCCCCAGGAGAACGGTTCGGCATCTTTCGTGAGGCGGATGAGGGGCTCAGCGATCTGGGAGAAGTTCCGCACAAAACGCCGATAATAGGCGCAGAGACCCAGAAAGCGGCACACACTTCGCTTATCGGTCGGCATGGGAAAAGCAGCGGCAGCGGCTGTCTTATCGGGATCAGGGCTAACTCCCTTAGCGCTCACGATGTGGCCCAGAAACTTCAACTCCTGGAAAGCGAAGTGACACTTTTCGGGCTTGAGGGAAAGACCAGCCGAACGAATTGCGGCGAACACGGCACGCAGGCGCCTGAAGTGCTCTTCGAACGTGGCGGAAAAGATGACAACGTCGTCCAGGTACACGAGGCAGGACTGCCATTTTAGGTCGGCAAGCACGGTGTCCATCATCCGCTGGAAGGTGGCAGGAGCCGAGCACAGTCCGAAAGGGAGCACCCGGAATTCGTACAGACCATCCGGTGTAATAAAGGCAGTCTTTTCCCGGTCGCGCTCGTCCACCTCGATTTGCCAATAGCCACTACGTAAATCTAGCGACGAGAAGTACGTGGCGTGGCGTAGCCGGTCCAGGGAGTCATCAATCCGTGGCAGAGGATAAACGTCATTTTTGGTGACTTTGTTTAGACGCCTGTAATCAATACAGAACCGTAGGGTCCCATCCTTCTTCGCCACAAGAACAACAGACGATGCCCACGGGCTCGTCGACGGCTGTATCACATCGTCCTGGAGCATTTCTTGAACTTGCCGGCGAATGGCGTCACGTTCCTTCGAAGAGACCCGATAAGGCGGCTGGCATAACGGACGCTGGTTTGCGTCAAGAATAATGCGGTGCTTTGTGATCGGAGTCTGCCTGACCTTGGAGGTCGAGGCAAAACAGTCGCGGAAAGATTTGATAATGACCTTCAGGCAGCGTTTCTGATGAGACCGGAGGTTCGGGTTCACGTCGGTCGTTATGGGAGTGGTCGGCGCCTCCACTAATGCCGGGATTTCGGACAATGCGTGCTGTCCCGCGACTTCACAAAATTCTTCGAAATACGCAATAGCTGTTTTGCCAGGCAAACACTGAGGTTCAGAACCAAAATTGGTCACCAAAAGTTCGGTTCGCCCACTGTTCAGTTCAATAATTCCGCGAGCTACACACACTTGCCGACCCAGGAGCAGCGAGATGTTGGTTTCAGCGATGCCACGAGTGCTGGGGCTGTTATCGCACTCTACGGTAACAAACATGCTGGCTCTTGACGGGATCAACACCTGGTCATCACAGACGCACAACTTAGCCCTACGTGGCACGGTATCTTCGTCGACAGGGCCTTGGGTGGAAAACGATACGATTAGCTCCTGAAAATTGATGACGGCACCGTACTCCTGAAGGAAATCCAAACCGAGTATGAGGTCCTTGGAGCACTCGGGTAACACAGCAAAGTAACCAGGGAAAGTAACACCGCGGATCTGGATTCGCGAAGTGCAGACACCAATCGGAGTTACGACATGGCCACCAGCTGTCCGGATCTGCGGCCCGGACCAAGGAGTTAGAACCTTTCTCAGGGCTGTGGCTAACCGACTGCTCATTACAGAAAAATCGGCGCCGGTATCCACGAGTGCGGTTACGTCATGGTTGTCAGCGGATACCGGAATTTCGGCGGAAACCAGTCGGTCGCAGCGCGTCGTTGATGTCGTTGGGTCACGTCGTCGTTGATCGGAGCGTCGCTGCGAATGTTCGGGTGGAGGCTCTTGACACGTTCCAGTAGAGGCGGCCCTACCCCCGGAGGACGCCGTCTTCAGTTTTCCCGATGTGGGGACGCGCCTCTGAACTGGCCAGAGGACGACGGGCGGCCGGGCGAAGAGAACCGCCTTGGGGATGGCGATCGGGACTGGCGTCGCTGCGGGGTCGAGGGCTGCACGTTATCAGCCAGGTACAGGTCGATATCCCGTGGTCTTTCACCGTAGCGTGGTCGAGGTGAGTCAGGTGAAAACCCCCTTAAGCCCATTCTGCGGTAGGGGCAGTGACGGAGGATGTGGCCGGGCTCCCCGCAGTGGTAACAGAGCGGCCGATTGTTTGGCGTACGCCACACGTGCGCTTGGCTCCTGGGGGGCCTGAACTCCTGCGGCACGGGTGGTACTGGCATGGCAGGTACTGGCAAAGATGGTACTGGCACGGGAACGACGGGGGAAAAGGCTTGCATCGCTGGCCTAGGACTTCGTAGTGCTTCGCCGTACGTCATAACGGAGAGCGCCGGGTGTGGAGCGGGAGGCGGCTGCACAGCTCGTCGGATTTCGTCACGGACCACGTCCGCTACGGCAGCGACACTGGCCTGTGGAACTTCGAGGCGAAGTTTCGCCAGTTCCTCGCGAACGAGGCTTCTTACAAGTTCCCGAAGCTCCTCGGCGGGCAGCGACGTAGGCGTGTACTGGGAAGCTGCTGCTACGGTAGCCTGACGTCCGTAGTGCGCGCCTCGTTCCTGCAGAGAGCGCTCGATACCCGTTGCCTCCCTTGTGAAGTCGGCCACTGTTCTTGGCGGGTCACGGACCAGTCCGGCAAAGAGCTGCTCCTTTACGCCGCGCATTAGGTGGCGCACTTTCTTGGCCTCGGGCATAGCAGGATCGGCTCGATTGAAGAGACGCATCATGTCCTCAACGAACATGGTGACGCTCTCATTTGGCTGCTGCGACCTGGAGTGCAGAGCGACTTTCGCATTCTCTTTTCTTTCACTGTTGCCGAATGTCGCCAGCAACTCACGCCGAAAAGCCTCCCAGGTGGTAAAAGAGGTCTCGTGGTTCTCGAACCAGATCTTTGCCGAGTCCTCTAGCGCGAAGTAGACATTCCTCAACTTGCGCTCACCGTCTCACTGGTTGAAGGCTGCCACACGGTCGAAACTGGCCAACCAATCTTCAACGTCTTCAAACCTGTCTCCATGGAACGTCGGCGGTGACCGGGGTGCGTGGAGCACGAACGGAGCGTCAGCTCCAAAACGTTCAGTGGTCTGGCTACGAGTGGCTGTCGTCATCTTCCGTGACGGTTTTGTCAGGCCGCTAAACTCTGGCTGTAGGCCTAGCAGGCGGCGGCTCGCTTTCTGCACGGGGGTTGTGTCGATGCCCTGGGAACTGGCTTCAAAGGCGTCTTCGGAGTCAGTGTACATGGGACGTTACCCAGCCGGCTCCACCAAATATGTCACGGCTAGACAGTCGGGACGGCCAGGACACGTTTTACTGAGCAGCGCCAGGCTGCAGCGGACTCCGAGGGACCGCACAGAAGAGACGACGAAGAAGAAGCCCTGCCCGTCACCATGGCTAAGGCTAGCCAGAATAGCGGGGAAGGCAGTTCGGCCGGGAGACGGCGCCACGAGAGTGCCCAGGAATGTGGCAAGAATATCTATTGGAGGAGGAGGATTGCGCGTCATTTCCTGGGGCCAGATTTCGCCGAGTGTCCGCTATTTATCAGAGAGAGAGAGAAAAGGACGGAAAGGCAGGGTGGTTAACTAGGCGATGCCCAGTTGGCTACCCTACACTTGGGGAGGGGAACAAAGGGGAAAAAGGAAAAAGAGCAGCAAGGAAATGAGTTTTCTAAGTGTCCAGCGATCACTATGTCACAGGAACAGAGGGCGCGCACTGAAAACTTAAAAATTATAGGCGGGAATGCAACCCCGAGTCCCTTAAGAAATTCAGGAGCGCTATTTACCAATATCTTTCTCTGAGTTACCTTGCAGCTGCTTAAGCGACAGTGCAAGTAGCCACGCAGAGCATGTTGTTTGACTGACTGACTGCATAGCCAAGGCCAAGGGCAAGGCCAAGCCCAGCCAAACCTGTGGCCCGTCACGACTTTTACGCACGTAGTTCCCGTTTCTCTTTCGCTTGCGCGGCCGCGGTTGTCGTCTGCTGCGGCGCCAGCGCGGCGGCGCGGGAGGCGCGATGCCGCAATGCGTCACGTACACAAAACTTTTCTAAAGTACCTTACTTTCTAATACTTCTTAGTATTTAAAATTCAATGCAAAAGGCGGGAGGGCTGTCAAAAATCTCAGTCTTGCAACCACGGTTTTTCTCCTGCACTTGCAACGATGCTTGAAACTTGAATACAGTTCACAATTTTGACCAAAGGTGGCACTACATTCAGTAAAACCCGCAGTTTGGTTCACTTACACTGACGTTTTTTTTTTAAACTGGAAAGCTTACGAAGTGAACCAATACACGCGGCTCACGCAGACGGCTCCTGGGCGCCGCCTGCTAAACCGCTTACACATCCAACACGACTGCACTGCAGAGGAGGCGGAGCGTATCCCAGTACTATGGCGCCATATGCTCTGGGTCTCCCCGCTCCCCCGTAACATGGACACCGACATGCATGAAAAGAGACGACAAGCGCGGGCTCGGGCTCTTGAGAGAACAACACGGCTCCCGACCCAGTGTATATTATGTAGACGTAGCAGGGCCATCGCCCACGGGATTTTACTCGGCCGCTGTCGTTCACCATGAAATGCACGTTGATGGACTCTCCTTTCGAGCTCCGAATTCAATGCGGGCCGAGGAAGTAGCGATAGCGCTTGCTGCCGCCCACGCCAATTCGAGAATAATCATCACGGACTCCCGAAAAGCATGTGAAGATTACTTGGCAGGGGAGATCTCCCCCTTAGCTGCTTGTATTCTACGACGGACTGCCACTGATCCAACACCCAAACGAATCATTTGGGCTCCTGGCCACCAGGGCTTACGAGGTAATGAGGCCGCTGACGCGGCTGCCCGAGCGCTTACTCACCGGGCTCCTCATCCCAGCTCTTCTGGCTCGGAGACTAGCCAGCCGCTGCTGCGATTCAGGGAAATATTAACACATTATAGCGACAACCACCGCCTTTTCCCGGCCCCTGCAAAAGGGCTGAGCAAGACGGAGGAGCGAACTTTAAGGCGCCTGCAGACAGGTACTCTACTCTGTCCTGCAATAATAAAACATTACGATCCTAACACGGATGGGCGATGCCCACACTGTGGGGAGACCTGTGATGTCTTCCACATGGTGTGGGCATGTACTCAAAATCCCCACCTCCCCCCTTCCCCTACCCCTTCCAGAGAGGCATGGGAGACTGCCCTCCTCAACTGCTCCTCGCTTGAGTCCCAAAGGGCTCTGGTGGAACGGGCGAGAGACGGGGCCTCGTCGTGCGGTGTCCCGGACTAGGGATGCCGACCATGTAGCGGGGCCACTCTGTGGCTCCCAAACTCTTTTTCACAAAATAAAAGTTTTCACCACCACCACGAAGAGCTGGCGGAGGCGCTCGAGGCGCTGCACGGACATTTTTGGTTTTGGTTTTACAGGGTAGGCTACTAATTGGCTATGAGGCCGCCGAGGTCGATGGCTCCAGATGATTTCGAACATCCGGCCGGAGATCATTAAGGTGCATGGACATCGCACAGTACACAGGCGAAAGCTTAAGTATACAAAAAAATTCAAGGTATAAAAGAACAAATTAACGAAAATTTTCTCAATGAAAACTTAATTTGCAAAAACAACAAAAACGCAAATGCAAAAGTAAAAGCATGACCAATAAAAAAAATGGCCTGGCTTAGCTTATGGTTAAGCCTAGGATGCGAAGCATAGTTTTGCGGTCTGGCGAGCCGCCCTCTCCCTGGCCGACATCTCGCTGCTCAACTGACTCAACGAGTGCGTCGCCTTTTGGTGACGTCAGTATCTCCTAGCGGTAGGAGCGGGAGTTAGGCCGCCGGCGGAGGCTGCGCGTCCGCAAGCGAGCGCACGAGGCCCCAGCTTTCACAGATGTTGTGACGTCATATCACATGGTGCGCCGATGAATGTCAAGTAGTAGCTACGCGGCCGTGCGCGTCGCAGCAAGGAAGAGCTCGGTTGTGCGAGTAATACGCTTCACATAAATCCGTAACTGAAACCAATTTAATAATTCTGAGCTGCGTGCATGCATGCATGCAGGGCGTTGCCCCTTTCCCCCTTTTGCGTGGACAGCGTAGTGCAATGTGCTCTTAGTGATTTGTGCCTCCAAGGTTTCCGCAGACAGTGATATGATTTCTCCATTAAAAAAGATTTTGTTTTCATGTAGACAAGGAATGACTCATACGATGGCGATCTGCGAAAAGTGGCTCGCAAGACGGTTCAAAAGCGCGTCTCTTGTCCAAACCCGATCAACCGTGAAGAAGGTATCCAAAAGCGTCGGCTTTGTAATCAATCTGTGGTTCCAGTCGGTTTCAGTTATTATCTGGATAATGCGTAGCGCTGAGCTGAGCAGAGATGTATATATATGTGCGATATTGAGGAGGCATATATCGTGCGTTGTGTGGCAAGTTTGGTCGGCCACGAGTAGCCAGAAATTGCACATCCCATGCTCGTGGTTCGTGCATGTGCGGAAGATGTACAACATCATGGCATATGCTACATACCATGGATGCCCGCCATGAAGTGACACATACTGGTAACGCTCAGTGGACGTTACATTTAGACATAGACATTTGGATCTATCTGGTACGAGGTTTGTGGTTAACTGGGATGTTGAAGTTGGGCGGAAGCTGGAAAAACGCTAGAAGACGGGAAAGCTGGTCACCGCTGCTGCCGGCGGCGCGATGAAAATGCAGACCGCCGCCGTCTGCCTGCAGCATGGAGCCGACGGCCCACGTGCGAGAAACTCAAGCGCCGAGAGAGATGCGGGATTTACCGTTTCCTTCGGCTGTTCGAATGAAACTGCTGTTTCATCTCTCAAAACGACGAGTACAAGAGCAAAACCTTCTCTCCCTGCAGCTTGTGGCGCGAGGGAGAGAGAAAAGAGAGCGAGGAGTCGAAAACCATTGGTCCCGTTTCTTGTTGAAACGGGACCAACGGGACCAACCAATTTTGTTGAAAACCATTTTGTTGAAAACCGCACATGGGCAAGTCCGTTGCTTGTTGGGCACGGTTACGAAGCCATAGGTTGGCAACGTCTGTGAGGTAGAAGAGTATGTTGCTCAACTTAACAGAATCGTCCCACCGATTGTAAGTGGTGACGCGTTCGTATGAGGCCAGCCAGTCATCGACGTCGTGGTCGTCTGTACCGCTGAATGGAGAAGGGTCGCGCTGGTGTTGCACCCCGGAACAGACGGTCGGTCTGAAGGGCGGCGATGGCCGAGTTGGAGCGTCTGGCATTGTGGGTGGGGCGAGTAAAGTTCCGCTACGAAGTTAAGTTCCAGGTTGAGGACCGGAACGGAGATAGAGGCACCTCCACAAAGTGTAAAGGTGCTCCTTCAAAGCGCAGGCCGGCGGTCGTTGACTGAAGAGCGTCACTAACAGAACACTCCCAGGCATCACTCAGGATCCAGCACTGCACTTAGTCGACCTCTGTTCCACCGCAACGCGATCCTTGCATAGGAAACGTTTATACCCTCTTGAACCTACTTTAGCAGCCGCAAGCTTTCACAGAATGAACTTTGAGTTTCTGCACACAAAAAGCGGTGTTCTACATATAGGATGCAAGGCGTATATGGGTTAACCGGGCTTGAGCTTCAAAGAATGCCAGTGCAAGACATGGAAAGGACTTCACAACGTGCAACGAAGAAAAGGTGGGGCTATTTAATTTGAATTCCACGAAAAGGTTGCTCAATGTTTCTTATCAGAATAGATGTATTTAGTAGCATGTCAATGCACAGTGGCTGAGAAAAAAAAAAGGTTTAAAGTCTTCTCCAAAGCAACCGATGAAACTACCACCCATTGTCATGCCACAGGAAATGCAATCCCATAAGACAGGGTAGCCTTGCTGTGGGTACCAGCATCAAGTGCTGAAGCAAGTCATGATAAAAATTCTTTCCTGAATGCAAGGCACAGTCATGTCTATGGATACTCGAAGCAACACTAAAAGAACAAGGAAACATCAGCTATTTCAAGAGGCAGGCTAACCAGTGAAATGCACTGCTTTTGAATTTAATGCACAATACATCAAGTAACTTTTAGAAACAGGCCCAATGTATTCAACATTTGGTAATGGCAACTTCAATAAAATACTCATGTGAAATTCACACAACCTAAATTGCCAACTTTACAATACACTACAAAACAGCAATGTTTTTCATAGGAACCAATTGCAGAGCTTGTTTCAACAGCCAAGACATTTGCAGCTTAATATCATGAACACCTTATGCAAAAAATAAGGATTTTTCAAGTAACACATTACACAACACAGAAGCTAGCACATAATGAAATGGTCACAAACAGCTGATATTCTCTCAACCAAAACAGATTAAAAATTGTGCACACATAATGCTCCACAAGTATTAGGCCATTTATATCCAGCAGAGATAGCACTCTGAGAAATGGTGATGTAGATGTTCATGAACTCTCTTTGTTGGCTTTCATACCAAAGAACAGAAAACTGTTATAAAGCCTGCAGACTAACACAACAGACATCAATATAAGGTTGGACACCTGCCTCTCACCACTCTTTCCTGCCATCAGTACTGCTGGACTAAACACACAAAGATTAGCAGCAGAGCAGGTTTTCCTGTGTTGTCATACAAACACAGATAAGACAGGTTCAATGATATTAACGAGCGAATTTACAATGAACGTCACAAAAATACACCCACTCAGACTGAATGAATAAAAAGAATATTTGTCCATGTTTTACCTCCCCAAATGTCTTCACGGAGTCAGGCTGACAAATCGCACCAACAACAGAGATTTAGCGTAGCGGAGGCGTAGTAGTGTGAACTTATACTGGTTTACTGAAGGCCGGCTCCAAAAGGGTGGTGACCTCGCCTGGCTGCACCCATTCTACTGCGCGTGCGTGGACAATTAGGAGTAAACCGGCATACATCTATGCTAATAGGTCTCCGGTATGCTAAATCTCTCTCTAATATTGGGTACAAAGTTTTTAAACTCTCCCTCCAACAAGAAGTGATGCAATCCATGTATGACCATGATTTTATTTGCATTCGATTTTACAAGCACAGCAGGCTCACTCTTCATGTTCAGGAAATACTAAAAGCGAGTGTGTGTGCAGTTTAAGGAAACAACGAATGTTGTTTTCTGAAAACTCAGTAAAAGTGAATAAACCTTACAAATGTAAATAATGATGGTTAGCTACCAACACCTTTCATATGAAATTCAGCTAGAATCTCGTTAGCTTGCGTATAAAAAGATAGCTATGAAAACACATTGACTAAGGGCATCACAAACCACTACTATTTTTGTGAATCACCTTTTGTGGCGTCCTAAGTTTTGTGTATGAGCGAATGTCTCTTGGCAAAAGTCACATTGGTAGGGCTTTTCGCCCCTATGGGATCTAACATGACTCTCAAGACTTGAACGTACTGCAAATTTCATGGGGCACAGCTGGCACTGATACGGCTTTTCACCCGTGTGGGTACGGATGTGTGCCACCAGGTGACTCCCCTGTGTAAAGCTGCTATCACAACAGTCGCAACGGTAAGTACGCTCGCCTGTGTGAGTGCGCAGGTGTTTCACTAAGGTGCTCTGGTGTACAAAGCCGCTACCACAGTGGTCACAACGGTAAGAACGTTCACCAGTGTGAGTGCGCTGGTGTGACTCCTGGTGGGACTTTTGTGCAAAGCTTTTTCCACAATCGTTAACAATGGTATGGGCGCGCGCCCCCCCCCCCCCCAAGTGGGCCTAATAACTAAACAAATGGCAGTTAGTTATGTTTAGCACACAGCATACTGCCATTTTTGTTTCCTTTATTTGCTCCTTAAACAGGGTATAAGAGGAAGCGAAAACCAGTGGCTAAAAACCTCATGAGGCATTGGACCCCTGTACAAGTTCTTACTTATTTATTTTTATTTATTTATCAATACTGCAATCCCCTCTGGGGATTTTAGCAGGGTGGGATACAATAAATACATAATGAAAACAATAACACAGACAAAGCATATAATACAAATTAGATCCATGGAGCGTATAAACAGTTAAAGACAACACGTTTCTAAACAATACCTAAAACAAATGCCGACAGTGATGATTTTGAAATTTGATCATTGGTTAGTAGATTCCATTCAGTTACTGTTCGGGGAAAGAAAGAATACTTAAAACAGTTATTACGGGTGCTAAAGGCGGTTATTGTGCGACTGTGTCTCTGCTTTGTAGAATACCCAGATGAAAAACTAATTATTCCCGTGAGGTCGGTTTTATAATGACCGTTAATAAGCTGCAAGAGGAATTTTAGTCGTGATACACGGTTTCTTTGCGTTAATGGTGGCAGGTTTGCTTTCATTAGTAGTTCGGTTACTGATGTACGTCCAAAGCTATTATATATGAAGCGAACTGCTTTTCTTTGCACCATTTCCATCTTGGTGATGTTAGTCTTGGTGAAAGGGTCCCAAATTACACATGCATAATCTAGTATCGGCAGGATTACACTTTTGTATGCGAGCAGACGGACAGAAGGGGTGGAAAGTCTCAAAGCCCTCCTCAAGAAGAATAATTTGCGGTTAGCATTAGCTACTACATATTCAAGGTGCTTAATCCAAGTGAGATCATTAGTGATCCAGAGTCCTAGATACTTGTAGCGTGTTACTTCGGAGAGAAATATGTCGTTAGTAGCATGTGGATATTTAAAGCTTGTGCTTCTTGCGTGTAATGGTCATAAAAACAGTTTTTTGAAAATTAATTGACATTTGCCAAGCTTTGCACCAGGCAACAACTTGTCCTAAGGCATTGTTCAGCAGTTCCTGGTCAGCGGCGTTCTCTATTTCCGAGTACAATGCACAGTCGTCAGCATAAAGTTTAACGTTAACGGGAATACCATGCAGTACATCATTAATAAACAAAAGAAACAAAAGAGGCCCAAGCACCGAGCCCTGCGGGACGCCAGAGCCAACTGAAAGTCGTTCTGAATGGTGGTCATTAAAATCAACAAATTGTTCTCTGTTCTCAAGATAAGCCGCAAGCCAGTTAATTAGTTGAGAATTTTTCAGTATTGCGCTTAATTTGTGAAGTAACTTTTTATGAGACACCTTGTCGAAAGCCTTTGAAAAATTCATAAAAACAGCGTCTATTTGTTTTCCATTGTTAATTGCTTTAGCAAAGTCATGCACTGTTAGAACCAATTGGGTATTTGTAGAGTAGCCTTTTCGGAAACCATGTTGATTCTTCGTAAGTATATTATATTTCTCCAAGAAATCTGAAATATGATTATGAATTATGTGTTCTAAAAGTTTACATACCGTAGATGTTAAAGAAATTGGGCGGTAATTTTGAATGCACTGCTTTTTTCCTGCCTTATGTAGTGGCTTTACTCTGGCAGTCCTCCAGTCGCTCGGCACTTGTCCCTCGCACAATGATCTCGTGAACAGAACGTGCAGGTATTTTGAGGTCCATTCTGCATACCGCTTTAAAAATGTGTTTGGAATGTTGTCCGGACCGCAAGACTTTTTAATGTCCAAATTTAAAAGCATGTTTATTATTCCTGTTTCACTTATCTTAACATCGGGTATAGGTGACGTAGGTAATTCGAAAGACGGCATTACGCCATTATCTTTAGTAAAGACGGACTTAAAATGTTTATTAAATGCATTTGCTATTTCCTTGCCATCGCACACATCTTTACCATCAACATGAAATACATCACATTCCTTGGAAGTCGGAGAAATAGAACGCCAAAACTTTTCTGGAGCTGCAGTTATGAAACTGGGCAGTGATTCACCATAGTAGCGTTGTTTATCGGCATATACTTGATTTTTAAGGCGGGAGGAGATTTCGTCGATCTTTTTTTTGACCGCCTGTGCACCATGGATTTTTAATTTTTTCTTAAGACGCTTCAATTGCCTTTGGAGTCGTAACGTCTCACGGGAGATCCAGGGGTTCCTGCCGTTTTTCTTTTTAGTTATCAGCGGGACAAAACGGTCAATGCACTCTTTTACTAATTTTTTAAACCTGCACCAAAGCGAATGCACATCATCCGTGCTATCTGAAAAGGCATCGAAGTTAAGCGAAAGTATGTCAATGATGGATACATCATCGGCTAGAGAAAAGTTTGGGTAAGATGGATATTTAGGCTTGCTATCCAAGACGGCATCAGCAATGGTGAGTAGGACAGCTTCATGGTCCGAAATTCCAGGTACTATTTCGTAATTTGTATCTGCGCCTATTGATCCGCTGACAAAAAATAGGTCAAGGACTGACTGAGAACTGCCCTGAATTCTTGTTCTTTGTTCCACAATTTGCAATAAATCAAAGGAAAAAACAATGTCCAACATTGCTTCACCTAAAGCGTCATGTTTTTCAAGTGAGAACATCGACCAGTCTATATTAGGTAAATTAAAATCACCTGACAATATAATACGATCACCAAGTTTGACATTCGTGTATAAATATTGTTTGAGATCGTCTAGAACGGAAACGGTAGAACTAGGGGGCCTATACATTGCTGCAATAACATATCTAACATTTCCATAGTATGCTTTACAAAAAATACACTCTACATTGGGTATATCAGACATTGGGAAAATTCGCAAGGTTGACTTAAAGAGAATGCTAACGCCTCCACCTCTACCATCACGGTCTTTTCTGTACGAACTGTAGCCAATGGGTACAAACTCACTGTCAAATACTGTGTCGTTAAGCCAAGTCTCAGTCAAAACCGCAATTTCTGGATCGCGCAAAAGCAGAAGAGCCTCCAACTCAGCAGTCTTGTTTAGAACACTCCTGCAATTAACATTTAATATTTTCAGGGTCCGAGGTTTATTGGTGAGAAGTCAGTTTGATTTCTTTTTAAGCCTGAAGCGAGAACCTTTCGCTTCGTCCCAACCAAATAGCACGTTATCAACGCTTAGTTTATCGAATAATAACTTTGCTTTGGCTCCTTCGTCTCTCTCTTCTTTACAGCTTTTCCATAATTGTTTACGTATTTCTCGAACTCCTTTTGAATAATCCTCAGCTATTGATATGCCGTAGTCTTTGAGCTTATGACATGATTGTAATATGGACATTTTTTCACGGAAATCGAGGAGTTATAAAATGACAGGTCGCACCTTGCTTGCTTCCTTTTCACCCATTCTATGGCATCTTTCGACGCCACTTACCGTTAAACCCAGCTTTTCCTGAAAAACGCCGTTTGTTACTTTCTCTTCCAGTTCATGGTTAGACTCAATGCTGTCCTCCTCTATACCGTAAATGATAAGGTTATTTCTTCTACCTCTGTTTTCTAAGTCATCCATCTGGTTTCTAACTAAAGTAAGCTGGCCCTGAAGTTGTGATATGGTAGATTCCATATCTTTCACCTTCGTGGCTAAGACATTTAGGCCGGATAACTGTCAATACCGTCAATCCGCTCAGTTAAAGAGGAAAGCTTGTCTTCTATCTTGTTCTGTGATGCCTGTAGGCCCTCTATTGTTGAAGTAATCTTACCCTGGCCTGCCAGTAACTCCGATAGCATCTCTTTTTCAGTTGGACCAGGATTTGCTTCAATATCGCCACAAGACAACAGATCTTTCGATAATGTAATAACACAAGACAGAAAGCACTCAACGCTCAGTGGGCAGGGCAGCAGCACTAAAAAACGATCGTCACTTCGATAACAATGTTCATATTTGAGATTACCAACCTGAAGTGCAAAGCAAAAGGGATTGCTTAGCATGTTGCCCTGTCTGCTGCTGACATGCCCACTGGCGAAGAAAAGCTCCGGTGGTAGATTTATAGTCGATGGATGAGCCACGTGACATGACGTCCCCGATGTCGTCAAAGGTGTGGAAGCTGATAGCCAAGGTTGGTCTGGTTCAGTGATGACTCCGTCGGAAAGCAGTACTGCTGATACGGCATCGAATCCTTGAACATGGTCCGCACGTGTCGCTTGATACCACTCACGCGGCGCTAGCAGGGCTCCGAGAAAGACCTGAAGTGCAAAGCAAAAGGGATTGCTTAGCATGTTGCCGTGTCTGCTGCTGACATGCCCACTCTTAGATCAATGATTAGAACTCACAGGGGTGGCAGTTTTGGTCAATAGTTCACATATTATGGAAAAGAACTCTCCAGCATATCAAAGGCAAATATCACCATAATTCACTACAGTTCTACGAAATGAAGATTCTGTATCCTTCATACTGCTCTTTGAAAGACAACATTCAGGAATGTATTTACGGAGAAAAACTGCAGATTCTAATGATGAGTTCTATCCAAAAAATACACCATATTTACAGCCACTGGTGGCCAAGCCTGCATGTGAGAGACAGGTAATATCCATAAGACACAAGATTACATGTACAACAACTCACATGGTGTTATGTGGATGAGACGGTGAAAATGGAATACAATCTCATGCAAAAGTTGTGCTAGATCATGTCAAATAAGTGGGCCAGGGTTAAAAACATTCGAGTTCCAAACTTTCAATTCTGAACGCAGATGAGAAGATATAATTATGCTGATAAAAAAATCACAGTTACCAAAAAAAAATCAGAAACCAGTTGCAAGCAAATCAACAGCCATTTGATAGACCTGGTGGCTTCCACAGTAACTGTCTTCATGGGAAGGACTGTACAAGTCTGCCTACGCAGCCTTAAGAACTAACGAGCGTCAGTTATGATTACAGACGGAACACATTGGTACAGGATTCTTTTTTTTTCTGTAGACCTCTTACAATCTTCTACAGCACATACTAAAAAAACTTTTAGAGCATAACTGGTGAACAATTGCCAGGAGGCTTGCTTACAGCCAAGATTACAGCTACCCACGAGTGTGGCCAGCATGTCCAACAGGGTGTTTCCCATGCAGCAGCTCCAAGAGCGCCATTAACCAAATCTGTAGAAGCACATCTAAAACAGCACATTACTGCGTGTCGAGTACAGTCAGAGCATACCATATTTACTCGTGCAAGGCCCACACCTCCAATATGAGATGAAAAATTGGAGGAAAAAAAGAAGGAACTGTCATGACCGAGCTTTGCAATGCGCTGCTCTGAAAGATGTTTAAGATGGCAGGCTTTTCTGACACCATGAATGGCAAGGAAAAAAACCATATGTCTGGTGAGCTTTTTGGACACCAACAATAGTGAAAGCTGATGATGACAATAGATGGTGAAAGGGCAGCTTTGGCTAAAAAGGGCCATGGCTCAAGGCACTTTCTTTGACACGTTGGGGTTAAAGGCCCATTTCCAAGCACTTCAACCAGCAAAAGCCAGTGGGAAAATTTGCGTACTGCATCACTGGTGGGTACCCAGTGCTAGTACTGAGATTCCAATCCTGCACATCCTACATGTGCGGTGCATCCTTAAATGACTATGCCACTGCTGGATGGAGAGTGAATGCAGCAAGAAATAAAGAAAAGTATAATTTGTCATCACCTACATTCAAAACAGAATAGCAGCAACTCTAAATCAGTTTTACAGGCATTTTGTGAGGCTTGAAGACCTGACAATTGTAAGGACCTCACTCTAGCGAAACCAAAAAAGAAAAGAAAAAACCAGCGGGAGACTAAGATGAGTAAATCTGGAAAACTTTGCATTGCCTTGGGCAACAAGGTAGATAGCACAGCATCTATAGGTACACACAGGACAGGGTCAACAGGTTCAATAGAGCAGAGAGCTATACAGAAACATTGGGCAGGCAAATTTTCTCAAATTTTTCACATCATAATAAAAGAATTTCCTCCCCAAAGATAAATCAAGGCCGGTACAATGATCATGAACCAAAGTCCACGCATGATGAATTACAGATGTGCAGAACAGTATTTGGTATCAGAAAACTAAACTAAAACATTCTCGCGATACATCGCATACAGCCAAATGTTGCCTGCTCTTAAAAGAGCCTCAAAACGGAATGGCACATGTCCGAATGCAAGCGAAATGCACACAGCAACAAACATAGTTTCGACATAGTCAGGAATGCTTCGCACATGACGAAGTGAGGTGAGACACGTCTGACCAACCACAATTAATCGTAGCGTACTCTTCAGCAAAGCCATAAAAATGCCCATAAACCATTGAACAGCGGCAAACATGATATCATGAATTCATCACACAATACTGTCAGAACAGATTTCGCAGAGCCCCAAGAGTTGATAAAGCCCCAACTAGTGGACAAATGAGCATGTAACCTGGTGGAATCACATTGAATGACATAAGCAAGCATTTGAAAATATCTGCGGCTATACAGCGACAGAATCAATATAAAGATTGATACGTGAATCAAACGCACCAAAAGACAAATTATTCTAATGCTTGCGATATTCACCCTTGATGTTCCTGCGGTAAGAGAAAAACACTATAGATTATCTCATAAATGAAATAATCTAGTCGCACACTTATCAGAGCAACCACACAATATCCAGCTTAATTACACATTTTTCTCTTTCGTGTTATCTGGCCCATCCTTTCGCAATCACCGTCACTTCAGTTACAAAGATCCTGCTTCGATTTCTGAATGATAGGATGGAGTCAGATTCAGCCCATTTTGCATCAAAAATAAACTCGTCATTTTCTGCCGTTTGTATTTTAAGCCGAGCATAGTGGTTTTGAACCAATGCCTCTCCTTTATTTGAGATGAGCACCAGCTGCTTATTTTTTACAATTCTCGAAGTCACAAATTTATTTGACAAATTGACATGCAACGTCCTACAAGCACCAGCATAGACTTTCTTCCGGAAATATACAAAATCACCTGAATGCTATAACTGCCCTGAAACATATGCCAATTTCCTTCATTGTCTTGTGGAATGAAGGACGACCATTCAGTATCCTCCCATCCCCTATCCACCCCTTTTTCGTGGAGTGCCTGGCTTGTCTAAGATAGCTGGAAAGACCACTGGTCCTTGCACGACAGGCATAATCCTTTCTTGGTGCTTGGTTTTGAGTGACCAACTATCATGATTCTAGTACTTTTACTACTGAGTGCACACCGCAAAAGTACATAGGCCACAAGCTGCGTTCGACTGTTGTACGTGGTCAGGTGTTAAGTTGGTACCACGATAGAAATGAAAATCTAACCAAGAGCGTATTTTCAACTGATCAACCATCGCACACAAATGGTTTCTGCTCAATGACTATCAGGTCAAAACGAACAACGAGAACCCAGCAGTGCCTTCTCAGCATCAGTAACAACTCTTAGAGACCACTATGCAGCTAACCGTTATTCCCTCCTTCCTTCTGTTTTCGGCAAACCTGTTGTCATTTCTGTGGAAAGAATTATATTGTTTGCGAAATGAGTTCACCAAATGAACGTTTTATTTTCAGGGTGATGCCCATTTTCCTCACTATCAAGATCCCTGTAATTCAAGCAATTACATCAAAACTAATTCCAATCCAATTTGTGAAAAAACACAATGCACTGAGATCACTGCACATGCAATTTTCCAGGTTATAAGCATGGAGCAATGGAGTCATCAAAGGCTGGCAGGCATGGTATTGAAGGTTTCTTCCTCTGAAACCTTGTACGTATTGGCTTTTCGGTAATGGCCTGCAAAATAATAGAGAGCAAAGGAGTTTCAGTTTTAAATGAACAGAGATGCCACAGGCATCGGAACTTGTGTGCGCTTCTGTAGATGGCAATGCACAAAAACAAAGCCTGACAGCACATTCTGTAGCCTTTCTTCTCTAGGCACAAAATGTGAAAGGGTACGGATAGGAAAAAAGAAGTGCAACTTGCAATCTGCCGTTAACTGCGAGTAAAAAAATATTAAACTGATCTTTTTCTAGAAGCTAAAATGCTATGACTGCTGCGGTATCTTTAACAATGCTTGTCATTTCAGCCCAGCTGCTCGGGCTAGTTCTCTTGGCAGATCTAGGTAGATTCTCATGAACATAACTTTGCACATGCAATTAAGTGAAAGTAAGATTCTGCCTGTGTTAGCAGCACTACATTGCTTTGGAAGGTTCTTCCTCAGACACGTTTTATCTTGTCCTTGTAATATTGGTCTTCATGTCTGCAAATCGAAACAGAGCACAGTAAACTAAGCAGGAATCTACAAAGCCACAACAGCATTGTTGGTATGCTTTGTATATAGAGCACGTATCATGCAGCAGGCCCTAGCCTGTTTTAAAAGCATCTGCTTGCGTTTGTGGCTTCATGCACGTGCGATACAGTAGAACTCACTTATAACTGCCACAGACACACCAAACAGTAGCTTGGTATGAACAAGTGCGGTGCCATAGTCAAAGTATGTCTTGAGCAATGGCAATATGTTTCAGATACAACGAACACCTTTGGACGCATCACTCGGTTATAGCAAACAAGTAGGTGCCATTAATCCCCCCGAATATGAAGAGGTCGTGCTTCCACTGAGCGTGGAGATCGAAGCGCGTCTCAGCCCTCGTGAGACCGTCCGGAAAGAGCATGTCGACCTTGCAAAGAAATGAAAATGCAGCTTTGTAACCGTAAGCTGACGGCCTAGAAGGGAATGTGCGCTCACCGAAAGGGCAGCATCCAAAGTCGAAAAAGAAGCGTGACAAAGGGAAATTGTTGAAAGCGAACCTGCTCCCCATGCCTACAGCCTCCGTGAGGGATGCTTCCGAAGGGAGGTAGGCCTGCAATGGGACGTTGCAGGCAACTACTGCAAGTGGACACATGATAATCGTTTCATCGAGAACTTTTGGCACTTCTTAAGCGAGGCTTGTTTACACTCTTTTTTTCTAAGTTTCTCTACCTTTCTCATGATGCCTCATAGCAAATGTCTAGAAATAAAATTAAAAAAGAAACAAAGAGCAGTGATTTGAGAAGTTTGAACACCTTGCTGTTCATGTTGGTCATGTGATACGATTCGCATTCCCAGTCCACTGCTCCATTTTTTGTGCTGCTACCACACACAGGCTGCTTCAGAGAGCGGACAGTGCAGCTGATACATTCTGTGCCACGCGTGCTACGCTACTTTAGTCGCTGCATGGGCATAGGGACTACAGATGAAACTCTTGAAAACACACGTGATCAGACGCATGGAGATTTGTGGCAACGCATCATTGATGCATTTATGGCCAGATGTATCCTCGGAGGACTACGCTCCGGCGGACCACAACATAGCGTAGCTGTGTGCGCTGACGAAACTGTTGAACGCAAAGTAACAGAATACTCTTACCGCTAGCAATCTGATTAATGTGGTCAGTCCGTCACCACATGCCGTGGATGCTTGAACTACGATTTGTTAATGCGATACCATTAAGGAGCCAGTGTCGCAAAAAAACCAGCATTGTTATTGGTGTCGTTGGCCATGAGCAAAAAGCTACGAATAATCCACAGAGAAGCAACGTAGGTGAAAGATGAGCCAGCTGAGTCACGCGATCTTGCGATGTTATCCCAACCAGCCCACCAGATTGTGATCAAACTGGCCGCCGTGGCACAAGGCATTTAAGTAAATGCTTGCTCGTGAGAGGTTACTGGTCGTGGGAGGTTACACACACACACATATATAGTGGCAGAAAAGTATGAACAGATTACCAACCATGGAGGAGATATGAAGCTGTGAAATAAACTTTGAATACTGATACATTGTCGCTGCCGGCTTTGTAGAAATATTAAATGCTATCTCAGAACTTCATTTATGGTGAGTGATCACAAGCTTACCATGTTTTGTGACAAGGTATGCTGCTGCAAAGATTTCAGGGGATCTCAGAACTTCATTTATGGTGAGTGATCACAAGCTTACCATGTTTTGTGACAAGGTATGCTGCTGCAAGGATTTCAGGGGATAACTGGGGCTTCCAACATTAAGGTTTCCAAAACATGCCACTGCAAGACTGGCAGCTTACAACGCGACCCTGTGCTTTTCGACAAAAACATTTTCACTATTTGGCCTATAGTCGCCATCGTGACTAATGACAACACAGTACGTAGGTCAGGAAGATGTTCTCCGTTGTCACTTTAGAGGTATTACTAAACAGAAAAATATGGCAGTACTGATAGATGACAACCAACCAGCCAAACCAAATTCAAAAGAGTATTTTAGTCTGGTTTTACAGGGTTTAACGTCCCTAAAATAACTCAGGCTATGAGGGACACCACAGAGGAGGGCTCTGGACAATTTTGATCACCTGGAGTTCTTTAACGTGCAATGACATTGCACAGTACACAGGCATCTAGAATTTCGCCGCCATTGAAAGCGACCGCTACCGCCGGGATTGAACTCGTGTTTTTCGGGTCAGCAGCTAAGCGCCATAACCGGTGCGCCACTGTAATGACTAATAGATTATTTTCAATCTGGGAAGTAACAAACGTGGATGACAAACCATAAGATTTGCTCAACCAGAAAAATATTGCTTCAGTTGCAATTTCAAGCTGAATACCCTGCTGCACTACAAAGATAATTCCTGTCCTTCTTTTATACGGGCTTTTCATCTGAATCTTCTAAGCACAAATATTATGCCAAATAGCAGACAAAACAGCAGATAGGAAAAAAATACATTGATAGAATTAGAAGGGGCATAATGACAGTCAAGGCAGGGAGGACAATTTGTGAGCCTAGAGGAGATAGCGGGTAACTTGCAAGGAATTCTTACAAAAGCACGCAATGGCTAACGAGCCATCCGACTCCAACATACATAATCAAAAAACTACACAGACATCACAGAAATTGAAGGTATATAGGGCAGAATGCAAAAAAGTAGCCTTTAATGGGAAAAAGAAACAGACGCGGATTCAAAGCTTACAAATAAGGAAGGGGCAGTAGAAAAGTAAAACAATTCACCACTTTAGCTCCGTAGGCGAGGTGGCACTCGCCACAGGCTTGATACAAAGGCTGTGCCAACAGTTATCTATTTATCTAGGGGAGATATCTTGGTGTGTGGTAAAAAAACATGTCCCCTCAATACATTGTTTTACAGCAAAGCACAGTCAAGCTGTGGGTCGACATCAGTTGGCAGAAAACTTCCTCTGGAATGTTCTTCCCATCGCTACTGGTGCTTCTCGAATGCCTGCAAAACGAGAACACAGAGAACAGGCACAGCACACAAATACACACACACACACACAGAAAATAACGAGAAACGACACCAGCATTGCTCAACAATGCAGGCAGTGCTGTATTTTAAAGCAGACCATTTAGTGCAATGCTAGGGTAACATGGACTTTTCAATCTTGGGTGGCGGGTATTAGGACCTGGAAAAAGGATTTTATACTTGCATGCTATAGCAGCATTCACAAGGGTAGAAAATTGGGCGAATCGGTAACTGTGGTTCATGGTATGTGAGGTAGCGCAAAACGAGACAAAGGACAGAGAAAAGCGAACACAATACCGGCGCTATGTTGTGCTGTGTTAGTCTTTCTCTGTCCCTTGTCCTGTTTTGCGCTACCTCACATACCATGAACCACACCAGCGTGCAGAGGGTGACCACCTGTATATACAAAAAAGAAGACTGGTGTGATGCAGAATCTGGTGGCTGTTTGCACCACAGTTTTTGGCGTAAACTGCTGGCTACAGGTACCGCCTTTTTGGATATGGTGCGCCAGCTTGCACAAGTCACCACAGTCAACCGCGAACGCTTTTCATACATACCACCGAAAGAACTAACCGTAGCATTTTTCATTTGATTACGGACAGAGGAGAACGCATACATCGATAGCCACAAACATGCTGTCTTTGCTAAAGCCCGCTACAAGAGAAATAAGGCGTGGAAAGCTCACTGGCGACCGAGTGAGTGACACGGTCACGGCAGAAGACACACACGGAATGAATTTAGATAGGTTAACGTCAGTTACAACCATGTAACCTGCTGCGTTTACTTGCCCGCAGATGCAAGTGTTGAAATACCAGGTTTAAAGGAATAACTCCGGCAGGTTTCATTTAAGAAAATTTGTCCGGTATTGCGGTTATACACTTCTGCGGCTTTAATGTTACGTAAGGCGTTAACAAGGAATCCCGAATCTTTCGTGACTGCGCCGTGAAATTTGGGGACGCGCGCACAAAGATGGACCATGTCTTCACACCCACACGCTGCAAAAGTGGCGTTCACCGGGTTGCACGAAGTTATCCTTGTTCTGTAGGCACGTAGATTTCCTTCTGCAAAGCTGCTTCTTCTCATAGACTGACAACACACAAACACGAAAATGTAAAGCATTGAAGAAGTGGTACAACTGGCAACACACGAAAAGTACAAAAAGTGTGCTATTGTTGATGGCGCCCGCGATGCAGCTATCGCTATCATACATCTTACCTGCATTGTTGGCTTGGGCACATTTAAATACAAATAAACATTTTCAGGACAATGTAGACAACCTAAATTAACTATATCTTACAACGCTCCAAAGTTTGATTTGTGCAAAAGGTATAATTGATTCGAAACTGGCTGTTAGTTGTGACCTTCCAGCGCAAGCGCAAGAAAAAACGAAACTGAACACTGTTGGCTTTTGGTATCGATATCGCCCTCCGCGGATCGCTATCCTTGCAGGCTTTGAATTTTATATCGGACTTGTACGTACGACGATTTATCAGTGCTATTAGTGCGTAAGCTCTTATCCGATGGGTGTCAACACGTACCAACACTGAGCAAAATCATCCCTTGTCAGCCTTAACAGCTGGTCTAGCGCGAGCGTTCCGTACTTGTTTTTTGTTTGTATATGCACTTACTATAGGTTTTTCGGCAGATATTACAATCTAAGTTTGGCTCGAGAGAGAATAATTAACTGCGTGAAAAAATTGTTTTGCTTAGGCAATGTTTTTTTGATCGCTAGATGGTGCATATTATACAAGCATTAACAAGAAAAAAACTAAAAAATGGATTTTCAGTGCGCACATATTTATTGACATGAGAATTAAACTTAACTATTTAGGCAATTCGCGCATGAACAAAACCATAACATAAAACAACAGTTTAAATACCACAATACAAGCAAACGCGCCCACAAAGATCCGGTGGCGCTGGAGTCAGCAGTGACTTTCGTTGTGTAGTCAAAAGCCGGTACCGTGTGCCTTGGGCATGCCTTCGGTACAGTGAACTAGAATACTTTCTAGTGTTCGCGAGCGGCGGCTGCTGGGGCCAGATCGGGTGAAACGAATTGACACTGACGACCGGCAGGGGCGCTGCTGCGCCTTTTTCAGAAAGCCCTCTGTTTTTAGCCTTTCTGGACATAAGTGGTGCATACGATAACGTGAACAGGGAACTCGTGTTGAGCATATTGAAAGATTTAGGTATCAGTCGTGAGGTAGCTGATTTTCTCCAGAAAATCTAACGAGATAATGAAGTTGAAATTACATGGGAAGGGAAAAGAAGTACCATAACTGTGGGGGTGCACAAAGGATTAATGCAAGGTTGTCTTCTATCACCGCTGCTGTTCATGTTTTAGGCGATAAATATGGAAAGAAAGCTAGAAGAAAGTAATCTAGGTTATAATCTGTCGTACAGATTAGGCGGAAATGTAGTTGAGCATGGACTTCCGGGTTTAATGTATGCGGACGATATTGTACTGTTAGCAGACAGCCAGGAAGATTTACAAACTTTGGATAATTGCTGCGGAGACGAAGGACAGGCTCTAGGGTTCAGGTTTAGCGCAACTAAATCAGGTGTGATATTCTTAACGATACAACTGATCAGGTGCTTACAATACAAGACCACGAAATACCCAAAGTGGCCGAATACAAATACCTCGGGATATGGCTAAATGAATGGCAGATATACACGGAAAAGCAAGAACAGGCTCTTAGGGCAAAAGGACGAAGAGACGCCGGGATATTGAAACATAGGGCATTATGGGGGTACAACAAATATGAAATACTAAGAGGTATTTGGAAAGGAATAATGGTGCCGGGACACACTTTCGGCAATGCGGTTCTCTGCTTGAGGGCAGAAGTTCAGTCGTGATTAGACGTAAATCAGAGAGCTGTTGGAAGATTAGCGCTAGGTGCCCACGGAAAAACCACAAACGAGGCAGTGCAACGGGATATGGGCTGGGCATCGTTCGAAGCACGGGAAGCTAAGAGTAAAATACTATATGAAGAATGCTTGAGGAAACTGGACGATAACAGGTGGGCAGCTAAGGTATTTAAATATTTATACAGAAAGAGCGTTGACTCAGAGTGGCGGAAAAGAACTAGAAAACTAACCAGTAAGTATGGCGGTCATGAGGACGGAGAAAGAAAGAGCATTAAACGCCAGGTTAAAAATGTGGAAGTTAAACATTGGATGAATTCAATGGAAAGGAAACAGTGTAGAACTATATTGATACTGGAAAAGGCAGATCAGGAAAGAATTTGACTATGATAACTCAGGACGCAGTGCCCTACTTCGTGAAGCTAGGTCAGGGTGTCTTAGAACGCGGAGCTACAAAAAGAAATTTAACGAAGATTACACATTTGCAGTGTGTGGTAGATCTGTGGAAACAATTGAACACCTCATAATCAAATGTGATGGTATCCATCCGGATTTCGATGAAGGCACAGTCACTCTTTCTGAGGCCCTAGGGTTTAAAGATAACAATGGTCATGTAAATAAATCTGAAGTGGAAGTTAACAAAAAGCGTATGGAGGATTGGTGGCTGAAAATCAGAGATGTGGCATGAGGTTAGAATTGTAGGAAACCGTAGGTAAAGATGATGGCGAATCTTAATGAGAATTGCGAACACAGTAAACAATAAAATTAATAAAGAAAGAAAAGCTGAGCGTAGTGGGAATTGCCACCACCTCGTTTCAAAGGGGGCGCTCCCATCCATCCATCCATCCATCCATCCATCCATCCGTCCGTCCGTCCGTCCGTCCGTCCGTCCGTCCGTCCGTCCGTCCGTCCGTCCGTCCGTCCGTCCGTCCGTCCGTCCGTCCGTCCGTCCGTCCGTCCGTCCGTCCGTCCGTCCGTCCGTCCGTCCGTCCGTCCGTCCGTCCGTCCGTCCGTCCGTCCGTCCGTCCGTCCGTCCGTCCGTCCGTCCGTCCGTCCGTCCGTCCGCCCGCCCGCCCGCCCGCCCGCCCGCCCGTCCGCCCGTCCGTCCGTCCGTCCGTCCGTCCGTCCGTCCGTCCGTCCGTCCGTCCGTCCGTCCGTCCGTCCGTCCGTCCGTCCGTCCGTCAGTCCGTCAGTCCGTCCGTCAGTCCGTCAGTCCGTCCGTCCGTCAGTCCGTCCGTCCGTCCGTCCGTCCGTCCGTCCGTCCGTCCGTCCAAGCCTCCGCCGCGCACGTTGGCAGTATAGTGAACTAGCCTTGGGTATGCCATGCTTGAGCGCTTTTGAACTCATTTTGCAATATTCCGGCGAGCTGTGGTGCGGGTGGTTGAACCGCATTGCTGAAGAAAGGCAGCGACACAAGTTTCCGCAAGTTTATCGCATTTATATATCGGCCGAAGCGATGCGCAGCGGCCATGGAGCGATCAAAGTTCGTCGACGGATCGGCTAGTATTGCATTTCAGCTTCGAAATATGGTAGCTTGCGTCTCTTAATCCGCATGTTTGCTCTTTAGTCGCGCGGCGAATAGTGTAAGAGTCAATGTCTGCAGCTTGTCCGCGTTCTGTCGGGCTCTCATTATGAGAAGTCTGGACTCGACATTCTATGTGGGTGTGACCGTAAATTGAACGCAGGGGACCGTTTTCAGGCAACAATCACCCGGACTACGTCCCGGGCAACTCTACGCGCTAAAAAAAAAGCAGCTGCTGCCAGTCGCCTTCAGCATTCATCGGGCCACTAAGCGCGACGTTTGAAGCAGAACTGTAGTCCGGTAGTAATAATATACGACGCGTAATTTTTTCTCTATTTTCGCTTCCACGAACTTGTACGTTTTTTCACCACCTATCCTAGAAAACGATTAAACGTCGCTAAAGTATCGGCAAAATCATGCAGTGTTATTTCCCATCCCTTAGCAAAAACTAATACGTTTGGAATATACGGTGGGCTATTTAAATTGTATTTTAAACATATTTTGTATTCATGAATGCACTAAAAATATGTAGGAAATACGTTACTGAAATTTCATGCTTGGTATTCGAAATATATTTTTAAAATGTGCCAAAAATACCTCACTTAAAGCATACACTTAAAGCATACGTGTCGTCAATGTATTTGAAGTGTACTTCCGTAAATACGCAATTAATTCGTCCAAATAACACTGAAATTCTAGCAAATTGGCAGTCCGCATTGGCTTGTTTGCAGCGCACTGCAAGCTGTCGTTGAACAATCTAATGCTCAAAATCGAGTTTCGGGATCGCATTTTGGTGCTGGCCATCTATTTAAAGTGTACTTTCGTAAATACGCAATTAATCCATCTGAAGTATATTTAAATTCTAACAAATGGGTTGTCCGCGTAAACATATTTGCATTACACTTCAAGCTACCATGGAACAATCTAGGGCTCGAAATGACGTTTCAGCGAAGAGTGAAAACTTTCCCTTTCTTGTCATCCTTTCGTTTATGGTAACTTCTAGCAGGAAGGTGATCACCACTTATACCTCTGCTACACGGGCGCTTCGAATGCCTTCCAACCGAATGTCATCTAACGATGCTACACGTGTTCTGTCTAAGGGAGTGCTTGAAGATAATATTACGCCAATGAATATTAACCGCGTCAGCATGAAATTTCCACGGGAGTGCGCCGATGAGGACGACTGCACTCATACTGTTGTTTACATCGCTTGTTTACATAACATAAAACGCAATCTGCGCTTTCGTTCTATTAAAAAAATCTGTTCTCTTTTTTACTGGTTGTACTCGTGCTTTTTTACGCAGTGCGACAATGTGTGGGAAGCGATGATGCGATCGCACGCCTGAGAAAGCCGGGTTGTTGGCATCGCGCAGGACTGGCGCTTCTCGCTTCTTGTCCCGGCTTTCTCCGACGTGACCAGTACTTTTTTTAAACTACTTTATCCAGAAGTATGTCTGGCGACTGTTATCCACAAGCTAGCGACGGCGACGACTGCTGATGGCCATAAAGCACGGCTCGGCAGTCTCGGTCACACCGGCGATTCCCGTTAATCGTACGCGTGCCCTGCGATGCCAGCAATAGTTGATTTCAGGTCACTGTTGCCAAACCTACACCTGGTGACCATTTTCATTCGCTAAAGCTTGTGATTCGCTCTTCACAACCGCCGAAATCACAGATCCAACCCTGCGAACTCGCTGGGCCTAGTCGTCGCGGAAGGGAACAGAGCCGTCGTCGACTGAAATTGATTTGGCAAGCGCTTATCGCTGGTGAGTGTTCAGGTGTGCACACGTGAAATGTAGCCGTTCGTTTCGCTCATTTAGAAGCGCGAGCATATACACACCGCTGCCTCATCACCGTGCTCTCGCTCAGCCGCCGACAAGGCTGACCGTCCGCCGACCGGATTCGTCGGTGTCGTTGGCCTGAAAAACGTGTCCCTCTAGAATCATATTATAGTAAACTAGATATTTCACTATAATTACATGCTGTTGTTCGGCGTGATATATACTGTCGTTGTCGGACTAGTGTGACCGCCGTCGTCGTCGTCGCTGTACACTGAAAACGAGCTGAGGCTTTCGAATGCGTTTCGAAAGTGTCGTGCAGCACCGCGGCAGTCCGTCGAGTCCGAATGTCATTTCTATTCCCGAATGTCATTCCACTAAATGTCATTCGAACATTCCCGTGTGAGAACGTGATAGCATTATACCAGTAAAAGCGCCTTGGGTACTTCTGGATCCGAATAAGCCAACGGAAAGGACCCCGTCTGGCAGGGCAGACCGGCTCCCTTACACACCCATGTTTCTGTTCGTTGACAGTTCGACTCCTGACCTGTGCCTGACGCAAGTTTCAACTAGCAATTCCGTTCTCAATTAACCCCAGATTCGAACGCGACCAGTAGGGTACTTCTGCGATAATTTGGCAGCCCACAGTATTTGTGCAAAAAAGGCCTCACCGTGCAAAATAGTGCGTCGCTTTCGCTGGACATATACGGCAAGCCAAGTATTGCGCTTGTCGTAGGATTTTGTTGTTTGCCGTGTCGCCGTCGTCATGGTATGCTTTGTGTATGTATTTGCCGTTCCCATTCAATCACGTGACCTTATAATATCAGACTTCTGTTGATTAATACCCGTGTACGATTGAAGAATTAACCCGTGTCATTCCATGGAACCGCCCAGTAGACTTTTTTTAAGCCCGAGTAAACATATTTTTAATGTATTAAATGTATATTTTTAGTATATCTATAATGTATATTTTTATTATATTTTTAATGCATTATAAATATGCTAAGCGGGCAAAAACGTACTTTTCACGTATTTTTAAGAACGTTTAAAATATTATTCCTAGTATAGTTAGAAAGCATTCGTATTGCAGTTTAAGCATAGGGAGGCCCGTGTACTGTGCGATGTCAGTGCACGTTAAAGAACCCCAGGTGGTCGAAATTTCCGGAGCCCTCCACTACGGCGTCTCTCATAGCCTTAGTCGCTTTGGGACGTTAAACCCCATAAACCAAACCAACCAAAAAAATGCGAAATAAGTATGAAATTAATACACTACGTTTGAAATGCATTCTTATCACATCCTCTTTTTCGCTAAGGGATATATTACCTGAATTTTACAATTACTGGTAAATCAGAACCTGGCGAGAACAGCAAATACCACACGAAAAACCAGTTATTAAGCAGAATAAGGCCTGCAATCAGAATGACTTAAAATATTTAGCTCTGCAGAGCAAACGTAACTTCGTTGTAGCTCGAGGTAAATTTCCATCCATTCACCTGTGCACCTCTCTTAAAGAAAAGCGAATAAAAAAGCAATTTTTCATACATTACCAGTGAAGATCGCATTTGCATTACTCATTTAAAGTAACTGCACGGCTTCACTGTCCAGTTGTGTTCGGCGTTCTCCGCACTGAACTAGCTAGACGAGAGCAGGCACATCACAATGGTTCGTCATGGGAAAAAGCTGCCCGCGTCGTCCTTCTTCTTGCACTTAGCGATCGGGCATGCTGTATCGCCCCAAATGTTGAGACTGCAGACCTGTATACCTCGTGCTTTCTCGGTTTCACTTAATAAGTGAATCTAGTCGACCGCCGTAGCCACGCCGTTGCTGCCAAATATAGCAGCGCAGAAGGAAGCCATGCAGCGCTTCGCCAGATAATTCTGTCTGGCGAACAGGTTGAAAAAGTGCTGAACTGCTCTCCGGCCACCAACAAAAATGTTTCTAACCACAAGCGACGCGCACGCTTTGAAATATGCGCGCACATGAGTTGCTTTAGAAGGCAGCATCGCTTGGCGCGGGGTAGGCATGCTACGCTTTTGCCTACACCCCGCGTTGCTGTCGACCGCAGCGCAATACACTAAAGCAGGAGACATTTCGGACAGTGCTGCTCTCTTTAGGTGCTTAGGCGGGACCAAAGGTTGCTGCTCGCTCCGCTGTCTGCTCACAGACTCTCTGATGACGTCGTCTAAACTTAGGAGCGCCGTTATTTCTCTGTGTATATTGTTGGGACTGGGTGTCCGAGCCAGGAAACGGTCGAGGCGACGGTGAATCAATTAACTTTTATGTACAGTATGTACAAGGGCTTTTACATGATACAAGGATGAAGAGCACCACGGCTAGCAAAAAGACGAAGGGCGGCCCCGGCGGCGAGCGGAGCTCCGGCGTGGTGGCTCTTCTGCTGCCCGTCTGCTGCGCGGGTTAAGCGCGGCTCCGCTTTTAAAGCCGCTGGTAACGTTTACCTCAGCCAGCCGTTAAAATCCTCCAATCAGGTCACGGCACTGACCACCGTTCAAATTAGACCAATGGTCGAGAGGCGGTGGCCGGCGGCGCGTCGGAGGAGCCCGCACCGACGGAGAGGAGGGAAGGAGGAAGGGTCCGTGTCGGCGCCGGCGTGGCTGGATGAGTCACGCTGCACGTCGCGACATGTCCAAGAGAGTCTGGGCCTGCTTTGAGCGCCGGCGGGCGCGCAGCGCTGGTTTAGACAGGCCCGCCAGCGAAACGGGAGCTCCGGCACTACAGCACCACCGCCGCCAGACAATGCGCCACGAAGACGAGCTACTTCCGCGGGGCTCGGATGCGAGGCGCGCTCGTACGCCAGGCACCTCCAAGTTCTCGTCCCGTGTTCAGCCGCAGGTAGCTCCAGGCTCCTTTCCGAGAAGGGGTCCCGCTCGTCAGGACAGGATCACTGCTCCGCAGCCTTGTCGCCCAGGTGACTGGATCAGCTACGCTCGATCCTTCAGAAGAGCTTGCTTCTCAACATCGGTCGTTGATCGTTCTGCATGTTGTCAAGAACCGACGGACAACAGGCAACACCCAACACGAGCAAGTGCCCTCCGTCACCCGTCAAAACACCAGACTTCAAAGTCAAAAAAACTCTGCTGGCTATATTTCTGTCCCCTTTTTGTTCCCTCTTCTACAAGAGACACATGTGGGATACAAGAACTCCAAAGTAATTAACTCAGACAAAGTGTCAAACAGATGTCACACACGGAATAAAATAAATGCAAAATAAATTCGCTCTCTGGAGATCACTCGGCCAGGAAAATACTCAGCTGAGGCTACAAATGAGGGTATCAATTTTTCCCCGATCTGCGAGCGAACTGAACAGCTGTTCGCGAAGAGACAAAATGTAGGTCACGAGGAGGCGAAGACAGTCTTGCTTAGAACACACGGCTTAGTGCGTCTACGTTCGCGTTTCCCTCGCCTCTAACGGACGTTAAACGACACCCGCAACAGCGGAAACTGATGACTCTGCCTCTTTCGCTGTAGCTGCGCTTTTCTCTCTCTCTCTCTACTACCGTGGAAGCTAATGATTCTGCCTCTTTCGCGGTGACGCGCTTTTCGTTCTCTCTGTACTTGTCTTTCCAGTTTCTACGGGCGGTACAGTACGAGAATGATTTGTTTTCTCTCACTGACGACTTATCCCGTTCTTTGCGCTTCGCGCGCCAGTTGCGGCGTTCAGTTGCGAGTGCGCAACGCTTCCGGTGCGACCGTTCTTTCTTTCTCTTTGTTCGTGGTGGCAAGTGAAACCTTCCACGAGTCTTGACTTTCTCGCGCACCCGTCTGCCTCTCCGCTCGAGGTCAGGTTCGCATCTACACGGCCTTTTGATTTCACGCCTACTAAATGGCGTTATCCTGACACGGGGCTTTCTATCGCGATTGCACTTGGCCGAGCGCTTAGACGGTTTCTTCTCTCTAACTTTCCTGCCCCTGTCACTACGGCCCCGTACAATCTTGCACTTTTTGAGCCGTACACGCGTTTTCCTTGCGCGCGCGTGCCGCTTTCTGTGAGAGCGCGGTTTCTCCCGTGACTGCAGCGGAAAGCGAGAGCCCGCATGAAAGCACGTGCCTTTGCGCGTCTTGCTCTCTCTGTGCTCGCGGCAAGATTCACCCCTGCCTCGCTCCTTTCTTTTGAGCTTCTTGGGCAGCGCTCTCTTGAATATCGGTTTGCTGCCTTGGTGCACTTTTCCGCACGAATGTTTGTACGATTTCTTTTTGCGGTTTATTCTACTGCCCAGATCCATGAGCCTCGGCACACTTATGCGCTTCGCTTTGCGCGATAGTGATGCCTCGCACATTTCTTTAGCTCTGGTTCTGACGCTAGTTACAGGGCTGACAACGTGACTGACTTCACTGAAGTCATTTTGCCGGCGACGCTGGCGCTTCCGATGGTGGCAACCCGTTTCCGTGCGCTTGCCCCTTCTCTCTTTTCGGCAGCGCCCGTCTTTCTTACGCCTGCCTTTCATCTTTCGGCGGCACCACTCTTTCTTTTGCCTGCCTTCCATCGTCTTTCGGTGACAGCTCTCTCTCTTGAGCTTGCCTTTCCTCTCCTTTCGGCGGCAGCACTGTTTCTCTTGTCTGGCTATCACCTTGTGGCGATAGCTCACATTCCTGAACTGGCGGTTCCTTTTCTTCCCGTTGCAGCTTTCTATCGTGAGCTTTCCTTTCATTTTCGCCTGTGGAAGCACATTCTGCTTCCCTCGCCTAGGTTTCTGCTCTCTCACAACGGCGCTTTGATTGTCAGCCAATTCACCTGCGCTACCTGGCTCACGTCTATCTATGGCGCCTTTACTAGCCTCCTCCAAACTGCGTTCTTCCTCGTCAGCCTCTACGAGTGCACATTCGTCCTCACCTTTCTCGGAAGGAATGACGTCTACCGCCCCCATGTCGTCTGGAAGGTTCTGTTCGCCACTGTCGTCCAGCACCTTAGTTTCTTCAGGCGCAGACGAACCAGTGTTTTCAACTGACATGAGTGCTGGTATACAGCTCTCGTCATGCTCCTGACGCGTTTCAGCCAATTTCGAATGAGGGTCGCCTGTGCACTCAGTCGCGATGTTCCCGCTACTGCAGCTGCTTTCTGAAATGTCGCAAAGCTCAGAGCAGTGCGATAGCACGGGACTCGTTTCGCATTGCTCGCTGCAAACACTAGCGCACAACTCAGCGTCGGCAAACTCTATATGCGTCCGCATCCGTTGATCGGAAGTCTCAGGTTTCTGCATTTCTGTTGAATGCGATGCACAACACGGTGTGCCGTCCTCGTTTACTTCGCTTGTGTCAGCGCAGGCGTTTTCATTAATGTCCAGACGGACGTCCTCTCTGCCCTGTTCGGCAACTTCTCCTGCTTTTGACACGCTAGGAGGTCCGCTTTCCGGTAGCTCCGCGACAATCTCAATGGGCGAGACCTCCGTAACTGCATCGTCCGATGCTGTGACTACCTTATCCGATGGTATAGAGGTTTTCTCGGTTGGCGAATGCGGGGCAATTCCCACTGTTACAGCAGCAGTTACATCTGCCACGTACGGACTACGTTCCTCTGTGCCGCACAGGCAGCTCTGCTCTACCGCTACGCACTCTACCTCTGTGTCCCGATCTTCCGAACCTTCCGCATTTTCGAGCCATTCTAAAATGTCGGCTTTAAACTGGTAGGGAAAATCGTTGAACGATGGGGTACTATTCTCTCGCAGGTACCTTTGGCGAAGGTCCAGCGGTGACACGTTATATCTCGCCAGTAAGAAGCTTTTCAGCTCATCGTAGTCCGCCAAGCCGTCGTCCCACAGGCGCTTGACAACGTCATACGCTTCGCTGGAAAGCAGGGCTACCAACTTCTGTGCCCAACCATTCCGCTCAACGCGCTTTCTCTCGCAGACGCGCTCGAACTCCGCCAAATATTTCGCCATATCTTCGGCGATCACGAAGGGCTGGGGCCTGTCTCTCAGCTGCTGACCGTTGGTCTCATGCAGAGCGGAGAATGTTCTATATCTCTCATATCCGATCTCATGCGCTTCAAACTCCAGGTCCATCAGTTTCTTAGCGCGAGCATGCCGTTTTATCTCAAGCTGCTTCCGTTTTTCTGCCTCTTCGAGCTCAAGCTGCTTCTGTTTTTCTGCCTCCTCGCGCTCACGTTCTGCCTGTTCGCGCTCAAGCTGCTTCTGCTTTTCAGCCTCTTCGTGCTCACGGCGTTCTGTGATCTCTTCCCAGGCCTCATTGGCTTCCTCAGCCGTTACATTCTCCTTTCGCATGATCTCGAGAATCGCATGCTTTCGTTTTGCGGGGCCCAAATCAATGCCCAACTCTTCACAAATTTCGATGAGTTCCTTCACTTTGAAGTTCTCCATCGCGCACAATAGCCTCTTGTAGTTTGCCCTTTTCTTAGAATTGCCTTGCCGTTCACTACTATAGCGCTACTAGCATGACACGCGCAAGAAATTCTTTCCAAACACGCCTCGTTAACTCCCTCTGCACCAGCTTTCGTTTCAAAGCGCTCCGACTTGGCTCGAAACAGCAAAGCTCTCTACAGTGCTACACACACAGCCCTACTCTAGACTACAATCACGTGTGCTAGAGCAGTCTGGCGAATGGAGGGGAAAACATCACGCACTCACCGCGCCGAGGTAGCTGACGCCGGTCGATCCCGCAGCTGCCATCCACTGTTGGGACTTTGGCATCCCACCGCTGCCACCACTGTTGGGTCTGGGAGTCCGAGCCAGGAAACGGTCGAGGCGACGGTGAATCAAATAACTTTTATGTACAGTATGTACAAGGGCTTTTACATGATACAAGGATCAAGAGCACCACGGCTAGCACAAAGACGAAGGGCGGCCCCGGCGGCGAGCGGAGCTCCGGCGTGGTGGCTCTTCTGCTCCCCGTCTGCTGCGCGGGTTAAGCGCGGCTCCGCTTTTAAAGCCACTGGTAACGGTTACGGCAGCCAGCCGTTCAAATCCTCCAATCAGGTCACGGCACTGGCCACCGTTCAAATTAGACCAATGGTCGAGAGGCGGTGGCCGGCGGCGCGTCGGAGGAGCCAGCACCGACAGAGAGGAGGGAAGGAGGAAGGGTCCGTGTCGGCGCCGGAGTGGCTGGATGAGTCACGCTGCACGTCGCGACATGTCCAAGAGAGTCTGGGCCTGCTTTGAGCGCCGGCGGGCGCGCAGCGCTGGTTTAGACAGGCCCGCCAGCGAAATGGGAGCTCCGGCACTACAATATGCAAAATCAAAAGATGCGATAACCTCTCTTGAGTTGTTCGGTTGCGCAAATGCGTTTTTATTGCGTGCACACCCGAAAAACGACCGGACGTATTCGCCGCCCCATCAAAGCAGTGGCCACGTACACAGTGAAAGTCTAGGTCGGGGCGCAAAATCATGTCCTTGATGGCCGAGTACAGGGGTCTCAGATCTACTGTCTGGCGCGTTGCCCAGCCAACCAAGTAATGTGCAGGGGATATCCATATAATATAAATTATAAAATATCAGATGTCCATGTAATGTTCTCACAAGTTCATATTACGTCCACAGAATATCCATATGAGCTTCATTTTGGTGACAGTGGACGTTTATATAAAGCCCATATTTTGGCCACATATGGTCGCTCTGAGATATTTAAAGGTCGCTGAATAGATATTCATCCAATATCTTTGTGGGTTGTGGAGGGAGGTGCCGGGAGTTCTACGCTGAATGTAATGATGCTGTGTCAATATAACAAAGCACTGGGCACGACCACCATTATTCTTATGTATCTTTATTACCTAATCAGGTACCCCATCACTGTGTCAAAGCCAAGCTGCAGGCACAATCTACGCAAAACGAGGAATGGCGGACAACTACTCTGGAGAGGTCCCCACTTAATTTCGAGTGGCCTGTGAATATAATAGAGCACAATACATAGTATTAAATAGTAGTCATGTAACTAAAAAATGCACTTTGTGGAGAAAAACGTGCATGCTAAAGAAGTTTCTGCTTGGAAAAAATTAGCCCCAGAATGACACTACAGGAGAATACAAATGCAACTAGGAATCAAAAACTTCAATGACGTGCTATTTGTACTAACTCATACAACTTTTCAGAAAGTGACTGCATTTTGGCGCCATGTATCGTATGCTGTGCGATGTCAGTGCACGTTAAAGAACCCCAGGTGGTAGAAATTTCCCGAGCCCTCCTTATGGCGTGTCTCATGGCCCGAGTTGCTTTGGGACGTTAAACCCCATAAAACAAACTTCGATTCAAAACAGTCCTTACCATTCCAGCGGAGAGAAAACACAAATGGCGAACGTTTTCTAGGTATGAAAACTGCTAAAAAATTGGAAACAAAATTTTTAAAATCCAGATTTATGAAATTGTCACCCAAGGCATCTTCAAATTATTTTGAAGACAGATGTGACGTAAGGGCGCATGGGATCTAACCAATCAGTGGTTATAGGGCGCTCGACTACTGAGCCAGGCAACCCAAGGTTTGATCCCGGCTGTGGAGGCTACACAGGCATGCGAGGTGCCTGTGTAGCCTCCTTGCGTGCTACACAGGCACGCAAGGTACCTGTGTAGCAATGTCAGTGCATGATAAAAAGAACTCAGAGTGGCCGAAATTATCCACAGATCTACACTACAGCGTCCCTCATAGCAAGTCGCTTTTTGACGTTAAGCCCCATGAATCAAATCAAACCGAATTCTGTGAAATAAAATGACATCAGTTATAGGGCCAAAATCTGTCGCCAAAACATTGGGTGTCACAGTACCAAGCTTACGATTTTGTGAAATATATTTGCTATTTCAGTTGAATACGAAGCATTCTATCTGCTCAATTAGCCTTAAATGAAACAATCTAAGCTACGCAGACTACACTCCAAGCTTTGTGAATTTGCAGTGCACCTAATTTGTACTAGGGGACTAAAAATGTTAGACTACATGAGGCAGCAAGCCAAAAAACTAATAGTGTGCACACAAACGCTCACAAAAATCAGAAGTATCTTTCTCCATAGAAGTGGATGACACGAGGTAAGGAATGTAACCTTTGTGTATGCTAGGTCTATGCAGACAAGCACACTGTTCGTCATCACTGTACACATAAAAACACTCCAAAGCTCACAAAACGTAAACGTACGTAAACAAGGAGCTTATCACAAGCAAAAAATTATGAGCTCCAGAATTTTGATACGTGGATTGTTTCATATAGTCGAACATTAAAAAACTGATTTCGTTTTCAGTTACGATTGGCCACCGAAGTAATGCAGGACACAGCGGCCCAGTGTTAGCAACTGCTGTCTTTTTAAGTTGTGGCCTACTGCAGATCGAAATTATTCCGGAGCCCACTATTGACATTCGCTCATCCAAACGATGCTGCGAGTGCCGTTGCAACGGTTGGTTCTGGGATCCGCGCCTAAAAATTGATGTCGACTAAGTATATTTTGCTTGCAAAATCTGCCGGTGATGGCGCAACCAGTCTTTCTTTTCTTCGTCTTCTCTAGACTAAAAAAGCTCCTTTTTCGGTGAGAGTGCATGGTCTCCCTTTGAATTGGAGGGTGGTAAATTCGATTTGCCCTCAGCGACGCGTCAAGGCTCGGTGTCACCAAAATTACCTTCAGAGTGTAGACCAACTATTGTACATGTTTTGCAAGTATTCATTCTTTAGTCATACGTGCTGTGAGGATCGTTATCCTCATCGTTATGCTGTGAGGATCGTTATCCTAAAAAATTAACTTTCTTAGGATGGCAGAAACTCCCGCTCTCAACCTTCCGAGAGCTAGTACTTCGAGGGTGTTGCAATTAAGAGCTCCGCTGCGCTCCTTACAACCAAACCGCTTCGGCCCTTTTATTTGGTCAAGGGCTCTACATTATATGAAGAGTAACATGTCATCCCGGAAAGTATGACAAAGGCCGCGATGACATCGTGCAATCTACGAGTTAAATGAAATATTGGAACAGTTGAAACAGAAAATAGTTGAAAAAAAACGAGCCTACAATAATTCTCAAATTATTATTTTGCGGCAGCCCTAGAATTCGCATTACGCTCTTTATTTTTCATATAACATCACACGGACTCGCCGCGGTGGCTGGCTCAGTGGTGATTGGGCTCGGCTGCGCACTTGAAAGACTTTGGTTCGATCCTATATGTCTTTCAAGGCGAAATGCTAGAGGCACGTATACTGCGCGACATCAGTGCCCGTTAATTACAGAACTCCAGGTGGTCGAACTTACCCGCATCCCTCGACTTCGGTGTCCTCCATAGCCTGAGTCACTCGTTAAACGCCATAGAATGAACGCAGCATACACTGCTAGGAAATAGCTGCTTGCTTTATTTTAAGATACCACGGAAATGCAATACAAGGTGCTGCACCAGGCTTAGTGTTTATCGTCCTTTTTAGTATCAACAGTTTTTTTCTTGAGATGCCTTTTCATGTAAGGCACCGGTGGAACCATATACGCGCTGTAAGCAGTGACTTGCATTTCTGAGTTGCCAATGGGAGTGGCAAGCGAACTTCAAAGAGCGATTCGGCCAAATATGGGCAAGTGCGTGATGATTTTTTGTCACTGACGCACGAGCGTATATTTTTACGCGATATCCTGCCACGTGGCGCGACTTCATCTCGGTGAGTTGTTAGGACAGAGAGAGATAAATCGGCGCCGACAAAGCAATATTCTTTCTAATTTTCATCCGGTTACATTGCACCTACTACTTTCGCAGTGAGCTCAAGTAGTACGGACCACGTGATTCTATTCCTGTAGGACGTTGCACGCGGCTACGCGTGCGAGTGCTGGAAGCCAGCGTCGTATAAAAGCATTGTAGCAAGAAATTGAGAAACCCTGCATGCAGTCATCTTTGTCGACAAGGAAACATGAGAAGCAAGTCGTTGGTCGTGTTAGTGTTCGCCACTTTTCTGCGCGCGGCAACTGCTCCGAGTGGTTATCCAATATCTCTATATTGTTGCTGCATTATCGAAGTAGATGTAGCACATGAATAGTGCAAGAAAAGCTTAAACTTTTGTTGGTGCAACAATATAACTTTTTGTTGCTCCTTCTTTTTGAGATAGCAATATGGATTGGAGTCACGCTTGTCTATTGGCCAGTCATCGATAACCCAAGTACCTGCATAACAATAACCGCCATGCTACTGAGGCAACTGAGGTATGGTGACTATAACTGAGGTCTACTTCAATACCCTTGTAAACAAAAGTTTCTTGTGCTTCTTAAAGGAGCAGAGACGCCAATTTTTGCTTGGGTGCTTTCTTCTTTCAAATGACGCGTTAGACGGTAGTGCACATGATCACCCCGTGGTAGCCACCTACGACCGCTAAATTATAACTACTTGATGCTGTTTTTGTTTCGTTTTCATCAGCTGAAGGATAGTGTAATAGTTGGTGTGAGATATCACATGAGATATGAAAAAAATAAACAGCAATATAACTACTGATAAGTCGTTTATTGTCATTCCAGCTCTTGATGCAAGTTGGTTTAAGTGTTGTAGTGAATTAGAACTACGTATCAAAACTGTATTTTATGTTTTCTTTTCTGGCTCAAGTGACCTACTGCGCGTCACAGCCATTGGTCGGTTGATGAAACCGAAACCAAAAAAAGCATAGAGAAGAAATTCAATTATAATTTTTTTAGTGCTTGTAGCTCAATACCACGTGGTAAAATATGCATTTCAATGGCTAACGCATTATTTGAAAGAAGAAAACACGCAGTTAAAATTAGTGTCTATGGTTCTTTAAGAGGGGTGTTTGTAGATCTTTACTTCCGTCTCAACAGGGATCGTCTACAGGCTTTTGGTAGCAAAAACGTCATTTGGCATTCCACGCACAGTGGCAGCTCCCATAGAATTGCAGCTGGCGCTAAGGAAGACCACAGAAAGAGGACGACATTCACTTCCTGAAGAGGAGCGAAACCAGAGCTTGTGTACGTACATTAGGAAGGGATTTTTTCGAAGGAACCTCCATTTCTTAAGTGTAATTCATTTTGCGAAAGACTATGTTTAGCCGTTCAGCTAAGGGCTATACCGACTGGCGGAGTCATGTTTTGCTGTACTCTCTGAAATATTTCACGTGACAGTTTCTCAATAACGTCATTATATATGATTGCGCCGCCGCCCTTTGGTAATTTCTTCATACCTTCTATTTTCAATGCATAAAAGAACGCGAGACTACGAATTGCAGATAACAGGGCAAAGGAGTTATTTGGAACACTGACAATGTTGTTCTAATTTGGGAGCTGATATCTCAACAAAATACTTGCTAAGAACTCTGAATGCCACCATACGAGCAACTTGCGAATCACGCTACTGCAACTGCTATCAGACAAAAAAAAATCAGTGGAATTAAGGCTAGAGAAGTTAAGACAGCCAAAATAAAAAATAAAAAATGGCTGAGCCTTAACTTGGTTAAGCCTGGAGAATGCGAAGCATCATCGTGTCGCGTAATTTGGAGGCGCACAACCACAGCGACGGCGCGAGGTGGGCCCCCGTTTCTCCACTGTCGTGACGTCATCGTGTCACGTGGTGTGACGTCATGTATCACGTGATTTGGAGGCGCACAACCACAGCGACGGCGCGAAGTGGGCCCCCGTTTCTCCACTGTCGTGACGTCATCGTGTCACGTGGTGTGACGTAATGTATCACGTGATTTGGAGGCGCACAACCACGGTGAAGGGCTGAAGTGGTAGCTAAAGTAGTATGCTTCGCATAAAAACAGGAAAGTAAAAGATGTGCTGAAAACTTAGAAGGAACGTGCGTTACGGCAGTTTTCTTTTAAATGTTATGATTTCTTGCAGCTAGAACTGATTCCATCGTGCGATGGTGCTCCACGGGGAACCGTCTGCCAACATACCTCTACAACCTGAAGTGCGAGGACTTGGGCATAGTTCAAGTCAGTTGCGGGAAACCCGTTACGTTTAACGTTCCCGAAGTCAACGACCTGGGCCAAGTAAGTGTATAAAAGGAAGTCCTGTTTTTAATGCGGCCGCATAAAAGCCTCATCGGGATAAAAATGTGCTGTCGGTAAAAAAATTCGCCAATTAAATGGAGTGAAGTGTCTTCCCAGATCGGATAATTCCTGTAGTCTGGCTGAAGTGACGTCACCAGAACGGAAATGACGACAATTGCGGAAACGGCATCAACGGTTTCTTGCTATTGCATTGCCAACACCATACCTGCGAATTTTTTTGCAGATCTCGCTGTGAAAATAAAATCAAATCATTATTTCAATATGGCATAAAACAAATGATGGCTATAGTTGTTAGTACATCCAGAACATTGTCCAGTTGTCTTTCGGAGTTTAGTTACTGACTTTCTTATACAGGGTATGTCCGAAAAGTAGCGTGAGTGAATATATTTGGAGCGACTAACACGTTTTCTGTGAAACTGGGCATGCCCGCAATGGAAACTTCTTTGGTGAAAATTGTTAGCCGGAACGTCATGTCCATCGGTGATGCATGTCCTTATCCATCAGCGACGAAAATGTGAAACGTGTGAGAGATCCTTTGACCTCAGACTGTCATTTGAGTGTCTGTTCAGTGCCACTGAAATTTGACTCGAATGCCTGCAATGACACCCTCTACAGATCTGTTGCACTAAAATATGCCTTCCGAATCATTTCAGGTTCGAGCAGTCGCGGTGACCTAGTGGTTATGGTGCCCGGCTGCTGACCCGCAAGACGCGGGTTCGACCCCGGCCGCGGCGGTCGAATTTCAATGGAGGCGAAATTCTAGAGGCCCGTGTGCTGTGCGATACCAGTGCATGTTAAAAAACCCTAGGTCGTAGTAGTTTACGGAGCCCTTCACTACGGCGGCCCTCATAGCCTGAGTCGCTTTGGGACGTTAAACATTAATAAAGCAATTAAACTCAACATTTCAGAGTCCCTTTAAACATTCCAAAAAGCGCCGTTCACTAGGTTTTGACGATTAATGCACAGATCAGAAATGTGTGCTCAAAGATTGTGCCCATAGTGTTAACGGGCGGCCAAAAATCACGCCGAGTTGCAGTGTGCCAGGAAATTCGGGACTTGAGAGAAATTCACCTCAACTTATTAAAACAAGGCACCACAGGTGACGAGTCTTTTGTGTTTGAATACCTGCGCGACCCCGAAGAATGCAGCAGCGAAACATGCTGCATGAGAAACAGCGAAGTGCCGAGTGGCATACCTTGGCGTCCCCTGACCCCAAGAAGGCCAGAATTTGCAAGTCAAAGGTAAAGACCATGCTCATCGTGTTCTTTGACTTCAAGGGGGCGCGTCCACCATGAGTTTGTGGCTCATGGTACAAATGGTACAACCACCAACGCCAAATTCTAAGCGGAAGTGCTCAAGACACTCAAACGAAGGGTTCGCCGCGTCATTCCTGACATCGCGGGTGGTGGGAAACTCGGCGATGACAACGCGCCAGCCCACATCGTCTTCCTCGTGACCCGTTTCCTGGCCGATTCAAAGATACCAACGGTTCCCCCCAGCCGCCCTAGAGTCCTGAGGTGGCACCCCAAGACTTTCAAGGCCTTTAATGCCTCATCGTTGTCGACAGAAGGTTGTCAGCAGAGGTGTCACGCTTCACGGTTGGTCGAAATAGTTATGACGTCAGAGTGCGCGGATTCGAAGTAATGAAGTCACCCACGGATGCCTGGAGCTCTCTTTTGGAGCACACGACAACTAATAAAATAGTTGTCGTCCACACCGACAGGGGGCGTAAGGCGTCCGTTGATGACCACTTTACGTGTCTCATTGCCGCGAACAGAGCCATGGTTAAAACCGAACTCAGAGAAGAAGAGAGAGAGTCGTGCTAAAGCAGTAGTCAAAGTCGGCAGTCAAAGTCGGCAGTCAAAGTGTGTAGTTGTAATGTGTAGTCAAAGTGTGTAGTCCAATAAAGCACTACTACAGCGGAAACAGTCTCGCAGTCAATGCCAAACAGTGCGCCAGGAAGGGCTTTCGCCTTGCAGCACATTAGAGAGCCAAAGTGCCCCCTGACTTTTTTGGTTCTGTATTTGAAAACACCCATGAAAGGACCGCATTTTGGGAGAGTTGGCAAAGTAAAAAAGGCTTGCACCAAGGCTCCAAAATACATTCCGGAGGAAGCCTATTGTGATGCCTTCGATGCCTGGAAATCTCCCTGAAAGCGATATATCCACGCAGGGGAAGTGTATTTTTAAACATTTCAATGTGTTGTATCAATCTAATCAATAATTTTTTTAATCGAATCACTGACAGTACTTTTCGAACACTGCGTAGGCAGACTTAATGGAATGAGTTTGTGTGACCTCCGAAAAATATTTAGCCAGTGGGGCTGCCTATCGTGACGTCAGTTTTACTGTCGGTTTAACGTGCTTGTAGACGCTCAACATTTCTTATCTGTCTAAATAGCTTGTTAACAAATACGAGCTTGAGAAAGCCTCCCTTTTTATTGCCGTGCTCAAAATTTTTTGGAGTCACCTGCGTTGACCTGAGTGTGACCTGAATGCGTGTGTTTCTCTTATTTTCAAGTGCTTCTAAAACATTTGGAATCGAGCAGCTGGGTACGGAAGGACAACCTTTCACTGTAAGTACGACCAGTTATCGTCATCTGTCCACATTGAGACCATTTCTAGAAGCATCATATTCAACAGACTTGTTTGATCTCTTGTAACAAGTTTTCATTTTGATACATGTCGCAGTCGGCTGCTGAAAAATAGTTAAGAGGGGTTTTCTATATCAAAAAGGCAGCTACTCATAACATAAGCGTCGCTGCAACGAAATTCATAATTATGAAATAGCGGAAGTAAATGTCATTTGAAGATTGTCCCTCCTTTCAACCATGCACAGTATTCAAATAAAAAATTGAGTTTAATACTGCTTCGATAAATCATTAGCATCGCTGTTCTTAAAAATGTTTTATTCTGATAAAAAATATATTTACCTTTACCGCGCTGCTTGGAAGCCGCCATCAGTCATGCTTAAGGGCTTGGTACAAGATTCACGTCAGTAGATTTAAATGTATTTGATATGAAATGAACAGAATCGATTGCGACGCTGTACCGCAGCCTAGAATTTATTGAATTTTGTGATTAAAAGGCCTTGTTTGTGGTTGATTCGTGAGCCTTAAATAAAACCCATCGAAATCGCGAAGGGTTTTCTTGGAACTGTTTCGTCATAAAGGTAACTAAAAATTGAGAAAAAATAGTGACGGGATGGTTATCACTTTGTAACGCGAGACTCAGTGACAGCTGACAATGTATTTATGTTTCATGGTACATTGAGATAGCAATTATGAAAGAGACTTCATTTCTTCATAGTCCTAGAGAGCTTTTTCTGGTTTTACACGCATACTTGCTTTTTGACTACCTCGCCTCTCCAGTCCGACGCTCTGCAATAGGCGCACAGTGCTTCCGATCATCCCCTCCTCGGCGGTGCGCGTTGTAGCAGCTGCCGCAAACTGACCGTGTGACAATCCTCCGCTCTGACTATACCCAACTTGTTCTACGGTAATCGCCTTCCGTTTTGTTCTGGTGGTAACCCCTTACTGGTTACGCATTCCTCCGCTCACATCAGACCATCCTCCGTCCACGATAGCCGACCTCCGAGTGGTCCCCCATGGTAACGCACCCACCAGCTACACCAGGGACTACTACTACAGCGGCGCGTGCGGCTGTAAAAAGCAGCCATCTCTCCTTCCGTAACAGAACAGGTTAAAAAGTTGTCTCCAGATGCCATCATTCTCATCATCATCATCAGCCAGACTACGCCCACTGCTGGGCAAAGGCCTCTCCCATGTCTCTCCAAGTTACCCTGTCCTTTGCCAGTTGCGGCCACCGTATCCCCGCAAACTTCTTAATCTCATCCGCCCACCTAACTTTCTGCCGCCCCCTACTACGCTTGCCTTTTCATGAAATCCACTCCGTTACCCTGCAGGACTAGCGGTTATCTTGCCTTCGCATTACATGTTCTGCCCAAGCCCACTTCTTCCCCTAGACTTCAACTAGGACGTCATTAACCCGTGTTTGTTCTCACACTCTGCCCACTTGTGGCCTATTAACATTACAACAATCACTTTTCTTTCCATAGCTCGCTGCATTGTTCTTAATGTAAACCCTTTTCTTTATCCCCAGGTGGTCTAAATTATTCCGGAGACCTCCACTATAACACCTCTCCCTCTCTTTTTTCCTCCACTCCCACCTTGCTCCTTTTCCTTACGGCGCGGTTAAGGTGGCCATTGAGATATATGAGACAGACACTGTGCATTTATAACTTGAAAGAGCGCAGAAAGCAGTACTTCAAAATCTACACAGGATGTTCACTACATACGAATCAGTGAGAATGCATGCATTTGTGCTACGTAGAAGTGACGACGAACGGACAGTGCCGCGGGACGAAGCGTTCGCGATAGGCCAACTGCGAACAAACAACGGAACAGACAACGAACGATTTTGCTCGGGGTCGGTACCCATCAGAACAGCGCTTAAGCGCTAAAATTTTCGTAGGAACAACTGTAGCTTGTTATGACGATAAAAGTGGTTGGTATTATGTAAAATATCTTGAAATTATCGTCCCACCAAAGTTGAGCGAAAGCTCCAGTGCAGTAAAAATATTCTAAAAACTGAAATTATCTTTTTGTTCACTGCTGCGCGTTCAGCGCTACTAACACGTAGATGTTGTGTGGCAATAAGACAGGGAGCGTCGTGTTTTCTTGTTGCATTCTGATAGAGGCTGTGACGAAACCGGACTACATTTATTATCACGGTGTGTATCACAGGCGTTGTGAGCGAACTGTGAGCTCTATAATCAGTGCGTCCCTGCATGTAATTACCCCTTCCTAAGCGCATGTCTCGTGTGTAGCTGTGTGCCACGCAATACAACGGACAGTTTTCTGTTGTGCGCAGTGTCTGGTCCTTCGCCCAAAGTGCAAAGCATTGCTGGCGGTTTAGCTTTCCTAAGTAGAAAATATTGTGCGAAAGCAGGTTTTTGCAGGTGGACACCAACGCCCGTATACCTGAAAGCATGATTGAAAGCGCTTTTTTTTATTTCGTGACGCGCACAGATGGAAGTTTATGATGACGACGACCAATCCACAATGCAAGTGCGTGTAGCAGTTTAACACGAGCCATGATCAGCTGCGGCGTAGCATAGCGCTCTCGTGCAGTGACCAGCAAAGCTGATCTGTTCGCGCCTCTGTTCAAAGAAATTTCGTACTATGGTGTACTCTGCCGAATTATAGACGCGCGAAAACTAATGGACATAAAGGAGGAACGGACTCGTTTTACTGCCACAATTTATAAGACGAAGTGTTTTTTGGTTTCACGGCGCATACGCAACGGAGGGTATCTTAAGCGATTAAGACTTAGCTGTTACCAAACAAATGATAATCACGGGTTTCATGTCAAGCATGCACAATGATGAGGAGTACTGGTCACTGGCGAAGGTAAATAAATAAGAAAAATTTGAAGTTTTGGGAGCACTACGGCTCCCTTGTTCACTATAATTGTTCACTGTAATTGTTACGATAGTGAACAAGGGAGCCGCAGTGCTCCCGAAACGTAAAAAAATTGCAACTTTATTGGCCTTGGCCGATGACCAGTACTCCTAATCAGCATGATGCCTGACCAGACGGTAGGCCGTCAAACCCTCGACCAAAGCATGTACAATTTGCCAGAAGCGGAGCCCCAGAGGCGTCTGAAAATACGTTCGCAGCGAAGGCGCCTGCCTCGGACGCCACTTACTCTGTAACCATTTTCACGACGCTAGCATGCAAGGAATAGAGTAAACTTCATCTTGAACGTGATGGGAGCCGCAACAAAAACAGTCTGCTGCATGCAAGAACGCGTTCTTTCGGGAGTGATCGCTTCCTTTCCGCATTATCGTCACCTGAGTGATTGAAGAGCTGTCTTCGTTTCTCGTGACCAGTCCTTCCAGCTGACCAGTTTGAGCCACATCAAGGCGGCCATGCGACTCGCAATGACCGCAGCATCGGCGAGCAGTGGGTCAGTGGTACCGGAACGCAGCCACCCGTAGCTCAGTGATGACACGTACAGACTGGTCTCATTCGCAAAGAGCATGCGGTCCGCCGTTCTGCTGTCGGGGTTGTCTCGAAACCAGGGCACGCCACGTCGAACTGTCTCGTTTTTACTTCGAACTCGAAGTTCTAAGCCAAGAACAAGTTCCGGGGGGAGCCCTGGGAGGTCAGGTGCGGCACGGCTGGCTCTCTGAAGACCAGGTCTCCAGGTAGCATGAGCGATACGTTGGCGACTACGGCCCGGAAGTTGTCAGTGCCGTTTCCGGCTGCCATCAGCCGCCGAAGTGGGTCATAGTCAATGAACCGTCGCCGTGTAGCTTCGAATATTTTGTGCAGCTGGCGGTCTTTAGCGGGAATCGCGAGTGCCGCCACGTACGTTACGCGCCATAGGTGGTAGCTCCGGCGTACGTGTCTTTGACAGACGTCCTCGCTACGCATATCAGGTGAGCTTAGTGTGTTGCCCTGTGTAATGTAACGCATGGCTTGCAGAGTGACAAGAAGCATCACGTACAACGAGGCCAACGGCTGATGGTCTGCGTCTATCAGAAGCCGAATGTCCGCAAAGAGGCCCGCTTTAGCTATGGCAGAAATTATTTTGCACGGTCGACATCTTGAAGGAACTCGAGCAATATGTTCTTGAATTGGGACGCCTCAAGATGTCCAAAAGCATCTCTAATCTCCTTCAAAGACACGGATGATCGTTTTGGCGAGGCAGCCGGAAATTTCTGTTCCAACTTCGAGACGTCCGCATTGGTATAATTATTTCGTGCACCTCTGCTGAGGAGCTTGAGTGCCAGCACTTTCCACGACATTCATTAATTAAGAAATAATTGCTGTACCTTTTATGAGCAGATCGCTGCTCCTACGCTTTACAGTCGGATACAAGTGAAAAAAATCGCCTTTTACTCTCATCTTTGATTTGTCACACTTGGATTATAATTTTATGGTTAGTCGTTCTACTTCTTGATCGTTTCGATGCCTTGTATACCCTTTTTTTGCATGCACTACTGTTACTATTTATTACTTATGCTGTTACTGTTTGTTGATTGTTGGTATCTAAACTGCAGATTTGTATTGTAAGCATATAGCTTAGCTGACGATGCCGGGATACGTCTCAAAAGCAACCATTGGCTTAGACGGGCCTGTTTTGCTGTATTAATTTCCTTTGTGCTATATAAAGATGTTATGATCATTATAAAAACTTCCTTAGTTTTTATTTGATGTCCTTAACTTTCCACTTTGAGTTGACCTTTTTTCACATATAACTTCCCCTTTAAAGCAATTTTTTTATTTCACTTGCGCATTTCCACGTGTATAATGTTTGTTTTGTTTCCGCCCCCATAATTTTTTCGTCAATTGTAATTGTTTTCACTAATATTTTTACAATAAAACCGTAACACGCGTGTGATTATCTGCAAGGCGTTCGCTTATTATATTTTTTATTGTGAATGATTGTATTCTAGCTAGTGTTTTAGAGACTTCATATTCGTTCTCGTTTGGATATGTTTATTTTTTATTTTATTTTGCTGTGATAGCTGTTTCTTGTTTTCATTCCCATTCTTTATTGTTTCTGCTCGTTATTTATCTCTGTTGCTGTTCTAGCTGTTTTTGATTTCCCGCTGTTTGCATGTTTTCGCTTTTTTTATGTTTTATGTTCGCTGTCACTCCTTTGTCTAAAGCAGAGGTCTAGTTGATGCGTCCTTTTTTTTCCTTGCCTAGACTGTTGTATTGGTTCCCCTGATTATTTTGCTTTGTGGAAAAATTAATGAATATTTTTGTGAGTGCGTGTGGTGTACAAGCACCAAGAGTTTGGGGTTTTTCTTGGGCACCGAAAATAAAGATTCTTCGACAGTTCCCCAACACGGCGGTTATACCTGGTTAGCGAAGGTGCGCGTGCGTGCTGCGACTGCTGGCTACCGCTCAATGG